>NW_012139969.1:5323843-5374417 GCF_000956105.1 Propithecus coquereli
GTTGATGGATTTTTAACTAGAGGATTAAGAGAGACTATTTCGAAGGAAGAAATACACACACAAACACACACACACACACAGAATTCCTAAATCTGCACTATCCACCTCTCCCACCTCTGATAGGCAAGAAATTCCTCTTCTTCTAAAGCCATAATTTAAGAAAAGAAAAAAAGCTCACTTCCTCCAGGAAGCCCTCCAGATTTCTCAGCTGGACAGAACGACTTGGTCCTCAGAGCCTCCTTCTCACTCCCTTCAGCTAGCTAGCCCTCTCTGAAGGCACACCAACTCCCACCAACCTGAGTTCTTTGTGAGCTCGTCCCATCTGCTCTTTCACAGATGAGACGATGGAATCGCACGCGTCTGTGTGGCATTGTGCACACGGTACAGTTCACTAAATAAAATGTGTGTGCCAGGCACACAAGTGTAAGTATTGGCGCCCAGCACCCTCAGGGCAAAGCAGAGGTAAATTGCGCCCACCCCACGGATAAACGCCCAGAGGCCTCTCTCTGTTCAGTTCCGCGTGGTCGGCGCAGAAACCTCACCCAGCAGGTGAGTGCCTCGCTGTGCCTGCACCGCAACCTCCCCCTCCTTCCTCTCTGAAACCAGCTATGAACAATTTCAAATTTTGCACTTTGCTTGTACCTAGATGTTTGACCCAACTGTAAATAGAGTGTAATTTTGTTTTAGAAATTGAAATTAGAGAACCAAAAGCACTCTGTTACGTTAGTAACCATAAGCGTAGAGCGAGGTGCCGGGGAAAGAGGCCTTGACCGCCTGGGTTTGGGTCAAACAGGCCTGGTTTTAGGTCCCCGCTTTGCTGTCTCCCAGCCGTGTGAACGCGGGCAAGTCCCCGTGTTTCTTGCTCGATAAAGCGGGGATAAAAACACCTGCCTCTGAGGATTGCTAGGGATTGAAGAGATGCTGTCTGTGAAGCCCTAAGCACAGGGTCTGCTTCACGGTCAGCCCGCGCTAGAGAAGGAGAATCACACCTGCTGGGGGCAGGGAGCCCCCATCTGATGTCCCCCTCCATGTCTGATTTTGGGCATTTCACTCCCTTCCTCTGGCCCTAAATTTCTCTACTGACCAAACAACTGGGCGAGATGGTCCCTTGTCCCCTCCACTTCCAAATGCCTACGAGACAATATTTCTCTCATTCCCCTAGCCCTGGAAAATACCCAGCGTAGAGAACAAGAGCGTCGTGTGAAGGCAGACAGCCCACGTGCGGATCCTGACTCCATCACTGCTAGCGTGTGGCCTTGAGCAAATTATTCAGCTTTCCTCAGCTTCCGTTATCTCATCTATAAATAAGGAAAATTATACAACCTTCATACATCCAGGGCCCCATGTGGTTCAGACCTGTTTAGCAGCCAAAAATAATTGAGAGAGAATTCCATTTTTACTAGAAACTCTCAAACAATACACAATATCTACCCCCCATCCCTTCCGTCACTCCTTAGCCCTCTCGCGGTCCCCCAGCTGCTCCGGAGCATCCTGCATAGCGTGGCCTGCATAGTGCATCCTGCACTAGCTCCAGCCCCGCATTCACGAGAGGGTTGGAAGAGGTCAATGCAGAGGACAGATTCAGAATTGTCTTCATCAGGAGCAGGTAGGGTAGCCCAGTATGCAGATATTCCCAAGTAAATAAGAAATAAGTTTTCTCCTGTCACTCCTAAGTGTCTACAGGGAGGACAAAATGAGACGATTTAGATTAAGCAGTCGGCCCAGCATCTGACATACAGGACGTGCTTGAGCTATGAGTGGCGTTATTAATGGCTTTGGGGAACCCGCTGGTATGCCTGGACCTATTCCACCGCGGCCGCCACACAGCCGCCCCTCCCGCCATCGCCGCCTCCGTCTGACTGTCTCTTTGCATGGATCGGGGTTCCAAGGAGCAACACAGCCAGGATGTACAGAGACGTATGGAAAGGGATTCATTAGGAGGGTCGGCTCGCGTGGTTGTGAGGCTGAGCAGTCCCACAATCTGCCGTAGGCAAGCTGGGGACCCCGGAAAGCCGCTGGTGGAATCCAGTCCGAGTCTGAAGGCCTGAGAGCCGGGAGCACCACTGTCTGAGGGCAGGAGAAGAGGGACGTAGCAACTTAAGCAAAGAGCACATCCACGCTTCCTCCACCTGTTTGCGCTAGCCAGGCGCTCTGAGGACTGGACGACGCCCACCTGCAGTGGTGTGGGTGACCTTCTTTACTCGGTTCACCGATTCAAATGCCAACCTCTTCCAGAAACATCCTCACAGACACACCGAGAATCCTGTTTTCCAGCTCTCTGGGCACCCCTCAGCCCAGTCAAGTTACAGGTAGAATCTACCATCGCAACCTCACTGAACTCCATGAGGTCACATCCCGTGCCGGTGCCTGGGACACCCTGTCATTTCTTCCTCAATGACACTTGGGCTCCTCACCAACCCTCCCTGCCTCCCAGGAAGGGAAGCGTTTCTGGTCCGGGCAAACACCCCCTGGGTGTCTGCACCCGCCCCTCTGGTCATTCCCAGCTGCCTCTCCCCTTTCACAGAAGGCCTCCATTGTTGTCACCACATGAAGAGTCACCCTTTCTTTCTCGTCGGCGTGGCAGGTGCTGGTGATTCAGGGCGGATGAGTCCACCCCACCTCAGCGTGCAGCCCGCAGGAGGACAAGGGCTGAGCCCGGCAACAAGCTCCACAGAGCATCTGGCCCTGGCCAAGAGATGCCTGAGAAAGGACTACCTGTGTGTCCGGGCCCGAGTCAGGCTCAGGGGGGCATGCGAGAGAAGCCACAGGAAGACAGAGCCTTCCGGAAGCAGTGGAGCTGCTCAGCAGGCACTGACAGGCACAGTAACACCCACTGAGGGTTGTGGGATCCGTCGAGAGCTCATTTAAGGCAAAAGCGTGAGGTTTAACTTAGTGCCCTTCACGTTGTCTATTCTCTTGCCCCAACCTGAGACTGGGGCCTCCTGGCAGCTCCCTTTGCCTCCCATCAAACTCGCACCTTAAAAGCCTTAATTTCCCCACACGTGGCATAAATGACCAAGAATAGAGCCTGCTGTGACGCCCTGCAGCCCCCATGGACGTGAGCGTCCCAACTCGCCCCAAACCCTTCACAGGCAACGACGTGGCAGCGGGGAAACACCCGCGTCACCTGCGGCCAGGGAGGGGCTGGCGCGGGGGTGGGGAGGCCGTCTCAGGCCCGGAAACTTCTCCACGCACGGAGGTCAGCGCTTCACTCCCGGTAAAGCTAGATCTGGTTGTCTTGAGGATTCTAACACTGACGGGGAGTGGTTGGAAATAACGTTCAGTAGGAGGAGATGCTTTTAATCCTTTCTGGCAGGAAAAGAAAACCTTAAAAAAGCACTTTTTCCGCTGGATCCATGGTCGCTGTTCACATGGGAGACGAGTGGCATGCCTGGAAAGAACTTGCAGGTTTGGGGGACCAGAAAACCCGCGGCGTCACCAGCGAGACGAGGCCATCCAGACGCCAGATGAGGCCACGGGAACAGCAGCCATGATGAGAGCACAGAGCCTGACCGAGAAGTTCCAGAATGCCTATCACAGGGGCATTCATGGAAGGGATCCAGGGAATTTTCCCAGGAAAAGACAAGTCTGGTGGTCTTTGGTGAGGGATGAAGTTTGAGGGGGGAGGATAGAGAGTTCTGTTAAGAAGTCGACGGTGGGAGTGAGGTTCAGATATTCGCAAAGCCCTTGTGTAGACTGCTGGGTGGAAGTCACCCCTGCATGGGTCTTAGTGAGGACGTGCGTTTTGCAGGAAGAACTTTCTGAGGCCAGACCTGACCAAAGAACAGGAGGAATGTCTGCACATCCGATTGGAGTGGGCAGACTAGCAGCAAGGGGAGGTCAGTGGAGGGGACAGCTGGATGAATGGGTAAATGGGTAGATGGACAGATGGACAGACAAGCATATGTATGTATGTACACTCGGCCAGTTGAACGAATGTGTGGACGGTTGGACAAACATGTGGGAATGGATGGGGGAGGGAGGGGCACACAGGCAGATGTGCCCGAGGATGTGTGGGTGATGGACGATGTCTGGATCCCCTCAGAGCCGCCCTCCAATTCTGGGAATCGACAATCACTCGGCGATTTAAGCAAGGAATACCTAGGCTTTGGGATTTCACAGACCAACAAAATATAGGCAATTGACATGAAGTTACCAGCTTTTAATTTTTTCAAGTTAATAACATCAGTGTAACAACCATCATCCACTGAAAAAGATGAAACAAACTAGAAGGAAATAAAGAACAATCCTTCCGCAGTAAGAATCTTTGATAACCTTTCCCTCTCACAAACACACACACACTTCACATTACACTTCACAGTAATATTATTATATATTACATCGTCCTCATTTTTCTTATTTAATAAACCCAGATTGGAGTGCATAATGACGTCTGCAGTGGTGACTTATGCATACATTATTCGTGATTTTTCAACCACATATCCTGAGCCACCGACTATAATGACCCTAAAAAGGGATAAATTTATACCAGGCGTCAAAAATTCCACTGCTTTGGAAACCAGGCAGACGACATCCATGAAGCGGGTGGAGCATGGAGATTGTGGGATGGAGACCTGCAGAAGCCGCGCTCGCCCAGTGTCCTCCGTTCCGGCTGACCGTCACCATGCAGGAAGGCAAACCCAATGCTGCTGGCTAGAGTTTCTGATCTATCGAGAGAAGCCGGAAATATAAACTTTAAGAGAAATCTCTTGATTTTAAAATACCTGAAACTGATGTTTTTCTAAATTGACCTGTGTTCTGGCCAATAAAAACACACACACCTGTGGATCGGATTTGGCTCGTGTGCCTTGGGTTTGCAACCTCTGGCTTAGATGCTGGAGTTGGGATGGGAAGTGAAGGGCAAAGGTACCAAAAAGAACAACCGAAGAGCTTCTCTGATTAATGCTGGGGTGACGGGGCACCAAAAAGGCCACCAGATCCCTCCTGCTGGTGAGTAATTTCCCTGCAGTCTATTTCCGGAGGAGCTGTAATCCGGTCTCTGAACAACCTATGATTTACATCCCGGCCGGTGTAAAAGATATCATGCGGAGTCTTCCGAGTGTGCTCTGTGTGTTTGTATAAATCTCCCTACTCAAAATATCTCCCACAGTTGACTGACAGCCCATGTAATTTAGCAGAAGGCTAAAAATTAAAATCTTCGAGCCTGCTGAGGGAGCGAAAGAATACAGTAACACTACGGTGCCGCCCCCTCGCCCGGGCCCGGGCTCAGCAGATGCCAGGGCTGTTCATTTTGGAGACGGAACAAAATATTTGTATTTAGATTTATTAAGTCATTATTCCACCATTTGTTCCAGTGCGCTTTATTAAAACCAGATCTCATCTCTGTTTTGAAAGTATTACCTGATTTACATAAGCTGGTCCCAGCCCTAATTATGGCTTCCTTTGGTGTCTTTTCATTCCGAGGGAGGTTCGCTCTCCCCCTCCTGTTTTTTGTCGCCTGCCTTTATGGCCCATATGTCTGCCTCGAGATAGCAAGAATCCTCGGCCTATAAATAGACGGCTCGGAGCAGCCCTGCTGCCAGTTATCTGTCCACACATCAACATTACCATAATTGCAACAGCGAATGTGTAATCTCTCTAATCACACGTTCCAGTAGGAAAACTGGATTGAGTTTCATAAATTGTATAATTTGAGGCTTTCCTGAGCTAACCACTGGGCAGGAAGGCTGTGTGGGCCTCCAGGGCTTGTCTGCCCCTCAGCCCGGCTGGGCCTGCCCAGGGCAGCAGAGTGACTCACACCTGAGGCAGTGCCACCCTCGCTACAAGGCGAGGCCGCCTGGGGAGTATGAGAACAACTTTGGGGGACGATTATGAGCCAGGTAGTTAGCACTCACTCTCTTCTTTTAATTTTTATTCTGTTAGCCTTTTGGGGAAAAGTACCATAAATATTCCCATTATACAGATGAAGACATGAAGGCTCAGAGAGGTTAAGTGAGTTTCCAAGGGTCACACAGCAAGTAGCTAAGACTCAGAAGCATGTCTGAGATGTCACATATCACACTGTTAACATAGCTTTCATCTACAACATGGCACCGTTGAAGGCTTCAGTTTTTGTTTCTCCAAAATGCTTTCATTTCTGTCATTTTAGGTAATTCCCAACACCAACCAGGACGATGTCTTTACAGATAACAAAAGCGAGACTCAGAGAGGTCAAGAACACTGTCCAGGGTCACAGAGATTGTGAAAGTAGAACTTGGGTTCAATTCCAGGCTGACTCCCACACCTGCGTGCACCCTTCCAGAAGCCTCCACAGACCAGATGCTCTCTGGGTGTCCTTCTCTCCTGTTTCAGAGCCTTTGTTTTCTTTGCCAGCCTCTCAGGACGCTGTAATCGGGCTGGTGCCAGCGGGCAGGGCCCTGGGGGAAGTTGGGGAGAGAGAGGGCTGGCCTTCTGCCAGCCTTCCCAGCCCCCCAGGACAGCTCACCCAGGCCCGGCGGGGACTCAGGGAAATTGCCTCAGAAGCCCCTCCGGAGCTGCTGGAGAAAGGGCTTCCTTTGTTTTGCATTACGAGCTTCCTCCGGGCAATGTTGTTCACACTCAAGGTCCCCTGAGCGGCTGACGACACCCTGATAGATGCGCTGGTCCCCACAGACCAAGCTGCTGCTCCTGCCGTGCCCGGTAATTGCCCAGCTATGCAAAGTTGAGGTGTCTGTTAGTTGCCGTGAACTGAGTGCCAATCCAAGGATGGCACTGTTGCCACGTGGGTCCCTCAGCTCTCCTGCTCCTGCTCTCCTCTGCCTCTCTCTCCCCACGCCCCGAAGGAACCATCTAATCCAACTCCCTTAATTTTTCCAGATGAGGAAGCTACACTCAGAAAGGGGAAGAGAGCTGCCCCGGGTCACAGCCCATCCCAGGTTCTTTCCTGTGGTGGTGCTGAGCCGCCCGTGCGCACACACGAGCACCCGAACGCACATGCGCAAGTACACGCATCCTCCCATACTCTCCTCCCTGCGTTTATTGACTGGGCCTCCAGGCTCCTTCCTCCCGGTCCTGAAGTGCTCCCTGCACTCTAGATGGGAGATTGGGGACCAGGGCTCCTCTCCCCTGCCCTGTCCCCAGCGTGTCCCCATGCCTTGGATATTACTGGGCATGAGAGCTTGGCCCGGGCCATGGAGATGGAGACAATGCACACTTTCACTTCCCCGTGTGAGGGCTGTCAGCACCAAAGACAGTCCCAGAAACAACCAGGCTAAGTGGGATGAGACCTCCCAGCAGCCACAGCTCAGGGCATCTCCTGGGAGCAAACTGGACCGATGCTACCCAAGGTGTGGTCCACAGAGCAACTGGCTGTGTCAGCATCACCTGGGAACGAGTTTGAAATGCGAACCCATGGGCCGACCCCAGACCTACTGAATCATATTCTCCGAGGGGAGGGGGGACTCTGTGTTTCAGCAGGTGCTTTGGGGTCTTCAGACGCACGCCCAGGTTTGAGAATGACAGTCTGGATCCAGCCCATCCCTGGAGATCCTTCCCAGACAAAGAACCCTTGAGGCTACGGATCCCAAAGGTGCCAGGACTTAGCCCAGCACAAAACATGCAGGGAAAACCACAGATCCCGTGCCCCCTCGCAGGGGCACACCTCGCCTCCAGCACTCCTCACTGCGGGCCCGCTCCGTCCTCCCGGGACGCTCCCTGTGCCCTGAACCTCGGAGCTCCAAGCCTGACATGTTCCTGCTACCAGGAATGCCTGCCCCCTCCCTCCTCCCCACCCCATGGTTCTAACCAGAGCCTCTCCTGGGCTTTCTTAAGCACAGTGCCTTTCCCCTCTCTGGGCTTCTGTAGCATTTTGAAAATAATGCTCTTAGAGTGAAAACCTATTGCCTTATATTCTCTCGGCAGGGCATGGGTCTCCTCTGCTAGATCAAGCCCTACGGGCTCCACAGCTGCTGGCAACGCCTGGCACATAGTAGGTCCACGTGTGTGTGTGTGTGTGTGTGTGTGTGTTAAACTGCAATCACACTGACCACTGGGTCCCCAAGGACCAAGCTCTGTGGCAAACGATGCAATTGTTCCAGACCCACAAGGGGATGTCGTCATTTTACAGCCAGCGAGGGCTCCAGGCTCCCTTCGTGCTTTTGCCCTGGGGCCCCGAGGGCTGACCGCAAGGTCATCTGTCAGGCCACATCAGGGAGCCCTGGCTCACTCTCCTCCCCAGGTTCCCCCAACACCCGCCCATACCAGCCTCTGGCCAAGACCACCCTGCTGAGACACATCAGACCCGGGCCTAACGCCTTAGTCACACCTGTGGTCGACCTCCTGGGTCACCCCTGACTCAGAGCCGCAGAGAGCTTGTCCAGGGCTCACAGGCAGCTCTCCTCCCTCTGTGAAAAACAGCCAAGCAGCGTGGGAAAGTTGGGCCCGTTGCGCCCTGGGGCGCCTCCCAGAGTGGCTGGTCTCCTCCAGGCCCCCACGAGGGGCCTTCCTTGGTGGGAGGGGGTCAGAGCACCCACCCCACATCCCATCAAGCTCATGGCCACATTCTCAGTGCCTCAGAGTGCGGAGGTGTCCTCGGCGATGGGGGCCTTGGGACTCACCTGCCTGGAGCAGCAAGTTGCCCCAGATGGCCCGTTGGTTCCACGTCCACCCCCACCCGCCTCCGCTGCCCCACGCTTTGAATGCTGCTTGCCCAGGTGGTGCTCATGTGCTCTCTGCTGCCTTGGGGACCTCGCACATGCTCTTCCCTCTGCCAGCAACCCCCTTGCCCCTTCAACATCTCAAACACAACCCCAGGAGCTAAGGGCTGGGCCAGCAGGTACAGGGGCTTGGCAGGGAGTGGGATGAGAAAGGACGATTGTGCAATGAGACGATGTGGGAAAATACAGAGACAATAAAAATCAACGGTCCTGCCACACACCTCCTGTGTGACTTTGAGCGAGTCCCTTTCCCAGTCTGGGCCTGTCAAATAAAGCCTCGGGGTCCAGATTGCAGCACTCTACTCCAATCACGAGAAATGAATTAGTGGTGTGTCGGGGATATGCGTGTCAGAGAGAGAGCAAGAGAGATTCCTCCAAACACAAATGGGCCCCCGTTCACCCACATTCCACTTCACATCCTTTTCTTCAGTCCCCAGCGATGCGGCCTGCTCGGTGAGCTCCACCCTCCGGCACCCACGGGGTGTGGGGTCCTTTGCAGAGGCCCTGCCCTAGGGCCCTCCCTTGCCTGGCCAGTGCCTGGCGGGATTAGCAAAGCGTTCCTGTGTCTGCTCTACGGGAGCCCTCGCTCTCCTCTGCCCAGAGCTGGGAGGAATGTGCTCCCTGGAAGGTTTAGAAAGCACCCTGCGGTGGAGGGTATGGCACTGGGGCACAGTCGGAGGCTCGGATGGCAGGTAAAAGATGTTTGTGTCTCTGGCAACCCCAGCCAGAGCGGTGTCCTGTTACCAGTCTCCCTCCCGGCTGGACCTGGCGCCCCTGGAATGTGACCTAGATGAGCGGTGAGGCTTCCTGTTGATACTCGTCCCAGCAGGGGTCCCGGGCTTAGCTGCTTCTCAAGTTTCACAACACCTGGGGCAGGTCGCGCTCAGCAGGAGCTCCTGGGCTGCAGGAGCGGGGAGGCCTCCTGCCTGCAGGGCCAGCGCCCTCCTCTGCTCACCGCCATGGGCAGAAGGTGGATTCCCGCCAGGCCAGGTCAAGAGGGGCCCCAGGCACTTCCTGGCCTTCCTCCTGCCCACCGGGGAGGGGCCCGCAGCCCGAGGACACTGGCAGGGGAGGAAATGGTGGCGGGCTGGGGGCGGTGGGGGCCGTGTGGCTGTCCCTTCCCCAGGTGAAGGTACGGAGAGAGGCACTAGGCTGCCTGAAGCCCCACTATGTGCCAGGCCCCATGTTAAGACCTTTCCTATATTCCCTGTCAGCTTCGCCAGGAATCCAAGAGAAAAAGTGAGGACCAGGGAGATGAATGACTCGCCCTAGCATTAGAACTGTGCTGTTTCTCCCAAAGTTCAGGACTCTGACCTCTAGTCCGATGTCCCGTCTGTGGGCCGTGCGCCCGGCCCGAGCTCCCCGAGTGCGACACAAGCAAATGCCTCAGCTCAGCGACGTGAGGGCAGCCAAGTCTCCAACGGCCCATTTAAAGGGCTCAGCTAACTCCGGGGTGTCCTGAGGCCGCTGGCCTGGCAGGGAATACACTCCCGCCTTCCAGCCTCGGTGGGAGCCGTGTCCAGCTGGGCGGTGACTCAGCAGCCCTCATTCCCACTTGTCTGGAAGGTCGGGCCTCTCTCCCCTGCTGTCACTTGGCTCCGCTGGCCGTCTGGGGCTGCCCCGGCAGCGCGCCGCCCCGTCAGGGAGGCCCTGGGGCCTGGTCAGCCTTCCCATGGCACGGCCACGGGATCTGCCCTCGTCATCAGCCCACCAACCTCTCCCCGGAGACCTGAGGGCCACTCCTAAGTTCCTCTGGCCAGTCCCAGAGGCCCTGTCCTGTCCCCAGAAGAAGCTGACCTCCCAGAACAAAGAGCTTGCTTGCCAGGTCCAAGGGCCACCCGCCCACCCAGCGTGAGTCCTCTGGTGTGTGAAGAGGATTTGGGCCCAAGGGGGGCAGCAAAGCCAGCGAGGGACGTGGATCTTGGCTGGACTTTCGGGGGCCGTGTGGGCAGGCGAGCGACAGAGAGGCTGTGCAGGTATAGGGCACATACCCACCTGCTCGCGACCAAGAAAAACGTCACACCACACGCCTGGTTCCTAACCCAGGGCGGCACACGACGTTGGCGTGGCAGCGCCAGCTTGAGCAAGGCCTGAGAACCCTCAGATCCCGTTTCCACGTCTGTGGACTGGGCGCGCTCACACCCACTGGCCGGGCCTGCTCTACACGGTACCGTACAGCCCTTTCACAGAGGGCCTGGCGGAAGGCCTGCCCCAGGGTGCTCTAGATGTAGGTATTTCTCTCCCTCCCATGTGTGAGTCCCACACGATTTGTGCAATCTTTTATTGGTCTCATTTCAAGCTTGTCACCCTGGGATCCTGTGGGAAAGGACCTATGAAGTCCGGTGCAAACGGTACCGTGCGCCGTGGCTGTTGGCCGCTGCCTCCGGCCCTCCCGGCAACGCCCGGGGAGCAGAGTGAACATCACCCGCCCGCCACGCACGCTGTCCCCAGTGAGGAACCTGGGACTGGACACAGGAAATACCTTGCTGACAGTCATTCTGTAAGTTAGGACGACTAAAGAAACTAACTTTCGTTGAGCACCAAGTACGTGCCAGCCGCTGGCGGCGGCACTTGGGGACGCTGAGACACAGTCCCTAAGACACAAGACACGGTCCTTGCCAAAAGGTCCCTTTTATTTGGGCGGGAAGGAAGGAGAAAGGGGTGTGCAAACAACCTCCATCCCAGACAGGTGAAAGATAGGCTGTACGTGGGACCAGACACCTGACCTATGAAATCCTGACTCTTCGGGAAATAGGGCTGCTCGTGGGGAAGGAAGGTGCTTCGTGGAAGGTGGATTCGGCTCCGAAGCGTGAGCGGCTGAAGCGCACAGAGACAGAAGCACGCGCCTGCGCTGACCAGGGTGGGGGAAGCCCTTCTAGAGAGTGCTGAGCACCCAGCAGTGCCAAAGGGCCTCCATGGCACCCAGTGATGCTCCGCAGGTGTTGTGAGGCCCCTGCGGGGCATCGAGACACACCCACTGAGGGACAGGTGGGCAACCTGGGACCCAGATCTCTGCCTTCCAGGAACTGGTTGGGTGAGACGAGACTCAGCCCCTGCATGTGCAGGAGCAATTCCTCACCTCCAGCCGCAGGTGTGGCCTGTGAGATCTGATGTCACTTCACTCCTCAGCAAAAGGGGACATATGCACACAATTTTGAACGCCACGTCCAGGGGCTTGAGGACATCTCCTCACCAGCCCATCTCCATTAAGGAATCCCTGCTGTGGTTCAATCCTGCGTTCTGCAGGTGAGGAAAGCAAAGCAGTGACGATGTGCCGTGCCGAAGGTCGCAGAGAGTCGGGGCGGAACAGGCCTGGACTGCAGGCTTCCGCTCCAGGGTTGTCACAGGAGTGCCTGCTGCTCCCACCTCCTAAATCTGTGTCCCCGCCCGGCTGCAGTTCCCAGTGCACGGCCTCATGACGGAGGGGACTGGCATGTATTTTCCGCCCCTCTCGGCCACCATCACCTCCCGATGTGGGACTCCCTCTTGGTAGGCCCTGCCTTCCCACCCTCTTCCTGCACACACGTTCTTGCTGGTTCCCTGTGTGCTGCCCCGTTCTGTGAGAGGCCCCACCCGCCCCTGCTCACCCAACCTTCACGTGGGCATCTCCCTCCCCTTCTCTGCCTGCTCCCCCTCCACGACCGCCCCCTCCTGCTCAAATCCAGCCCTTCCTCTCCACCACCAGGAGTCCAGGACCTCCTCACCTCCTGCTAGGGCCATTGCCATAGCCAGAAAAATACTTCTAAAGCACACGAGCGTGTCACTTTTCTGCTTAAAATCTTGCAGGGGTGTCCTGTGACCTTGAGAATTAAGTCCAAGCTCTTGGTGTGGTCTGCAAAGCCCCCCTGGGCTGGTGCCAACTGCCTGGCAATGTCCCCTTCTTCCACAGGCCTGCTCCCCTTCTGGGCACCAGTGTGGCAAAGGCTCTGTGTGCTTAACCATCTCAGGACTGTTGGCTCATGTTGGTCTTCCCATCCAGAGGAGTAAGATGTGCTCAGACCAGCTTCCTACCCTTGAACCCTGAGGTTTGCACATATGCTTGTTTTTAAAATTCAGTTCCCTCTTGACAGAAATGTTCTCAAAGGAACCAATCCACTTTCCCACTTACGGGCTTTTAGAAGCCCTTACACACAAGAGAATCATTTGTAAACACTCCTCCACAGTGGTTTCCTTACGTAGGCTGACACGATTTTCTCTGCATGGGTACTTCTAGGGTCTGAAGTTAGAGTCTGGACAAAGGGTAAGTATGAGTATCTCTGCCCAGCAGTGTACGCCGGCCCATTCGCGCATGAATAAATAGCTTAGCTGAGTTCAACCCACAAGTTCAACAGGAACAAGGGCTGATATTCAGAGTCCCGAACAGTTCAGAGTTGGCAGAATAATTAAGAGCAGCTGAGATGTTCTGTCAAACGGTCAGAGGAGAGCCTGGGATGTTCCCTCCCCCCTTGCCCGGGCTGTGTTTGATGGCAGAGGTCACAAATGCATCCCCAAAATGAATTGCATTCCCTGGCTCTTATAATTGGATTTTCAGCTTTCTAGAACAGCTCTTCCTGTGTTATGTCTGCAATTTGTAGAATCCGATAAGAGACTTGTTTCAAAGTTCAAAAAGGATCAAATGTTGTAAACAGTTCCAAAGAGAAGCTCTATTCACACTGGGGAGGCAGTAATTTCCAGTAGAAGATGAGAGAGCCTTTTAGTCTGGCGGTGGGCGTGGGGGCCCCAGGACATCTGTGCACCGCAGGCGGATCACTCAGCTTCTCAGTCCTCATCTCCTCAACTGCACGATGGGGGTTATAAGAGTACTTACCTCCCTGGACAGTAAAATGATATAACTCGAGTAAAACGTGGAGCATACTGTATGTGCTCAGTAAACACTAGTCGTGGTGGTTGCCAATAAAACAAACAGCGTGAGCAGAGCAGCTATATATTTAATCAATATACATTGAAAAGAATTTTTGGCAGAATGAGACATCCGAACTTGCAAGCAAATGGGCTGGGCCGGCACCTAGAACTGCAGCACAGGAGGGGAGAACTCGAGCAGAGCTAAAGTCTGCGAGGGAGACGGACGCGAAAGGGAACAGACGGAATAACGGCCCCAAAGACGTCAGGTGCTATCCCTGGCACCTGCAAATGTGACCCTATTTGGAGAAAGGGTCTTTGCAGATGTGACTAAGTTAAGGGCCTTGAGATGGGGAGATTCACCCTGAATTATCAGGGAGGATCCTAAATGCAACAGCAAGCGTCCTACGGGACACAAGGGGAGATTTGGTGCCCAGACACGCGGAGGAGCTGATGTGAAGACAGAACAGAGAGAGACCTGAAGATGCCGGTGCCGGGGACTGGAGGGATGCGGCCACAAACCAAGGAACGCTGGCGGTTACCAGAATCTGGAAGAAGCAGGGAATGGATCCCCTCCAGCGCCTCCAGAGGAAGCAGGCTCTGCCGACTCCTGGATTTCAGGCCAGTGGTACTGATTTTAGACTTCCGGCCACCAGAACTCTGAAGGAATAAATTTCTGTTGTTTGAAGCCATCAAGTCTATGGCAATCTGTTATAGCAGTCGCAGGAAATACAGCCAGGATAACAGCTCATGAGGCCCATTTTACTCATGAGGAAACATAGACTCAGAGAGCAACAGTGATTTACCCAAAGCCACACAGCATGTTAGCACCTTGGCCAAGGCCGGACCGGGGTCAACAGACACTTGCACCCCTGTGCTTCCCTTCCATCTGCCTTGCTTCCACGCTGGGACCCCTGGTTGCCACGGCAACGTGCAGCTGCCCCAGACAAGTCTTGCTGGTGCCAAGCCCCGTCCTGTGGTCACCACTGCCCCCAGCTGAGATGTCCTCCCGTTGCCCATATCATAGGCTGGGTGTGTGGGAACAGACTCCGATAAGGGGTTTGGGGCGCCCGAGGTTTATTACGGATCCACACCAGGGAAAGAGAGGGGGACCCTGGATCGGGCAGAGGGAGATTGAAGGTGAACTGCAATGCAGGCCTGACAGAGCCTCAGCCGCCCTGCAAGGAGTGGCTCTGTGTCCAGCCAAGCAGCCAGGACTTTCCACCCTCATCTTGCTCAGGCACCAGATGCAGGCTGTCCCTGGGGAGGGCATGACCTCAGCCGTGGCAGGCCTCTGCCTCTCAGGCAGACCCTGAAGGAGCTGACAGCGGGGGGGTGCCGCCTGCCTGCTACCTCCCTGCACAGGGGCAGCGAGGCCTTCCTTGGAAGGGATCTGGGCAGCACGAGGACCCAGTGCTAACATCGCGTTCTGCAAACAAGGGAAGCAGCTTCCACCGGGGCCCTGGGCAGTTCCTAGACAGCTCTCCTCCCAGCACAGACCCCACCCTATGAAGTGGCCTCAGACCCTCGCTACTTAAAGTACTCTGCCCTCTCACTCCAGCCTGGGTTGGCAAATGCAGGCCAGTTAGCTCCACCCATTGCTCTGCTCTTGACCTCTGGTAATTTTTGCTCCCTCTTTCCTGGCCAACACCCTGGGCCTGGCACTAAAAATCTGTACCCCTGGAAAGGCCCAGGCCATCTTGCATCTGAAACACTGGTCAGGTGACCCTTGGGTAACCAGTGACCATCCCATGGGCTCTCATCAACCAGCTGCTGCCATGGTAGGCTCCTCTGTTCAGTGATGTCAGGGCTGGAAGGCCCTTCCAGACCACCTGGCCCAACCCCTCCATTCTACTGTGTTCACCTGGGAACTCATCAGAAATGCAGAGTCTACCTTGGCCTCACCTTCCATTCTGAGAAGTAAGCTTTAGACCAGGGCCCAGGCCAGCAGTGATCTGTTATCTGTTTTGGTTTGTCCCTAGAGCTAAGAATGATTTTTGTATCTTTTACAAAGAAGAATATGCAACCGAAACTGTACGGCCCACAAAGCCTAAAATATTTGCGATGTGGCCCTTTACAGAAAAAGCTCGGTAGCCCCTGCTCCAGGAAGTGAGATGTGTCCACTGTCTCTATCTTAGTATCTTCCCATCCCCCTCCCCACATTCCAAATACAAACAAACAGCACCTTTGGGGCGGGGCCCTTGGGCACTGCAGGGACCCCCAGACCACCTGCCCCTGGCCTGGCACCTCCATGTGCCCCAGACCCGTGCCACTGAGCGCAGTGCCCGCTGCTCCGTTCCCCCCACCCCGGCTCCGGCTGTCTGCACTTCTTGCCCCCAGCCTTCCCTTCTCCTGGAGGCCTTTCATCTTGCAGCTTTTTTGTCCCAACATCCCTGACTCTCTTGTGAAATGCAAATTAATTAGCGTCTAATTACTCACTCAGTGCTGCATCTACAGCCTTCTCTTGTTAGGTTCCTGTCGAATATCTCTCTCAGCTGAGAACTCAGCCCATTAGGAACAATGGCGGTACAGGGGAGGCGGGCATCCCTCACCCCGCTGGCTGGCCCTCCCGTTGCCAGCGGCACCCCCATCCGTGGATTCCAGAAACACACCAGCCTGGGTGGAGCAGCTCCTCCCACTGCTCACTCTCCTCACCAGCACCGTTTCTGGAAAGCCGCTGTGCCGAGGGTTGTGTGGGGCAGAGGACTGAGACCCGGCCTCTGCCCTCCAGGAGGCTGGATTTGGGGCGAGCAGAGCCCTGCGTGTGTCACTGTGCACGCCCCGGCAGGGCTGTAGGTGATGAAATGATGGGCATGCCCAAGGACGTGGTGCAGGCTTTAAACGCTGATGGGCTGAGTCTAAAACCAGGAGGAAGACGGCAGGGAGCTTGGGCCCACCCTAAGCCCCAGCACACAGTCTCCCCGTCCTGCAGAAGCAGTCGGTGCAGGAGGAAGGGTGCAGCGCTCCCGTCTACCAACCCTCCAGAAGACTTTGGGCTTTGACCCCTCTGAGCCTGTTTCCTTATCCGGGACCTGAAGATGCGGGGGCGGCGTGGGGAGAGGCGGTGCCGCGCCTGGGCTCCGCACACTTACGCAGGTGCCTGGTGAATGTTGACCTCACTCCTTTGCCTGCAGATCGCCTCGGGGTGGGCCCTGATTGGGGGGTGGGAGTCGGATCTCTGTCCAGTGAGTAGCCCCCACCTTGGGCCCTGCGCACGCGTGCTGTCAGCGTCTCCTTGCTGTGCCGGCCGACCCCGGCAGAGCTGAAACGCCATCCCCCACCTGCAAACTGGAAGATCACTCTCCACGGCCTGAGTTTGGGAGGCTCCCACACAGCCCAGCCTCACCGTGTCCTGCAGACCCTTCGGCCTCAGCAGTCGGCCCACGTCTGACCCATCCCCGTCCTGCTCCCGCCCTGCCACCCTCCCCTCCAGCCCCTGGCTCTGGGTGCTCCTGTCCAGACTGAGAAACCCCCACCTTTCCGATGCTTGTGGTTCACAGGAGACCGCCAAGCTCTGGTCATCCTCTGTATTTCTTAGTCGTGTGCATGGGTGTGAGTGTGGTCTTGTTTCTCTAAGCCGTAAGCACCTTGAAGGGAAGGACCACGCCAGATACCCCAAGATTACCACGCACAGTGCAGGGCTGTGGCCGTGGCTTGTCCAGCACACACCTGGGGAGAGCGAGCGGGTGACCTGGCACTCAGCCGTGTCTGGCTCACTGGTGCCAGATCAGCAAATGTGTTTGGTAGGAGGAAAACAGGAATGAGAGTTTATGGAGCACCTACTATGTGCCAGACTACTAAAAACCACTTCAAATATGTGTTAACATTTAATGCCCACACAGCCTTGTGAGGCAGGTATTGTTCTCCTCCATTTTATGGGGGAATCTGGACCAGGGGGAATTTAAATGACCAACCCAAGGTCCTGCAACCACAGAGTGGGGGAGCCCGGCCTGCACCCAGACCTGTCTGCCTCCAGAGCCATGTACGCTCGGGTTGGCCAGGTTGCCCAGAGTACTCTGCCCTCTCACTCCAGCCTGGGTTGGCAAATGCAGGCCAGTTAGCTCCACCCATTGCTCTGCTCTTGACCTCTGGTAATTTTTGCTCCCTCTTTCCTGGCCAACACCCTGGGCCTGGCACTAAAACTCTGTACTCCTGGAAAGGCCCAGGCCATCTTGCATCTGGAACACTGGTCAGGTGACCCTGAGGTAACCAGTGACCATCCCATGGGCTCTCATCAACCAGCTGCTGCCATGGTAGGCTCCTCTGTTCAGTGATGTCAGGGCTGGAAGGCCCTTCCAGACCATCTGGCCCAACCCCTCCATTCTACTAAGGGAGAAACTGAGAACCAGGGGAGAAAGTGGCTTTCCTGGGGCTTTGACAAGGCCAAGTCCAGGACCCAGGTGTCCTGACTCCCAGTTCAGCCTGCATCCTACCACCCAGCTCAGTTTCACAGGGATGCAGAGAAGACAGCAGAATTGGGTGCTCCTGGTGCCACACGGAGAAAGCGCTGCTCCCTGCTTCCTTCTGCTTGGTCTCCCCGAGAGAGCCAAGCAGGTGAGCCGGCCAGGGCCCCAGCGCTGACGGAGAGAGCGTGCCACAGTCGGCAGGGGCGGCAAGTCCCATAAATCCCCAGAAGAAAGGCCTGGAAGGTGGGTAAGGCCTGGCTGGACACTGGGCCTCCAGATATCCTGGCTGAATGCATGAAGGAAGAGGTTTTCCCAGGCTGAGACAAGAGACAGGCCGGGGGTGGATGGCGAAGGCCCTGCCGGACAGAGGGGGGGCCCCATGGATGGTATGAGCATTCTGGCACAGAGTGTGGCCTACGGCTTAGCTGCCCCTTGTCCCTGTGCTCCAGGGAATGCCTGGTCCTCCCGGACTGTGATGAACCAAGCCAGTGTTTCCCAAGATAGCTGTTGAGACACAGCCCTGCACCGCCAGGACGGCCTGGGAGAGAGCAGTCTTCCCGCACCCGGCGCAGAGCCTGCCCCGAGGGCACTGCTGCCCACACGTGTCCTCTCCCACCACGTGAGCAGGGCCCTGCCAGGAGACGGTGTGGCCGTTCCGCTTGCTCGTGGCTCCCTGGCTTCCCCCTTTCTCCCCTGACCCGGCCCTCTCCACCTTCTGGAGGAAGAACCCCTGCCTGCAGAGCTCTCAGCGAGCGTCAGCTTGGTCGCCCAGGCTGTACCCCGCTGGTTCCCAGCGTTGGAGCCCCAGTCGCTCCTGCAGAAGGCCCAGCCCAGCCCCAGCTTTCATTCACTCGCTTGCTCCGATAAGATGGGACTCTCCCGCACCCCATCCCTGTGCCCACTGAGGAGCCTGGCGGGGCGCTGGCAAGGAGCTTGCTGGTGATGGGGTGGAGGAAACTTGGCTATAACTCGCTGCAACGTAGGCCAGAAAGTGGGGGTTCTCGCACAGTGCAGAGCGGGTGGGGGAGATTGTTTTCAGCTGTGAGACCCAGAGGGGCTTCCTAAAAGGGGAGTATCTGAGGAGAGACACGTGCACGACGCTGCTTAGAGCCACGTAAGGGCATGCTACACGCAGAAAGACCTGGCTTGCTGGACCCCCAAGGGCACCGAGGGGCTGGAGAGGAGGTGAACAGGAACCTGCGGGTGAAGGCCCTTGGCGGCAGGGTGGGAAGCAGGGAGTTCTAAGACTAGATTTTGGAAAATAACCCTCTATGGCTACAGCATCTCAATCTGGGGGGAGATCAGTGAGAAGGTGGCCACGTGGCCCAGCAGAGAGCAGAGGGCCCAGGGCAGTGGTAGGGTGGATGCAGCTGAGGAAGAAGATTCCAGAGCTGTTTGGAAGGCGGAATCCACCGGATCAGCATTTGGATGGTGGCTTGGCACAGGAGGGGCCACTGTGACGGAAGGTCTGGGTCGGGCCTGTTTGAGCGTGCGGACGGCTAGAAGTGGCGTGACCCTGGAGAGGGGGAGTCTGGGGGCCTCAGGAAAGAGCTGGGGCCGAAGATGGGCGAGCGAGTGCCATGCGGTGGGAGGGGAGGCCAGGGGAAGAGGACTGGCCAGAAGGCTGCTGGAAGGGACAGCCCCCGTGGTGGGACGCTGGGTGGAGGAGCCCCCTTCCCCTCCCGCCTGCAGCCCAGGCCTCTGCCTCCAGACACCGCCTGCTTCTCTATGAACACACAGCCCGGGTTCCTGGGGCAACACCCTCTCCCCTCAGCCCCGCGGGGAGCTCACAGCGCGGTGCCGGGCCACACCAGCGCAGCCATGGCAGGCCGAGGCCAGGGGTCCCTGACCACCCCTGAGCGCACCGTGCTGGCCTCATCTGCCAGCACACCCTTCCAGGCACCAAACAGACCACCCTCCCAATCTGTCCCTTCCCCTCCACACGCACCCTTGGCCAGCCCTCTGCACCCCCCACGGGGGACTTCTCCCGAGCAAGCCATCACCCATTGTCGCGCTAAGCCGCTGAGCTGCCAGGGCTGTCTGTGACTGCACGGCGGCCCGGCCTCTCCCGCCTGATGCCGCCCTGCGCAGAAGTCGCACCTCTGCACCCCTGCCCGCACCGAGCGCGCCACTCGCTTTCCACTTCTGCCTAACCTTCCCGGTCTCCGCCACGCTCCGCAGCCCTCAAAGTCCAGAAGCCCGCCTCCGCTCGCTCACACTGCCACTTACCCGGCCTCTGCCGCACTCGGTGAGCTGCTCCGGCTGACACGGCCGATACCCTTTGCGTCGTGGCTCAGAGCCCCACACACCCTGCTGGCTGCGTGGGCACAGAACCAAGAGGCCCCGTGGGTGACTAAACCCCATAGAAGGCCCGCCCGCCCGGCCTGCCTGTCTTCTTCCTCCCTCCGCCCGTCCTGCCTGGGGCGGCCGCTCCGGGAGAGCGGGGGACGCCATGACGGAAAATATTCCTGGTATTACCGTCAGCCCGCGGGCTGTGGTCGTGAAGGGAGGCGAGGGCTGGGAGACGGGCAGGAGAGGTTAACAAGATTTAAAAAGCCATAATGAGACCGCAGCGCAAACCCTGCAATTATGCTCCCAAATTTAATCAAAACGGCTTCCCGCACTGGGCCTGTAGCATATCTAACAGGCCCCGTCAGGTTCTGCCTCCCCTGCCCATCCCTTGAGATGCTCAGAGCCCCCAGGCCTTTCTGCTTCTGCAGCAGCAGGGACAGGGGCAGGGCCCGACCCCCAGCACCGCCCACCCCAGCCGGGCAGGCTCGTGGGGCTCCAGGCTCAGACACCCAGGTTTCCGGGAAGCTGCTCCTCCCTTCCCTCCCCCGTCCCCTTCCCCTCTTCTCATTTCTGTAGCCACTCCCCTGCATCCTGTCCTGCTCCACTGCCCCCTCCCCATTTCAGACTCTCCATAGCACTGCCAGTGCCCCCAGGGACTGGGCCCTTTCCTGGTCACACCCCGTAAGCATACCCGGCCCCACCACAAGATCTGGCCTTGCACAGATGCAGTGACCTTCTTGAGAGCAGAAGGGGTTTCTCCACATGGTTCTGGTCTCTCCTGGCACATGGCAGGTCATTAGCTGTAGCAGGGACAGTTAGTGCTCACCGAATATCTGTGTGTCCCCTACCCTCCCCAGCCTCCCTTGGGGAAGAGTTGGAGTCACGTGACTAGTTCAGGCCCATGGACAGTTGTATCCAGATTAAAGTTAAGAGCCAGAATTCCTCTCCCTCTCTCTTGTCCCTTGTCCTGGTGTTCTTGGAGTACATGTATTTCTTTTCTTTTCTTTCTTTTTTATTTTTATTTTTTAGCTACAAGTTCTCACTCTGTTGTAGGCTAGAGCACAGTGGCATCATCATAGCTCACTACAACCTCAAACTCCTGGGCTCAAGCGATCTCCTGCCTCAGCCTCTTGAGTAGCTGGGACTACAGATGCGCACCACCATGCCCAGCTTATTTTTCTATTTTTTTGTAGAGACAGGGTCTCACTATGTTGCCCAGGCTGGTCTCAAACTCCTGGCCTCAAGCGATCCTCCTGCCTTGGCCTCCCAAAGTGCTGGGATCACAGGTGTGAGCCACTGTGCCTAGCCCATGTACTTTGACTGGTGTACCAACAAGAGGAAGAAGGTTACTGTGATAGTTAATTCTATACGTCAACTTGACTGGATCACAGAATGCCCAGATATCTGGTTAAACATTATTTCTAGGTGTGTCTGGGAGGGGGTTTCTGGGAGAGATTAGTACATAAATTGGTAGACTGAATAAAGTGCCTTCCCTCCCTGACATGGGCAGGCATCACCCAATCCACCAAGAGCCTACATAGGAAAAAAAGGTCAAGGAAGGGAGGATTCGCCCTGCTCTGCCTGACGGCTGGGTAGGGACGCTGATCTCTCATGGGACTTCTCGGCCTCCATAATCATGTGATCCAAAACGTGAAAATGTATCTCTTTATCTTTCTTATTTATATATTTGTGTGTGTATGTATATTTCATATATGATAGATAGATAGATAGATAGAGCCTATTCATTCTTTTTCTCTGGAGAACCCTAATACAGCTACCCAAGCCTTGCTGGACCGTCCATGAGTGACGACTCATCATTATAGTGTTAAGCCACTGAGATGCCAGGGCTTACTTGTTACTGCGTCATAGCCCAACCTATCCTGACTAACACAAACCTGTATGGAGAGATCAAAGGAAATATTTTCAAGTCACTTCCCAATCAAATGGAAGAAGGAGACATGGCACTCCGGTCTCAAGTCAGGAAACTTGAGCTCTAGTCCTACCTCTGTCAACTCATCGCCGTGTAAATTGGGCAAGTCTCCTAACTTCTCTGGGCCTCGGTTTCCCCATCATTCATCGTATGGCAGGGCCAGAAGGGATGGTGTTATTCATCAAGATAAGAAATACAAGAGGAGGATCAGGCTTGTGGGGAAAGACCTGAGTTCCCTCTGGGACCTGTTGAGCATGAGACGGGATGTTTTATAGACATACAGGAGGGTCTGGGGCCAGGGACAAGGGTGGGGCTGGAGGCATGAATTGGAGGTCAGAGGTAAAGATGGTGGCCAAAGTCCTGCTTCTGGGTGAGGTTGCTGGGGGATGGGGGGAGGGCAATCAGAAAAATAAGGGAAGAATGTTCTTTGTAAAGTAAAAATGAGGACACCGAAGTCCAGAGAGATGGAGTAACTTGCCTAACATTGCACAGCGGGCTAGTGCCAGAAGTGGAGCTAGAAGCCAGACCTCTTGTCCCTGATCCCAGGGCTCCAAGCCTCTCAGCACAGAGAAGCTGGGGGCCTGGGGGAGGCAGAGTGGCCCGGAGATCAGAGACAGGAGGAAGGAGCACTGGTGAGATGCTGCCAGGGTCAAGGCAGGTGGCTGAGGACTTGCAGAGGAAGGTGGTGGGGAAGAGGATCTCCTCCTAGAGCAAACTGCCAGGCCTGGGCTGCAACTGACTGTAGGGCATGGAAAGGCAAGGGAGGCCAAACCTAACTCCAGCACCTTATTACTGTCCCCATTTCATTGACAAAGAAACTGAGGCTTGAGGATTAGGTGACTTGCCCTAGGCCAGGCTTCAAAGTTAGCCGAAGATCCCGGATCAAAAGCCAGGCCTTCCAGGCCAGAACTTGGTGTTTTCTTGCCACCATTGGTGATGTAGCCTCCAGCTGATCAGTTACCTGGCCACAGCTGCTACTTAGTGCTGCTTTGATTTTTGATCTCTGAAGAAGCTGGTGTCAACTCTGGATGGGTGGAGAGCACTGGTCGTCCAGCAAGGGTTTCCCATACACCATCCTCAGAACTCCAGCCCATCCCCCCAAAAAATCAAGCTAGCTTCTGCAACCAGGTGGCCCAGGTTTGCAACCTAGCTCTTCCCCGCCACGGCTATACATCTGAGCAATTTACTTACCATCTTTGTGTCTCAGTTTCCTCATCTGTAAAGCAGGAATGAAAATCCTTTATATTGGGCTTTTAGACTAGTATTACTGTCAGTGTTGCAGTTGCTGTTCTTGTTGCGGTTGTCAATTATGTTGCTAAGTTTGAAAACCAAAGGGTCAAACAAAACTCCTGTCTCTGTCACTTATTTTTTATCACCCAGTGAATAAGTGGCGGAGCTGGAATTCAAAGCCAGGACTGGCTGACACCAGAGCCCAAGAGCTGAACCCCACCCCCGTCCCCACACTATAAGAGGGTAACATAATTAAACATCAAAAAAGTAGGAGAGTTTTGTTTGGCCCATTGTTTTTCAGCTTCTACTTATCGGCATGGTCCCAAAGAATGCAGTTTGAGAGATGCTGTTCTATCAGTGCATCTGTTTTGGGGCCAGAGAGACAATGTCATTGAGTAGAAATCAAGTCAAGGAGTTTGGGCTCTGGTGTTGCCTCTGTTGCTTACTCACCTCTGTGACCTTAGACAGGTCATTTTCTCCTTAGAGCCTCCGTTTCTTCATCTGTGAAATGGGTACACAAATCCCTACCTCTCTCACAAAGCTGTAGGAAGACTTGATCACAAAGCATTTCTTATTCGACTTGTGCTAGATACTAGTGGGGGGAGAGGCAAGTGTGAAAAATGCCCCTTGCCCTGGAAGCTGGTATTATAGTTCTCCACTGGGAAACATTGCTCCTTCCTTTCCTCTGATAGGGAAAGAGGTGTCGGAGGAAAGGAAGGGGCAGTGTTTATTGAGCACTTACTATAGTACATGCTGGGCCCTGAGCTAAGGGCTTAGCCCGCATGTGATTTTCACAACTGCCTTTTAAGGTTGGGGATATTATTCCTATTTTACAGAAAAGGGAATTGAGGCTGGGGAGCAGAAAGACAAGCTCCAGGAATGGTAGAGCTAAGCGTCGGTTGCCAGCTGTTCTCCAAAGCATGGGCCCTTTCTTCCATGACCTAGTGCTTCTGACTTGGGGCGCACCATGCGACTGAACAGATGGGCGTGAGCCCTCTTTGGGAGGCAAGTATGTGCTGGGCACTGGGACCCTAGCGGAGGATGAAACCACTGCAAAATGGAGTGGCAAATATGATAATATAGGCATTAGATGCTGCAGTAACTTAAATCTTTTGGATGGGGCACAAAGGCATCACGGAGGAAGAAATATTTGGCCTGGGTTTTGAAGGGTAAATAGAAGGTTTTCGGGTAAAGAAAATAAGGTCCTTTAGAACAAAGGAAGTGGCATGCATAAGGCAAGCAGATGTCAAACAGCTGGCCCCTTGAGGACCTGCAAATTACTGAGAGAGTAAGGAGAAGCAGATAAAGCGTATCGCATCAGCAGTTCGCCAGCTGTGTGACTTTCCACAAATAACTTAACCTTTCTGAGGCTCAGTTTCCTATTTTGTTAAATAAAGCTGGTAATGCCTAATTCATAGATAAATGTGGAAGAACTTTACACGTGCTGTTTTCATTTAATTCTTACTACCCTGTGAGCTGAGCTAGATGCCAGCGCTATCCCACTTTTTTTTTTTTTTTTTTTGAGACAGAGTCTCACTGTGTTGCCCGGGCTAGAGTGCCGTGGCGTCATCCTAGCTCACAGCAACCTCAAACTCCTGGGCTCAAGCGATCCTCCTGCCTCAGCCTCCCGAGTAGCTGGGACTACAGGCATGCGCCACCACACCCAGCTAATTTTTTCTATATGTATTTTTAGTTGTCCAATTAATTGCTTTCTATTTTTAGTAGAGACAGGTCTCGCTCTTGCTCAGGCTGGTTTCGAACTCCTGAGCTCAAACAATCCGCCCGCCTCGGCCTCCCAGAGAGCTAGGATTACAGGCATGAGCCACCCTGCTATCCCATTTTTGCAGAGGATCAGAGAGGCAAGGAACTTGCCCAAGGGCACAGAGCCAGAAGGAGCTTTAGGATTCAAACCCAGGCAGCCTCATTCCAGATCCTGCCTTCTTAACAACCTGTTATATTGACACAAAAATCCTAAATAAAATACTAGCAAAGTAAAACCTGCTTTAACTGAAAACATTAATGAACCATGACCAAGTAATTTTTATTCCTGGAATGTGAACATAATTCAATATTAGGAAACTTGTTAATGTAAGACATCATACTGATAAATAAAAAACATCATAGGATTATTTTTTAAAGAAATAGAAAAGAAGATTTAATAAAATGCTCCATAAAGAGCTCATTTTTAAAAAATCTAAGTAAAGTTGAAATAAGATACTTTCCTACTTTGATTAAAAAAAAAAAGCATTCTCAGAACAGCCACCATGATACTTACTGGTGAAAGCAAAGTATTCCATCAAAATCAGGACAATGGCAATGGTCCTTAATACTCCCATTATTTAAGACTATTCTATGAGCCCCAGCAAATGCAACAAGACATGGGAAGCTGTGAGATCCAGCTACCGGAAGGGAGAAGATACAATTATCAGACGGTGTAATTCTGTCTACCTAAAAAATTCCCCCCCCCAAAAATCCCCAAAACACAGAAAACCTGCTAGAACTAATAATACTGAAATGACTAAATGCAAAATAAATACATACATACATAGTATACTTTTTAAAATCACTTTCTCCACGTACCAACAAGAACCAGTAAGAATATAACATTCAGAAAAGAAGATCGCACTGACAGCAGCCACAGATATTGTAAATGTGAGTTACCTTAACAATACTGTGTAGGACAACATGAAGAAATGAATGAGAAAACGTTTCAGAGATGTAAAAACTTGAGCAAATGAGTGATGTAGCATATTTCAGAGGAGAAGACTCAAATATCATAATGATGTTCATTCTTCCCCAAATGAATGTATAAATGTAATACAACTTTAAAAAAACAACTATGGAATCTAGGCCTTGATCAAGTTGTTCCAAGTTTCTAAATTATCCTAAGTTTCATCTGAAAAAATAAAGAGGCAAGACTAGCCATGAAGATTTGGGGAATTTAGTGAAATGAGAGGAGACTTTCCCTATAAGAAAATACAGTATAATACAGAGTTACAGTCATTACAAAACAGGATGTCAAAGCACGAGAATTATTAGATAGGTCAATGGAAGACAGGAAAACAGTAGCCTGAAAGCAGAGCTCAGGCTGTCAATGCGCTAAGCATGTATGTACAGGCCGCAGACGACAAGGTGGCAGTTCACAGCAGCAAGGAAAGAAAAATATTCCTGATTAACTGCTGTGGGGCAGTTGGTTAATTATTTAGAAAATTAAACAAACTCAGATCTTCATATCACACTTGATGCCAAAATAAATTACAGAGGATTAGAGAGCTAAACATAAAAAGCAAGGCCATAAAAATATAGAAGAAAGCAAAGATAAATATTTACCAGCTCTTATAATGGGGGGAAAACAAGCTCTGGAGGGATAAAAGACATGAAAGTTAAAAAGATAAAGAAAAATGAATACATTTGACTAAAGAAAAATTGAAATCCTCCAAACTGTCAGAAACATCATAGAGAAAATTAAAAAGGCTCATCACGAACTTGAAACCATTTGCAATAAATAAGACAGAAGGATTGATCTTAATATACAGATTCAATCGAGCTGATAAGAAAACAAAATACTGATGGAAAAATAAAAAATATACATGGAAAACTCACAGGATAAATGCAAATTAATGACCGCAAAAATGCAAATAATTTAAAAATGTGCCATAAATCATTTTTAAATCATGCTTAAACTATTAAGTTAGCAAAAACTTTTAAAAATGATATTACCCTGTGTGGGCATGGATATAGATCAACAGCACCCTCACGCATTAGAAAGCAATTCGATGCTATATTTTAAGAACCCTAAAAAAAGGTCCTTTGACACAGCAAATCCCTTTCTAGAAATTTAATCCAAGGAAATTGTCAGAATTTGCAGCTAAGATTTATGTGTGTGAAGCAATGCTCGTCACAGATTTATGATAGCAAAATTCTGAAAACCACGTAAGTGTACAACACAGCATTGCAGGAGGATGGTTTAATGAATTATAGCCTAGTCACAATTTTATTATATAGTCTTTTAAAATAATGCTTAGGTGGAATATTTAAAGACATGTAAAGAGGAAATGCAACAATAAAATATTTGGTGTAAAAATACATGTTATATACAACAGGATTCAAATTTTCTAATATTCAGACAAAACAAATACTCAAAGGATTATGGACTGTTTTTTATTATTGTTGTTGTACTTTTCTGTATTTTTCAAGGTTTTAGCAAAAAACACATTGTTATTTTTATGGGGTTTTTTTAAGCATGTAAACCGTAATCTGGCCTGAAATGAAATCATGTGATAAGAGATAAGAAGGCACTTTGACAAGTCCAGTGACCTCGGTGGTTTGTGTTATTTTTACTAGAAACCTCCTGGCGACTCGACAAGTGTCTAGGAGAGACCTTTCTGAGTTGTCACTCACACGCAGTTCTGGCTTTAGGGTCACACTGCAGCGTGTGGACCAGGGACCACCTTCACAGCTGGGAGGACAGCTGGCGCTACTGGGCTGTCCTCAGTGTCTTCCCTGTGCTGCTGCCCAGGCTCGCCTGCTCTTCTCTGGAGAGGCAACATCAGCGCTGGCATCATTATCTTTTCAGGATGAAACACAGAGATCCTTCTCTCTTTCTCTCTCTTACACACACACACACACACACACACACACACACAAACACACACACACACACACACACACACACACACACAAACACACACACACACACACACACACACACACACACACACCCCTTCCTGTCCTCAGTGAGCAGGCAGCCAGACTCTCACATCCTTAATAAGACGGATGAACCCCGGATGCTCAATGGCCTTCATCCATACCCCCCGCCACCCATCCAGCCAAGCTCCTGTCCTGTTCTGAATCTGTGCGCCCCTTCCTGGCTTCACCCCCTTTCGCCTGGCCGCGCTGCCTCTGTAATTTTCCAAGCTTAGGGATGGGGGCAGCTGGTAGCCCCAGACTGTAGTACGGTTCTGCTACCATTCAGTGGGTGACCAGGAGCAGGTCACTTCCCCTCTTGATCCTCAGAATCCTCATCTAGAAAATCAACCAGTCCAACAAAACCATCTCTGAGGCCCCTCCAACATTCGCGTGTCGATGGTACGTTTCTCAGGGGAGGGCGGAGATGTGGCTCACCTTATAGCTGAGCGAGGGATCTGCAAAGGTCCATGTCCGAGAATGTTCGTCTCAGAGATGCTTGTGGTATGGGAATGTGTAGGTGACCTGGATGTCCCTCACTCAGGAAAGATACGGAGAATGTGGTGGGTGCCTGTTTCAGAAGACTCTGCAGCCATTGGAAGCAAACACTAGATGCACATAGAAAGGACAACTAGCTCTCAAGCACATCGCATTTTATGAGAAAGTTAAGACAGTAACATCAATAGCTCCATATGTAAATGCACCCGACCAGCGTGAGTGTGGACAGGAGGGCAGAGGCTTTCCTGATGCATCGTCGTGGAGATGGACAGCCTCACTGTGAACCCCCGCCTTACAAAACCACCCCTTGGGGTCTTAGAAGCATGTTTGTTTGTTTATTTGCAAGCTATTTTCCCAAAGACACAAATCTGATCAGAAGCTGCCTCGGTTCAACAAGAGAATCAGGGGAGACAACATAGTACTGGACAGAAATCTTTTGAGCTGTTCTGTGAATCTCACATCAGGTACGCGTCTGACTCCTCTGTTTCGAACTGTACTTTCTTTATCCTTGCTCCTTTTGGAACTACTTGGAAATGAACTTCTTGTCCTTCCAGCTACACCTGCCTCCTACACTCATCCCTGATACTTACCCGGCAGGCCTTCCGCAAAGAGCCATCCCATGAGACCGATTCCCTAAGCAAGGAAAGTATCTTGGGCCCTCCTGAGCAGAGGCCTTCCAGGTTCTCAACTGTTGGGATACGGACAAGATTCCAGAAGGAGGAAGGCAGAGAGACGCAGAAGGAGGTGGCAGAGGGCACCAAGGGCAAATGTGGCTGGCTGTCCCATAGGTACAAGGGCAGCCCCAAGAATGGAAGGAGAAACCAGCCCTGCTGGCAGTCGGCTTCCAGGCCTGGCAGGGCTGCCATCTCATGTGTGTCTAACGTGCACGGGCTTAAAAGTGCCAGCCTTGCTCATGAGTTAATGTTCCTTTAAAAGTATCTTGGACCAGGACAGCAAAAGTGCTTCAAGAAGTCTCTAGGCGACAGCAGGAGGGAGAAAAGAGGAAAAGGTTATTCAAATAATGGGTGGAGCTGTGGGGAGAAAGACAGTGACTAAAGAAAGCAGAAACCATTTGCAAATTCCCAGAAGCAGAATTACTAGGTCAAAAGAGATGAACATCTGTGGAGTGCATCATATATATCGGACAACTCCTTTCCGTTGAGATGTAATAACTCGAAATGCCACCAGCAGCGGCGGAGCAGACCAGCTTCACCATTACTCGTGAGCACTCGTGCTAGTGTTTGCAAATTGCTTTGGCTGGCTTGACAGACAGGAAGCCAGTCATTCTTCCTCCCGTTTCATCCGTCTGCAAGCATTCACCGAGCACCCACTGGGTCTTGATTTGTCACGGGGAGCACTGACATGATTGAGACGGGGCCCTCACCCTGAACGAGTGCACGTCCCTGCTCAGGAGCCAGACGGGGAACAAAGCAAAGTGTCTGTGTGAGCAGGCAGGGCGGGAGCCAGGGCCCCAGGTGGTGCAGGCTTGGCCTTCCCGCCCAGCTTGGGGACTGCAAGGCTCGGAGGGCTTGCATGGGGGTCTGCCAGAGGCACAGGCTTGAACGTCTCCAGGCTCCAGCTCACCCAGATGTGGCCTGACAGTACCCTCTGGGAGAGAAACCAGGCCTTCCCTGCACCCCCTCCCCAGTTCTATAGAACCATCCGTAGCCGAGAGAGGATGTGCAGAGAACTGGGCTGAGAGCCATGAAACTGCGATTCTCCTCTTGGCTCTGCCACTGGCAGTTGCTAGGTGGCCCTGGGCAAGCCTTGCCTTTCTCTGAGCTTCGGTCTCTTACAGAGGGAGAGGGCGGAGCGGACCTGCCCGTACCGGTCTCCCCTTTGGGGAAGAAAGCCTTTTCCTCAAACACATCGAGTCAGTAAACTGCAATCCAGCCGGTCCCAGATTTAAACTAATAACCTGTCCATGTCTTCATCCTAAACCAAGGGAGATGGTTTCCAAGAGGAAAGACATCCAAGAGAGTGTTTCTAAGAAGCATTTCCCAAGAAGAGCAAGCTGAAGATAAAAGCCACCGGATATTTGTTGATCACTGACGATGTGCTGGTTACTACCAAATAGCTCCCTGCAGGAGAATTCTCGCAAGTACTATCTTTAATCCCACCACACTGCTTTGAGATAGTCATTCCTATCCACATTTTGCAGATAAGAAAACAGAGGCTCAGAGATTAAATAACTTGTCCAGCCCCCACAGGCAGAAAGTGGCTGAAGATATGCAAACAAGGGTCATCTGCCCCCATAGGCGGTGCTGTCTTCTGAGCACAGAGACAAGGTCAGGTGCTGAGCAGGCGGAATCCAGCCCACAAATGTGTGTTGTTTGGCCTGAGTGAGGCGGTAAAACTTGGAAATTTTTACAGGAATTCAGCTTCTGGATTAGAAAATTGGAAAATCTGGCAACACGAAGCTCTTGTTCCACATGGCAATGACGAGCTGGGGCTTCCGGAGGCCGAGACCTTTGGACAAGACTGTTCAGCCACATCCTCTCGGACTTTGCAACTGGCCCTCCTCGCTCTGGTGTATTACTACCTGCTGAACCCCTCCAGGCTCTGCACCTGGGATCCCAGCCTGGGGTGACCCTGCACCCAGTCACGGTGGGGCTGCGGGATAGCCAGAGAAGGAAGACCTCTAGGCCTCTGGCTCCAACTCCTTGAACGCTCTACGCTTCCTCCTCCCCTCTCAGCCCCCTATTCTTCCTTCTCCTGCCCCTCTTCTCCCCCTCCTCCTCTCTTCCTCTCTGCTTTCCTCTCCTCCCCTCTCCCTCCCTGTCCTCCCTAGTCGTCCCCTCCTAGCTCACTGCTCACAGATACACTCTCAGCACCCACACACACACACACACACACACACACACACACGCGCGCGCGTGCACGCACGCAGACGCGCCGACGCATCCTTCCCTCGCTTTTGCAGCGCATGTCTGGTCTCCCCAGGGAGACTGCAGGCCCTCTGGGGGCAGGAGTGTCTCTCAACTCTTTGCATACGCAAGACCTGGCACAGCCCCACTGGAGGGGGAGCACGCTGTCTCCCAGGCCGTGTTGTAAGTGTTCATTGCCTCTTATCCCCAGGCGGAGGCCTGGCTGGCTGGGGAGGGGCACAGGTAGTGGACCCCGCTCCTACCCGGCTGTCCTGCACCAACTTCCTCCCCAGGCCAGTGCTCCTGGGGTGCCCGCTTTGATGTACGAGGTGTGCAGAGGCCCTGGCAGCACCAGCCAAATACCCTGACTCATAATCTCTTCCCGTTTACAAGAGGGCCTGGGATTTATTAACAAGGAAATCTTTGGGGAAACCATGAACGGCCCCAAGAAAATGTGCTGGGGCCCCTCAGCTGTGTGCATGCGAGCTGCAGCAGAGACCAGGCAGCCCCTGGCCAGGAGCCTGCAATCCTTGACGGGTGATGATCTGACACCCTGAGGTCTGATTCCCAGGAAGCCTGGATTAGGAAGGCCACCCCCCTCGCACAGGCAGGTCCGAGAGTGCAGAACCTCAGAATGGACCCGCCTGCGATTTGGCCTAGAGCACTGCTGTTTTGTCTGGGTGGCTTTGAGCCAGTCTATAGCTCAGTTTTTCCATCTGTAAAATGGGGATCAGGAAGCTAATGTGTGTGACTGTAAAAGAGTGACTCAGTGTAAAACCCTTAGCACATTTCCAGATATGGGCGGGGGGTGGGTGCCATGGGGGTCTCAGGCTCTTCAAAGGAAGGGGTCAGTGCAGTCCTCAGGTCTGGGCATGTGTTAGAATCACCTGTGGAGCTTTGCAGACACATAAATTCCCAGACTGTATCCTTGGAGAGTCTGCCCAAGGGGCAGCCTTAAAACAGTCCATGGGGATGGAAGGGATTATAATTTTTCCATTAAAATGTATGAAATGAGCTTTTCATTGAACGACTTTTCACATAGCAGCAGAGCTTTCAGGAACAAAGTCCCGTCATTAAGAGAAGCACTGGGTGTAGGCTTGGTGTATGATTCTGGTCTTGCGGCAGGGCAGCAGGTGAGCTGGCCTAGGCAGCGGTGGTCGCCGTCCCCCAGTGGCTGCCCAGGAGCCAGGAGCCTCGTGTATGTTTTGTCATTTCAATCTCCAAGGCACAAAGGAATCTGATGTCTCCCCAACGGTCGCCTGCGGGCTGGTGGCAGAGCTGGTGTTGGGAAGAGGCCTCAGCCTGGCTCCCAAACCAAGCATCTGTCCTCCCTCCCTCTGGAGCCTCCCTACAAAAAGCCCTCCGAGCAGGACATCTGTCCCCAGGGCCTGAGCCCAGAAAAGGACGGCCCTGCACCGTGCTTTCGGGACCCATTCCTTTGGATTTATTGGAAGAAGCCCTCAGAATTAACAACACCTGAAGACAAGGTGAAAAGAAGTACAGTTGTGTTACTTTCAACCAAAGAGTTGGCACGTTCAAAGAGCACAGGGCCGGGGCAAAGACAGCCTCGCCGTGTGACATCATCCGCCTCCCTGGGCCACAGAAAGGGGGATGGTAACGCCCACCACGCTCAGTCAGCACGTGGATCACGAGATAACATGAGTCAGTTCCATGTACACTGCAGTACAAACGATCGTGTAGAGAGTCATATCTTTCCAGAAGATTTCAGAAGGCCCAAATATGATTTATCAAGTTACAAGTCTGCTTTTATATTGCAAATCTATGCCTTGACTGGCGTTCAACCTGCTGTGTGATCGTAATGAAGTGTATTTACAATGACATAAACACATTTGGTCCAGCAAGCAAACTAGCACGATTGCTTTATGGGCCTGCCATTAGGCATCAGATCACTCGGAGCAGCGCCCGGGAAGAGGGGCAGCCTCTATTTGGGTGTTCTGTCCCAATCATAAAGGTTAACTTGGTGTAGTGATATTAACATTGCATGTACTGTCTTTCCTCAAACATGTTTCCACGTATTTCAAGGCAAAGAAGCCTTGTAATCATGACGAGTAATAAAATATATCATGTATAAAACATTCTTATGACAATCCATTAAGTCTACCTACTTCATGTAAACAATTAAAGTATTCTGGAAAAAATTTAATTAATGGTAAAATGGTTACCTGATATTATGTAAAAAGTTTACGTTACACAAAATTTTAAAAATCATTAGGCATAAGCAAATTTAAGTGAGTTGCCTAAGTGATATTCCTTAAGGACTATTTTCAAGGAATGCTTTTTTTTTAAAAGGAAACAAAATCAGTTTATCAATCAACATGAAACAAACAATATCCTATAAGAACTTACACTGTGGAACAATTATACAAATATAGGTTTCAGAAGTGCTTTTATTCCATTCATCCTCCTAAATTGGTTAATTTTTTTTTTTTTTTGAGACAGGGTCTCACTTTGTTGCCCAGGCTAGAGTGCCGTGGCGTCAGCCTAGCTCACAGCAACCTCAAACTCCTGGGCTCCGGCAATCCTTCTGCCTCAGCCTCCCGAGTAGCTGGGACTACAGGCATGTGCTGCTATGCCCGGCTAATTTTTCTTTTTTTAGTAGAGATGGGGTCTCGCGCTTGCTCAGGCTTGTTTCGAACTCCTGACCTCAAGTGAACCTCCCACCTCGGCCTCCCAGAGTGCTAGGATTACAGGCGTGAGCCACCGCGCCGACTCTAAGTTGGTTAAATATTCCTTCTGCCCTGGGCAGCCACTTAGCGTACACTTTTCTCCCCTGGCTGCCATGTGCAAATGGCCACATTCCAAACGAGCTAAGCAGACAAGTACTATTTCATGGTTCCACTTTAAAGGTTTAAAAAAGAGTGAGATTAATTTACACACAGCTATACAGTATAAGTCCTCTTCTAATGACGGTCCAAAAATATGTATTCCAGGGAGGAAAGTGGCGTTGCAAGAAAATGGCCAATACAGAGGCCATACATTGCCTATTTCCTAGGCTGTGCTCTGGGCATCGGTTTGTGTTTTGCAATCCCACTACCTTGGAAAAGTGCCCTTCCTCGGGAAGGAAGCACTGAATCCAGTGTCAGGCTCTCAGGATTCAGATGCTGTCCTGTCTCTCATTCGCTGTGGGATCTCAGGCAAACTGCTTAACTTCTCTGTGCCCATCTCCCTCATTCGTAAAATAAGGAAAATGGGCTGATAATTTTATCAGGACTCCAATCCATGGGCACTGGTGAGTCTAGGGCAGGGACAGCAAACTTATTCTGGAAATGGCTAGATTATAAAAGTTTTCAGCATTGAAGGCCATAGATAGAGTCTCTGTGATGACTATTCAACTCTGCCATTGTAGCACAAAACCAGCCATAGATATGCGAATGGGTGTGACCGTGTTCCTGTAAAACTTTGCGAAAATAGACAATGAGTTGGATTTCACCTACAGGGGCAGATTGCCCACCCCTGGTCTAAACGATGTCAAAGCCAGAATGAGAAAGTATCAGTAACAGTGAGGCAGAGCACCCACCAATGGAGGGACAGTCAGAAGAGTTCTGAGCGCAAGGAAAGAAGATTAAGGGGCTGAAAGGACCCAGGGGCTCCCTCTACCTCGCGCCGGTTGGGTTGCCTGAGTGCTCCTGTCCTCTGGCCTGGAATACCTCCCCACCCCCAGCTCGTTTTCCACGTTCACCGCACTCTGGATGAGGGAAGGGACCTGTCTGGTCCCCCTCTGCGTTCCAGACCGGACTGTGTTCAGTGGGGCCCAGTGGACTGCCTGAATGCGAAGTGTCTGTCGGTAGAAGGACCTCTGACCCCAGCCCTAGAGAGGGGCTGGGGTTCTAGGGCCGCCTTCGCCGTGAACTTGCTGTTTGACTTTCCGTGTCTGGGGGCAGCAAGGCCGCCGTAGCCCCAGGGCCTACCTTACAGGCCAGAGTTTGCCTCGAGGGGCACCGCAGGATGAGTCTGGGGGTAGGGGGGCTGTGTCCAACCTGTGCTGTGTGCCCGTCCCTAGCTCCTGCTGGGCGTCCCTGCCACCTTTTCCCCAGAGCTGAGGCCCACAACCCAGTTCACCCCGCAGGGGCCCCTGGTGATGGCCACAGATTCTTCCCTGCCACAGATTATATTCTCCTAGAGCCAGAAGGGCCTTTGAGATCAGCTAGTTAATGCCTTTGTGTTTTAAATGAGAAAACTGTGGCCCAGAGAGGAAAAGAGACTTCCCCAAGGTCTCACGGGTAACTGTACCCTGCCTGTGTCCCTGCCTGTGGCTCTGAGGAAGCCCCACCCTCAGTCTCTGCGGAGCACGCACTAGAGAACCTCTGTGGGCCCAGGCACAAAGGATGCCTTCGTGAGAATTATTTTTAAAAAGCATCCCTTTCTCCAGTCAAATAGAGCCCCACACCAGCACCCACAGCATGCCAAGCAGATTATAGGAATTCAGTCCCCATTTGGCCCCACAGCTGGGTGCCTTGCACAGTGAGCAACCCGCACAGCCTTACATGGAGACCCTGGCCCATGTCTAGTAGCAGGGATTGGTGCTAGCTTTGGCAAACCTGAGATCACAGACCCATCTGGAGATGTCAGGGAATACTCAGTTTCAGGCCACCACTGCAGTATAGGAGTGCACTCTCAGTGTTACCGGAAATCTGGATTTTCATGTGAAATCTGCAGTTTGTAAATGTTGGCAAAGAATTCCAAATTTTTTCTTTTAAACACTATGCTGGCCAATCCTGTGAAGACCACACGGGACAAATCCGTAGGCTGACAGGCTTTGCCATCTGACATACTCGCAATACAGATGTGAGATGACAGGAGTGACTTGTCCAAGGTGACACCTGGAGCCAGTGACAGCCCGTCCTCCACCCTCCTCAGGGCCTGCGACCCACACTGTGCCTCCATTTCACAAGTCAGCGTGAACCGCACACACACCTCCCGGCCTGGCCCGATCCCCAGCTGATACTTTTACCAAATGTCGCAGCAGTTTGCAGGAAGGCCCGGGGTCTGGCCGGAGCCAGTAAATTATGCTGGCTTGCCAGAGAGCTGTACACAGGGCTCTGATTAATGAATTCCTTAATGGTCGGGCCCTGTGCGCAGACCTTGCCTGAGTGTCACCCCCGGCAGATACACGAGGAGGAGCTGGCTGGGCGGTGGGAAGATTTGTGTCATGTCTTTGCCTCAGAAAGGGAGCTCCAAACCTGCAGGCCCCAAGCGCTGAATAGCCATCCCGCCCTCACTCCTAATCGTGCGCCTGCCCCGTCCGCGTCCACACCAGCCCGTGTGTGCGTAAGACCCGCGAGAGACGATCGAGCCTTGGGGGGAAACAGAATTGGCTGGCCTCCGCCGTGATCTCAGGAAACTCGGAAATGCCCTGTCCGAATCCAAGCAAAGAGCTGAGAAGCCCTATCCCCCCTGCTGGTGCCTGGGGCTTGAGCCAGGGCAAAAAGCCCCGAGACCTCTCCCTCTCCTAGTTGGAAATTGGAAACTCAGGTGGCAAGAGCCAGACACAAACCTGCCCAGAATCCCCAAGGATCCGGGAAGAATGGAAGCATGGGAAGGTCACGGACCAGGGAATGGTCTTGTTGGGTGACCTCGGCCAGTCTCCTGACCACTCCGGACCTCGTGTCCTCTTCTGTGACATGAAAGGCCTGGAGCACACTGTTCACTCGGCACTCCGTGCGGAGGCGGGGTGCGTCAGAGCTGAGGCCAGAGCAGGGGTGACAAACACGGCACATGTGGCACCACCCCCCTCAGGCCCGGGCAAACACCGCTAATCGATCCTGGCCTCCCTCGAGGCTGAGCCGGGGCCGGACCTCACAGCCTTTCTCAGTGCGGGACTCAGGGCAGCGCCCCGATCAATCCCAGCCAGCAAGGGCGAGAAAATCGATTTGCCATCCCCAGACCGGGATATTTATCTTCTCTGCTTAGACCGAGAGTGGCAGCTTGTGTGGTGGAGAGCACTGGACCAGGAGTCAGAAGACGGTCGGGCACCAGGCCTCTCTGAGTTTCCTCACAGTCCTTTCCTGCTCTGAGGTCGTGGAACAGAGTCTATTCATGACAACAACGGGCACTTACGTATCAGGTACCGTGCATTTCTCATTTAGTCATCACAAAACCTGATACGGGGTAATTAGCATCGTCCCCACTTTACAGAGAAGGACATTGAGTTCAGACAGGTTAAGTGACAGAGCCCAGGTTCACAACAAGTAAGTGTCCAAACTGAGAGTCAAACCCAGGGGTCTTGTAGCAGGTTAAATATATCCCCAAAGTCTTTGAGGCCCCTGCCACCAAAAGGTGGAATCTGTTGCCCCCATCCCTTAATTCTGGACTTACTATGCCAATAGAATGTGGCAGAAAGGGCACCGTGCAAGTTCCGCAGCCTGGGCCTCGGGGCTTTAGGTTCTGCTCTTGCCTTGGAACGCTGCCCCAAGGCTGCCTGTCTGTCCCACTGGACAATGAGAGGGCTTGGAGGAGAACCGAGGCACGCCAGCCCACAGCAGCCGCGGCCGTGTCCGTGAGGCCGGGGTGGGCTCTGCCGTCTAGCAAACCCTCCCGCGGATGCAGCAGAGTGAGTGAGCCCAGAGGAAATCCACAGAGGCGCTGCCCAGGCAACTTACAGAATTGCGAAAAGCAAACCACTTTGTTTTTTGAGTTCCTTACCATGCAGCAATAGCTAACTGATGCACAATCTTCCGCCAAAGCCACATTCTGCATGCTACGTGTGTACTTGACAAGAGGCATATGGAGTAGTGGCTAAGAATGTGGTCTTTGCAGCCAGACAGCCCGAGTTCAAATTGCTTAGAATATTTGGAATATTCTCCCTGAAGAAAGGAAATCTCCAGGCTCACTGGGAGTCAATGTCATTTACCCAGCGAGGCCTCCTGAGTTCAGCAGCAAGGATCCCGACCACCTGCTGCCTCTTACACCCTTGGTGAGAGAGAGAGAGAGAGAGAACATGCATGCACACACCAGAAGCCCCCAGAAGCCCCAGGAGGAACATCTGGATGATACCTCCTCTAGGTGACACCTCCTCTAGAGTTACATGATGTGGACACTTCCATGGTAGTCCCTGTAGGTAGATGCCATTGGTCCCATTCTTCCCACCTGAGGAATCCAAGACCCAGAAAAAGAACTAGCCCTGGGCCAGCCTTCTAATTCCCAGTCCCTTCCTCCTGGGGCTGACACAGTGACGAGGCTCCCACCTGGGCGCCCCATCCCCAGCCTCAAGAGTACAGCAGAGGCAGACTCTGGGGTTTCGGTTATCTGCAGCCAGCCTTCCTTGCGCTGGGGGGTGACTGGGCCAGGACCAGCCCTCGCTGGGGCCTCCTGTAACCAGAAACCCGCAGGAAGGAGGGGGACCAGACTCCAACAGGAACATGCAGCCGAGGCTGATCTGTAAAAGGGAGCCGCGGCCGTCTCTTAGGTGTGCTTGTCCTCCATCTTTCTCTCTCCTCGGTCCTGTGCTCCTGGTCACCTGGAACTCCTCTCCAACGTCTCCACGAGGACACCCTCCTCTTCCTTTCTCAGCGGGGTGAGCATCAAGCCGGGAAGCAAAAGCTAAGATTTGCTGAACACTCAACGTGTGCCTGGTACAATATAAACATTCTCCACTTTAATTGACATAACAACCTCGCAAGGGATGTCTTGTTACCCGCACATCACAAATGAGGAAAGCAGGGTCCCCAGAGGCTAAGTTACCGGCCCAAGAAGACACATTTAGTAGGTGTCAGAGCTGGGATTTGAATCCAGATCCTCCGACTTCAGAGCCACGGCCATTTCCACCGCACCACCTGGCGTCCCCCAGAGAACCCGGCATGGAAACCCCGGTGTGGAAACAGCCGAGTGGAAACTGCATTAATGAAAGGAGAGATGGAGCCGGGCGCGGCCCCCAGGGCTGGTTCCTCGGCAGCCTGAGCCCCGGGAGGAGCTGGGAGAGATTTTCCCAGCATCCTCAGCTGCTAATTACCAGCTTCACTTTTTCCTTTCCCTCCTTAGATGTTTCCAATGCTCTCATCAAGGGCTCTGAACCCAGCCCGCAGAGCAAGGCTGTGCCTCGGAGCTGGCAGCGCTGGGATGGCGGGTGCAGAGCGAGTCTGCAAGGCTCGTGCACATCCCCCTGTCCCCAGCCAGCTGCCTGGGAGGCCACTCCAGGAGCACAAGGGCCCTGTCGGTTCCACGTGTGGCTGAATCTGTGGCCCTCAGTAAAGATCTGTGGGATTAACAGACTGAGCACGAGCAGGTGCCGGGCACTGTGCCCTGATGTTCACGTCCGACCTGCACATCACACTCACAACAATCACATAATGCTCCTCGTCCCTAGTCCTCGCTGCGTGCCCCACCTCGCTGAGTGCCTGCCAGGGGTGGCCTCACTTCCCGCTGTTCACGCAGATCCCCTGAGAGAGCCCTCAGGAGGCCCCACCCTCACAGTGTCGTCCACACCCCAGAGGGGGCAACTAATACCCCAAGGGGTTGAGTGATTTTCCCCCAGTTAGGAGGGGCTGTGCCAGCTTCAAACCCAGGGACATTTGACCCCTGAGCCAGTGCCTTCAAGCACCAGCCTCTGCGTGGTGTAGAGCACACTAAGGCTGGGAGGGTGACGGTGAGAGCCCCGCTCCAGAGAGCTGACCCCTCTGCGCGATGCCTCTCCAGCCCTGCCCAGCGTCCTACTGCTCCTTCCCACCTCCCGAGCCACCTGCCCAGGGGACCCTGCTTCCAGCCCACTCGCTCTCCCTCTCGGCCTCCCTGTCTTCCTCTCCTTCCTCACGCCCCACCCCCCAGGCCCCCACCTTCCTTCCCTTCCTCTTTCTCAACTCTCCCCTTTGTCACCCAGAAATGGAAAGGGCATAGCACTCAGGGGCAGGAGACTCGGGGCTCAATATCAGCTCCCCACTCCGGGCTGTGTGACCTTGAACAAGTCACTTGGTGCCCAGAGCTTTGGCTCTTAATCCTCAAATGAAGCTGATAAGCCCTGCAGCCGGGCGAGGCCTTGGGGCAGGGACAGGGGCAAGCCCACCCTGAGCCTGGCGCTCCGTAGGGTCACTCTGTCCATCTTTCCGCCTCCCGAATGGGCCCGGGTGGAGACAGGGGCGGAAAGGGATTCACCCAGAGGCGGGGGCCTGCACTGTGTCCACTGCTTGAATGAGGAAAATGAGGTTCGGAGAAGAAAAGTCGTTCGCCTAAAAGCCCCAAAGCTAGTGAGAATTTGAGCTCAAATTCGAACCAGCTCTGTGCAAGCGCAAAGCCTGTGTTCATCCTTTCTTTCCGTGTATGTATTCCCTGAGCACCTACTGTGTGCCAGGCACCTTGCCCGGCAGAGGATTAGCAAGGCACAGCCCTCCCCTCCCAGGCGACCGGGGAGGTGTCAAGGCCAGATGAGATCATAGGTAGGAAAGCACTTGCCAAAGGACAGTGCGTGACCACCTCATCCCCCGCAGGCTCTGAGGAGGCAGGGGAGGCTGAGTGTTGGATAGCAAAGCTGCAAGAGGCCTTTCCTCGGCTGCGCAGCTATGGAACGGAGGAGGAGCCCAGGCGACAGAGAGGCTGGAGATTGCTGGCGGCCTCCTCCTTTAATCCTCCCTGACACCAGCTGTAAGATTCAGATTAAATTAGCAGAGGACTCTTGGGCTTGGTCCGGTCCCACCTCCGGACCCAGAGGCCCACTGCTCTGAGAAGCCTCCCCTTTCCCCCTGGTCTCCGGTCCTGCCGGTGCTGCTCTGCCGAAGCCCCATGCAGAGCCGCGAGCAGAACCGGGCCAGGGCAGGGGCAGCGCCAAGAGGAAGCCCTGAGCGTGTGCCAATGCTGAGAGCAAGATGGGAGGTTATTTTTAGAGACAGCCTGATGGGGTAGCCGTCTGTCCCACTGCACGGTGACACGGAGATGCCCTCGTGAGCAGGAGTTTTGTGATCCAACACTCAGCCTCTCCTGGCTTCCTCAGAGCCTGGGCAGAGCCTCCTCCCCCAGGGAGTCTCCTTGCTCCTGCGATGCGTCAGTGGCCCCTTATTCTCAGTGTCGTGGGCAGGGCAGCCGCGAGAGCAAGAAAGTTTCTGATGTGTGTTGAACGGCTTCTCTACACCAGGTGCCTTACACATCCTCCCTGCAACCCTCCCAGCTGTCCTGAGACGTGCGTATCACCCGTCCTCATTTTATAGGGAGAAAACTGACATTCAGAGAGGCTAAGTAACTTGCCCGGGGTCACACAGCTTGTGTTGGCAAAGCTAGGGCTTGAACCAAGGTCTGCCTGATGCCAAAATTTGCCCTCTTTCTACTCCACGGTGGGTCTCGGGAGCGTCTCCAAGCCTGGATGAGCACCGTGGGGCCTCTGGTCTGGCTTCGTCCCCTGCTTCACCCCCCTGTGACCTTCAGGTCTGACCTTCCACGAGCCTTGCAGACTTCTGGGTGAGTCAGCCCGCACCCAGGGCTCTCACTGTGGGTAATGAGCATTCATTAAGTGTCTGCTGTGTACCAGGTACTAGGCTCTGTTAACCTCCCAGGGTAGACCCACGGAAGTGGTGGAAAGGACAATGCCCTTAGCCTGGGGGCACTTAGACCCCACCTCTGTGCTCTGAGCTCTACCTCTAGTCTTCTATTAATCCTCAAGATGCCCCTGGGCAGTAAGTTTATTGCCTCCATTTTGCAGATAAGGAAAATAAGGGTTGGAGAGATTAACTCTCATTTGCCCAGCCCCTTGAGATCTCTTGGTTTAGGCCCCTATTACATTTGCATGAACTGTTTAAACTTTTCCTTAATTCATTCACTGGCTTGTTCTTATCAAATGCCTCCTAGTTGCAGGAATGCTGAGGGCCTGAGGGCATCTCAGAGACCGCCTCTGGTTCAATACCCTTAGCCCTTATCTTACAGATTATGGTACAGGTAGCAGTCATTAACTCTGCCCATTTTGCAGATAAGAAAGGCCAAGTTCAGAGAAGGCACAGGACTTTCTGCACGTTGCACAGTAAGGAACACAGGACAGAAAGACTGCCTCCTCCCTGCACCCCCTCTGCCCCAGCTTTACACAGAGGCCCTTGGCCCTGAGCCAGAGCAGTCTAGGACACAGTCACAGGGTGGGGGTGTCCCCTTAGCACCTGTGCACTTGATCTCACAGGGAGCCAGAGACCCTGGGCCAGGGAAGGTTAAGACACTCGACCATCGGAAGGGAAATGCATTTTGGAATGCACGGAAGTCAAGCATTTCATCAGGGGCCATGGTCAGTGGAAGGCCCTGTGGGGGCTGGGGGTAGGAAGCATGGTGTAGCAAGAGAAACCGGGACAGGGTGCCAGAAGACCAAGGGTGTGTCCCTCAGACTCTCTTTGGGGCCTTGGCCATGGGACTGGGGTCTTTGACCTCTCTGGGCCTCATTCCCATCTGTAGAACAGGGGAAGCCTGGCCAGGTGGTCCCTCAAGTTTCCAGTTAGCTCCGTAAGGCGGTAGATAAGGGCCTGCCATCCCGTTGGAGTGACAAACGGGCACCAATGACAAGGCAGCCCATGCTGGAACCCACAAGGAAAATGGTCAGAGGTTCACAGCATTTGGAGGTAGCAGGAAGCAGGGGTGAGCGTGAGAATCTGCTTAGGTGGGCAAGGCTGCCTGGAGAGAAGCACCCTTCCCAGGTAGCCCCAGAGGCTGCTGGTGGGGAAGCAGGCGCAGCCCGGACAGCTGAAGGGCCAGCAGCCCACCACCGGCCTGCAGAGCCAGCTGCCGGGGAGGGCGCAGAGGGAAGCCGTTGCAGGAGGCAGATGTGCTAGTTTCCTGCTGTTGCTTTAACAGAGTCCACAAACTGGGTGGCTTAAAACAACAGACATTTATTCTCTCACAGTCCCGGAGACGTCCCAGATCAAGGTGTTGACAGGACCACACTCCCTCCAGGGACTCCAGGGGAGAATCCATTCCCGTGACTCTCCCAGCTTCTGGTGGGTCCAGGTATCCGACTGCCCCGGACTTGTGGCCACGCCTCTCCAATCTCTACCTCCAGTTACACTGCCCCCCCACGCCCGCCCCCTCCCCCCAGACCTCCTCTGCCTTTCCTTCATAAGGACACTGGTCATTGGATTTGGGGCCCACCTGGAGAGCCCAGGATGATCTCTTCAAGATCCTTAACTTAGTAACATCTGCAAACACCTGTTTTTTTCCAAATAAGATAACATTCACGGGTTCTGAGAATTAGGACGTGGACATATCTTTTGGGGGGCCATCATTCAATCCCCAAAGACAGGATTTGGGGACCCCAGGGCCAAGGCTCCATGCTCACTGGCTCTTGGAGTCTGGGAGGCTCCTGGCAGCTCAGCTCAGCTGGGTGAGGAGTACCAGTGAGCGGCACCGCTTGGGCCCTGAGGCAGAAGGCTGGGAGCAGAGATGGCTGGGAGGAAGGGAGGGAGTTAGTCCTTTCTGCAGAACGACCCCCGGCCCAGGGGAGGCAGCAGCCTGTCTTCCAGCTCAGAGACAAATTAGCCAGATAATTCAACTCCTTGGACTGCAATGACCGAGCCTGAAGGGGACTTAGGGCAATCAAACCACTTTCTTTTCCACCCAAGGACAGGGAGGGCCCAGCACAGTGAACAGGGTGGAGGCTTAAGAGTGGGATTTCAGGTACAGTAGAAGGACATATGGCAGAACTTCCCAGTGCAGCCCAAACACACGCCGGTGGGCACCACCTTTTCTTTCCAGCCCCTAGAGCCCAGATTTAGCAAGTCTATCCCAGTTTGGGGCATGTTATATCATTATCAGAGCCATTGCCAAGCATGCCTTCAGATCCGGGGTCTTGAAAATACGTCAGCGAACATATCGGGCCCTGCCTGCTCCAGGTCATTGGAGGGTGAGCTCTGGGCCGAGCAACAGCTAGTTTACTGGGTTCTGCGGCCTGACTCTGCAAGGGGCAGTGTGGAGAGAAGAAAGGCACAGCGCCTCAGCCCAGGGGTCGGGGAGCTGCAGACTGGGCAGAAATTGTGCACACAAAGAGAAATGACAGAGTGTGGCTGGGAGGGCAGGGGGCGATGGTGTGGGCGAGAAAGCATTCTGGGTTGTTCAAGAAGGAGGTTTGTGTAGGGCAATTAGCTTCAGGACTGAGGCTGGAAGCAGGCATTCCAGGGGCCCAGGCACCACCACCCCTTGTAGCTCGCAAGCAGCAATACTGGGCTGGAGCCAGAAAGATGAATACGGGGGCCGAGTGTCAGACGGAACGAGGGTGAGAGAGAACAGGGCAGAGACGCTAGCTGGGAGGCTGTAGTCCGGATCCCAAGAAAGGTAGTGAGAGCTTAAACAAGGGCGGTGGCTCTGGGGCTGGAGAGGACAGGATGTAAGAGGGAGGAAGGGAAGAAAAAGGACCCATCGAACACCCACTCTGTGCCAGACGCCACGCGTGGTACCTCTCATCCACCGTCCCATCCAGTCTTCTCAACGACCATCCCAATGGGAAAACTGGCTTCCTAAGAAACATCGTGTTGTCAAAAAAAAATCACAGAACTTTTGCAATAGGAAAAGGAGACATTATAAAACGAAGAAAATGGTCTCCCAATAAAGTTGTTTATTTTCTCTGCAGTAATTCCGATAATTAATATATCTTATAGCCAAACTTGCATTTTGTGATTGCAGGCTAAAAATAACGCAACGGCTTGCTCCCCACACGTGGGGGCACGTGTCATCACCCCCGTGATGATGTCATCGCACATAGCAGCAGTCCAGTCATATGGCTCATGTCCCCTAATTAATCAGCCCTACCGCTTCCAACTCCAGTTATGGACACGCAGTGCGGAGAGGCACCTGCGTTTGTTGTCTCCACTCTGCGTGGGGGAAACCGGCTCAGGGTCGCGAAGCTTGAGAGGGGCTGAGCAGAGATTTGAAAGCAGCCTGTCCGATGGGGGTCTTTCCACTCTGCTTCCCCGGGAAGGGGCATGGCAGGGACTTGGTGACTGATGTCTACAGACAGCCCAGGAGGAAGGGCTGGCACAGGCAGGGCTCGGGGCCAGGGATGGAGGCCAGCCGGAGCCTCCCGAGCAGCAGCCAGGGGAAGGCAGTCCCTCCCCTGCTGGGCCCGGCTGTCCCTCTCTCCACTGGGGCCCTGATTGAGTGCAGCACTTTCAGAGCAGTGAAGGATGAAAATGGGAAAGGAGGAGAAGGAGCAGACAGGGCGGGAGGAAGCGTCGCACCCAGAGGGAAGACAGCACCCTATTTAGGGCAGACAGAGGGCAGCTCTGCCCAGCTATCTTTGCACTACCTTTTAGCACTTTAATCAAATGCCTTACAGATGGGTTTGCCCGGATGTCAAAAATCCAATCGGATACATTTATTGGCCTGACAACCAATTTTCTGTTATGTATCATCAGGGACTGATGGTCCATTCTCGGCAGCAGGGGAGTCGGCCGTAATACAGCTGGGAGAGACATTACGTGCCCTCAATATTGTTTCAGGCTGTCACGGGGGAAGGAAAGGAGCCTGAGCTCACAGGGACAGACAGACAGATGGAAGGACAGAGGGCGCCTTGAGCCTTGGACCTGGGCACAGTTGGGCAAGTGCTGAATGGAGGGGAGAGGTCAGGGAAGCTTGCAGGCCATTAACAGCCCCCATGGGCGGGGGCCCTGCCCCTTCCTACCTCCTCGGGGTCCTCACCAGCCACGTCGGGAGAATGGGGCAGCAGGCACCTGGCCGGGCCGATGTGAGGACCACATGGACTCGGACAGCATTCACTCAGCCTCTTTCGTGTGCAGGGCATGAGCTAGACAGCCCATTAGTACGTCACTCCAGTCCTGGGGGAGCTTCCAGGAGCCTGTGGCACACCAGATTAAAGGGCTGGAGGAAATCAAAGGCCTGCTCCCCTCTCCTGCCTTTCCAGCTGGTCCTCAGGAGCCCTAGGAGTCTCCAGGAGATCCCGCCACCTGCCAGAGTTGCCAAAAGCCGGGGACCAAGCCCCCAGCCTCCCCTTCAACCTCAGCAGCTCCACTGATATCTTTCTTGCCTTTTATTGGTTGGGCTTTGGTGCAAGATCACCTTTGAACAAAGAGTTATATTCCTTTAATGAGAAAATGTTGAAAAGCACTGATGTAGTCTGATCCTCTCATTTTACTAACAGGGAAACTGAGGCCCAGAGTGGTAAAGGGATGTCAAGGCAGCCTGGGAGGGCTGCTCAGAGGAGGTGACATGGGCAGTGAGCCTTGAAAGATAGGCAGAAAATCCCCCACTTTGAGAGGCAATGAGAGGAGGAAGGAAACACCACATTGTCCTGTGCCTGTTCCCACTTTGGGCCTCTGCTCAAGGTCCTGCCCCCTGGAGGGTGCTGTCCTCGTTCTTCCCATGCCTCGCATGCTCACTCCTCTCCTCCTTCGACAACCAGCTTGTGCCACCTCCTCCATAAAGGCTTCCCATCTAGAACGAATGGCTCTGGCCCCCTTTCTCTTATAACAGATCTTCGTGGGGCAAATTAGCTCTTCCCTCATTCTGCCTGGCCCTGAGGCCAAAACTGGTGATGCCACTGCCATCCAACCCATGCTAACCAGGAACACACCGTATTTGGACAAAGGTGTGTTATTACCCACGGCCACAGGGAACGCGCACACCTCGGGGAATGGGACGCTTCAGAGAGAGGGTGCCAGATGTGAGTCACAGGATTTGGGCTGTGTTAGGGGAGGATTCACGGAAGCAGAGCTTTGTTCTGGAGCAAATGCTGTCAGGAAGCAAAGCAGGGAATAATTCTGTGACCGGGTAACTTAACGAATCTTGTCTAGAAAGAGCGAGAACAGAGCAAAGCCTGAGCGGTAATTGGTAAAGAAGCAGTAGTCCCTGATGTTCACCAGGACAGGGGGATGTTTGGTGATCTTTGCGGTTTGGACAATGTCCTTGTTTTTGTCTGTGTTCAGACACAATTACGGACTGGTCTTGTTTTCGTCATGCTTGTGGCCTTGTCTGATGTTTATGTGCTGGGAAATTGTTTATGTTCAATAGGGGATGGCCGCAGCCCGGCTAGGAGTGACAGACCAGCTCCGGCTGTCAGGGACCGTCTGCATCCTCGGGGCAGCGGCTGAGCCCAGCGCCTGGCACAGAGTGAGCACTTAGCCACCGTGTCCTACATTGTCCAAGATGGTGGGGCGTGCAGGGCAGGCTTGAGGAACCGGCGTGGGGGTGCAGCTGGAGGTCAGGAGCAGGCCTCGAATGCCAGCTAATCACAGGAGATAACCGAGGTGACTGCGCTCTGGAAGGTATAAAGCACTGCGGATGGTGAAGGATTAGTCTTATCTCCCGCTCCTTCCTCCCTGGACATTGGCCTGGAGGCTCACAAGCTGTTCAGCAATCTCGCCAGCCTCAAGAGACAGGAAGAGAGAGAAAACATAGCTCAGCAGAAGCCGGAGAAAGCCATCCCGCGCAGGCGGGCCAGTGAGGAATGCTATCTATCCCGTGGACGCCCCTGACCTTTCCCCACACAACGGGGACAGATGCACGGAGCCTGGCTGCATCCTTCTCCTTTAAAACAAGAAATGGAAGCATTACTCACCAAGCCTGGCCATTTATCATGGTCTGGGGACATTAATTTGACAGTGTGTCATTTTCCATTTGGTTTGGGCCCGGTGGAGGCTGCCCTCGAAACACCTTCAATTAAATGCAGCTAATAACACAGAGCTATTTTGAGCAAGGAGGGCCTCTGCCTCCCCCACAGTTCTGCTGTGCGTGTGTTGGGGGTGGGGGCGGGGGCGGGGCGCTGCTTTGGGGAGGCTGCAGTTCACAGTGATCCCAGTGTTCGGATTGTTTCCCAAAAACTAGGCCCTGCCCCGGTTGCAGGCAAGTGTAGTGCATACAGGACAGGGAGAATGACCACCTCATCCCCTGGGATGAGAAGATTCCAGCAGCCAGCTGGGCTGCATTGCAGTCCTTTCCATAGGAGGACGGAAGACACGGCTCTCACCTAGCTCTGGGAGAGCACAGGTTTTGGAGTCCAGCAGACTCGGAGGTGGATCTCACCTATTCTGCTTCCTGCCTCTCTGAGCCTCATTTCCTCATCTGTAAAATGGAGACAAGAGTTCCTCTTTCATGGGGTGGTATGATGATTCACAACATTTTATGAGCTCAAACTAACAATATATGCATGAAGCCTGTTAATTCATGGGGAGATAACTTATAATAACCTTTCACATTTTTCAAATTTAAGATTTAGAGAAAGACCATGAAGTGCTCAACACCCAAGACTCCTTCTTCAGTGAGACACAGAAAGTATCAGAGCACTTCAAGGAAAGCGCATGGTCCCAGAGTTAGAAACATCTGCCTTCCAATCCCAGCCCTGCTACCAACTAGCCATGAGATTTGGGGCAATTTAACAGCCTGTGCCTCAGTTTCCTCATCTATAAGATGGAGATGCTCATGCCAACCCTCCCTGGGACTGTTGAGAGGATAAAAAGATATGACACGTAAAGTACCTAGCAAATGGTAGATGCATTCATGTTGGCTTATTCATCCTTCTTTGCCTAAGCCCTGAGTCCAGAGAATAAGCATTAATTGGTGATTACTATATTTTAGATATGTGTTAAGCATGGGGTACAAACGTTCTCATTTTAATCTTGAAAATGGCATAATGTACGTACTATTAGTAGATTGAGCCATATGAAATTTGTTGTTTTTTATAGGTCAAAATGGTTGACTGTCAGCAATGTCATGCATACAACCTAACATCTTCCATCTTCCTGATGAGGACCCCCCATCCCCGGGGTTTGGGGATGTTGATGTGCTCAAATCAGGCACTTGGACCAGTAGTGGAGTTGAGATGGGCTCCTGGCAGTCGACACTGGAGCCTGTCGGCTTCAGGCTTAGTGTGGAGGGACAGAGGGTTTTCCATGAGAAGCCCCTAGGCTCCGGGGAACACAGGACAACCACCCTGAGTCCTGCTTTCACAGGTTGATCACCAATTGAAACCTTCTCACACCAGAAACACTTGGTCAGACCCAGGTAGAAGTCTTCCAGCGTAAGGATCAAAGAGAGGATAGGTTTCGCACGTGCAGAGGGCCTAGTGGGGCACTTAGGGCCTGTACAGCAACGCCTGAGCATCACCAGGCTCTTTGGGGACCCTGGGACCCACCCTTCAAGCTCCACTGCCTAGCCAGCCTCGCAGGCAGCTGCCCTGCCCACAGGAAGACCTCTGACAGCCATGAATGCCAAGAGCCACAATTCATCGCATGTCCAGCTGCCAACGGGCCCTCTGCAAAGTGTGATATTGATTCAGCTGCCACTGCTGCGGTTCCTTCAGAGCTTTGTGCTCGGGCAAAGCCCATGGCCCACCTTGTGTAACCACTGAGATCCTATTTGTCATGATCAAGATGCTGACAAATGCCAGCCATAATTCAGGCACGCCTGATTCAGAGGGAAGCTCTTACTCTGGTTAGCACCAAGAGCCCTGATTGCTCTCTTTAGGACTTTGCCACTGGCTTGCTCTATGGCCATGGACCAGCCCCTTTCCCTCTGTCTCCTCATCTGTAAAATGGGGCCCTGGTTGAATAACCTCACCAGTCTCTCTAGCACTGAAGATATACAAGTCTACATAAGCAGAGTTCAGAAGGTGGCTGTCTTAGTCCATTTTGTGCTACTATAACAGAATATCTGACACTAGGTAACTTACAATCAGCAAAAGTGTATCGGGCTCATGGTTCTGGAGGCTGGGAAGTCCAAGATTAAGGGGCCACATCCGGTGAGGGCTTTCTTGCTGCATCATAACACGGTGGAAGGCATCACATGGCAAGAGAGCACATGAGAGAAGGACAAACTCACTTCTATAAAAACCCACTCCCATGATAATGACATTATCCATTTACGAGGACAGAGACCTCATGACCTAATCACCTCTTAAAGATCCCACCTCTCAATGTTGTTGCATTGGAGATTAAGTTTCCAATGCATGAACTTTGGGGGACGCATTCAAACCACGGCCTTACTGACCTTACTGGTATATTTAGACACCTTTGTTCCTGGAGCAATGAGATGAATTAGTAAGATTCTCCTGTTTATAGTTACTGACTATCCAGGCTAGTTTCATCTCATGCTCCTTTTTTCAAATAACTTTTTTAAAAATTATTTTTCTTTTCCCTGCACTTCCCCCCACCACAGAAGTAAGACTAAGAAAGAAAAAGAAGGAATCCACATTCCTTTCTTCCCTCCCCAGTATTGTTTTTTATTAACTGGTTGAGACAAGCATGTGGACATTTCTC
>NW_012139969.1:5375387-5410107 GCF_000956105.1 Propithecus coquereli
TTATTTCCAACACTGCCTGATCATAAATCAAGTGTGATGGTGGAAGAAGTACATTTCAAACATGCAAAAAATTGACCTCCCTTGTACCTTTTCTTACGAAGTTACTGTAGGATGTGCTTCAGCCAAACAAGAGGATAAACTAAGAAGTAGGAACACATGGGATATAGGAAACTGAGGATCTTATCCAAGAAACTGGCACGATTTCAGATGGCTAATATGAAGTGGGTTCAGAGCACCCAGAGAGACCCAGAGGGCAGCCAGTCCAAATGCGGGGTGAGGTGGGAGGGGCATGGAGGTGAAATTTGTGTATTATCCAGTATACTGTTCCAAAATCTTAGAAAACAATATTGATAGGCATTCGATAGTTCTCTTGGAACATGGAGACCTGAGCAAACAAAAAAAGCAAAGCAATATTAATACCAAAAGAACATAAAAAGATGTACAAAATGGGAAATGCAACCATAGTACCTGAATTAGGTCCTGGGGAAACAGTATTTCACAGCCATAATCACTAAATGTAGACTACAACTGTGATCTAACGTGGTAGGCTAATGAGAGGAGAAATGGAGGAGGGAGCTTGTAAAGTAGCTAAATCCTCAATTACCAGAACAAGAAGTCAATAGATAATTGGGGGAAAAAAGCAGCATAGCAAATTATTCAGAAGTATATGAAGATAAATAATAGAAGCGATGCCTAAGGGAGTTGAAATGGTTTCCTCTCCGGAGTGGTGAAAATGATGAGAAGCCACGGGATCGGAGGCAGCTGCTTTGCACCAGAAGCCTTTACATGTTATTTCATTTCCTAAAACTATGTGCATATATCACTTTGGAAAAAGTAAAAATTGATTTTCAACACTGTTTCCCCAATTTGGTCATAACTGTCGGTTGTATGCCGGTTCCCGAAGCCAGGTTTACCCAGTCCCACATCATGCCCCAAGGCAGCTGCTAAAAGCAAGCAGCAAAGACTTGCTGCGTTGGGAATTTCTGCAGTTTCCCAGGCTATGGCTCCCTGTTCGCTCCCAACCTGATTGTCTCACTTTTCTGTCCCTTGTCCTGACCCCTGGCTCCATATAGGACGACTGTGTTTTTGCCTCTGACTTTCTGTGGCTTCAGAGATGCTCTTGGTTTGCTAGCCTCAGCACTTCAATTAAGGTTTTCCCTCCATTTCCCCTTCCGTTGCTGTTGCACCGGGTGAGGATTCCCGCTCCAGCCCCAGGCTCCTGGCCGCCATATTTTCTCCACGTGACCCTGCCCACTGGTCACAGCTGATTGGAGCAAGGGTGAACACCTGACCCAGGCGGAGCCAATCCAGCTCTTGCTTTGGGAGATTGGTAATTGAGACAGAGACCGCCAGACGGCTGGACTGCTTTCTTGAATAGTGAAAAATGTAAATGCAGGAGCTGTGGCTGGAAGATTTCCAACTTTATGGGCACGAAGGGCAGACAGTCAGTCTGGAGAGAGAGAGAAAGGTTCAGACAAGCGCGGGGGAGGAGGAAGCAGGCTTAGAGATCACGAGTCTCAAGTAGAAAGGCAGGCGGGGAGGGAAACTGGGTCCTCAAATGGCCCTGCCTGAGGCCTTGAACTCCGCAAGCTCTCTGTCTCCGTATGAGAAAGCCCCCTTTTCCGATTAAGCTAGCTTGAGTTGGTTTCTGTCACTTACAACCAAAAGAATCTTAAGTAAAAACCAACCCAGCCCATCTCCCTAGACTCTGAATGGGGAGGCGTGGTAAGAAGTAGACATTTGACTTTTTTGAGACCCCAGAATCCATTCCTCACCCCAACAGACCCCCATTTCCTTTGTGGGGTGTACCTCCCCCCTACAGTATGCAGTCTCAGTGTATAGTAAACGCGAGAGCTCTGCGTTTCACTGGGAAGGGTGTAGGGGGCCCCAGAGTCTCCTTTCGCTGGAACCCTACGCCCGCTGCTCTAGTTCTGCCTGGGGATAAACGCATGACCAATACTAGACTCTGTGGGACTCTGAATCTCGAGCGGGTGGGGAGATTCAGTCCCCTAGGAGGGACCAGCCAGGGAGATGCTTGGGAGCCACTGCGTCCCGTAAGCTCACAGCTCAGTTTTATCCTTCTTTCCATCTATGGCCTCCCTCAAATGCTTCCGCTAAGCGCCTCTTGCTGTTGTTCTTTGTTTGAATTAGCCCAGTTTGCTTTCCGTCGCATGCAGCCCGAGGACCCTGAGCAAGCTTGGGAGGAGGGACCAAGAGGAGATTGGGCGGCTGTGTGTGGAGCCCCGGAGGCCTCAGAGGCCACACCTCATCTCTGGGAAGGCCTGGAGGTCGTGCTCCCGTCTTCAGCAGTGTCGTGTGAGGGAGCCTTGGCTGGTGTGGCAGGCAGTGCGGGCTTTGGAAATACAGGAACCGAATCCCTGGCCGCTGGATGGGCAGACTCCCAGAATGGTGGGCAGGGTTTTAAAAACAGGACTGGGGATCTGGTGGGGCCTGGCGTTAGAGGTTCCCTGCACGCTGTGTGATTGTGACCCTGTTTTTACCACCAGGCTGGTGTGCCTGTGAAGTACAGCAATTGTATAGCTAGGGAATTGGCTGCAGGAAAATTATACAGTGAAAAAAAAGACTGGTGGGAAACAAGTCATCTTTGTTTTTCTCCTTTTTCTTCTAAGAATTCTCTCTCCCCCTTTCCTATGCGGTACTGGCATCTCCATGACCACCGCCCCATGCCCTCCACCCCTTCTCGGGTAACCCATGTTAACAACTTAGTTATGTGTCCTTCCATGCTTATACGCAGACTTGCATAACCCTATATGGACTTGCATCTGCATGCACGTATATACGTACAAATGCAAAGGCAGGTCATTTTGGTTATTCTTTGACAAAAGATGAATCATGTTACACACCCTTTTCTGTATCCAGCTTTTCCCTTTCAACATACTTCCCCACCCTCAGTCAACGGTACAGTGCTAATTCATTCTTTTTAATGGCTGTGTAATAGTCCATGGTTTATGTACCATCATTTATTCAGCCTTTCTCGGTGATGGGCATTCACTGTGTCCCCTTGTGTGCGTGCACACACACAGGAGTGCCACTCAAAGACTGCTGCAAAAAACATCTTTGTACTTACATTTTTACCTAATGGAGCTTTCATTTCCATGGGCAGGATACCCAGGAGTGAGATTGCTGGGTTGAAGGGTGTGTGCAGTTTTTTTTTATTTTAATAGATGTTGCCAAATTGCTTCCCACAAAGGTTATACCATTTTGTATTTCCCCCAAAACATAAGAGGACACACTTTTCCCACATCCCTCAAGACTAGCAGGGAATATTTCAAAATATTAACAGTGGTATTTGGATATTGGGACTGTGAATGCTTTTCTGCCCTTTATATTCTTCTAATTTTATCTTCTAATGTTTTCCCCTTTAAAAAGAAGAAAGGTGCAATACCTTTATTTTACCCAGCCCCATGCCGCCCCATGCTGATCTTCAGGCAAAGGTTTCTTGGAAGCTTGTGGGCTCACTGTGCAGCCCCTCCCTGGGCACCAGCTGCCCCTGCCCCCTCATGGACCTGTCATCTCATCCCGGGAAGTAGTGGACCCCAGAGGCCTGGGCACAATGTCAGCACATCATAGGTTTTCTAAAGCTGATACGCCAAGATTACTTGCATGGAAGGTACATGGTGCTCCGGTAGAAGAACTTCTAGACTCAGAAGCAAACTGATCTGAGGTTGAAGCTTCAGCTTGACCGAGTCCCTTAACATCTCTGAACCTCATCTTCCCTGTCTGTAAAATGGGGATAACAAAGTGACTGCATCACAAGATGTTTAAGAGCAGAGTGCTTAATATTTATAAATGCTTAGAGAAACATCTGACACACAGTACAAGCTGTAACGATTTGTTAAATAAATAATGTCTGCTTCACCCTGTCACTGTGAGGTCATGTGCACCAAGGTGCTCTTCTTGGCACAGGCTAGCTGAGAATCTACAAACGCATAGCACAGGCTGCAGAGTCAAGTGCTTATTGGGCTTGGTGCCCTCCTCTGCGTTCCCTTAGCTCTGCGCCGGCGGCTGTCCCTGTTCTCAGAGGACACGGCGGTCGTGTCTGGCTTGTTGTTTTCCTCTGTGCTCTTCTAGTGCCTGGACCAGCTTTAAGGGGGGCTCTCAGAAGGCCCTGCGCCTGGCCTACTGCTCTGCTGCTACCATCTTGAAATTCCTGAACACGGGCCCCAGATACTATGTAGCCCATCCTGCCTTGTACAGTGCTTGATACGAAGTGAGCCCTCAGTAAATGTGTATTAAAATGAAGATGTCCAAATAATAAATAAGACATTGCTTCTGCCTTCTAAGTGCTCACCGTCTCATTGGGAAGACAGCTGTGGAAACTCCGCAGCGCGCTGAAACCTGCGCACAGTATGTGGTGTGGTCATCACGAGGCCTGGCCTGGAGCCACACAGGCCTGGACTCAGACCCCAGTGTGTGATGCTGGACAAATTCCCTGACCTCTAGGTGCCTCCATTTCCTCAGCTATGAACGAGACCTAAGACTACCAACTCAGCCAGCCTGAAAGGTCGGTTCTGAGGTTTCCACTGCAGGCTTTGGGTGGGGGAAGGGAGACAGAGTGTGGAGAGGTGTCATTCTGCTGAGTTGTGGTTTGGAGCTGGGTGCGGGCAAGGGCAGTCCCTGCCTCTGGGTTCACGAAAGACCCCATTTTCCAGGATCTCTTGGATCCTCCCACCTGGTCCTGGTGTTCCTTGATTAGCTTTGTTGGGGGTTCATACGTGGGGACTCTGATGTGGGTCTCTGCCCAGCAACAGGGGGTTTTCCTTGTCTACAAGAATGCATCCTTTTCTGCACACAAGAGTCTGACTAATACAGGGAGGTCACTTGACATCATAGACAGGGCCTTAGAGTGATGACAGGACAGCATTAGCAAATCCACAGCTCCAGGAAGTCCTCTGATGTGACATCCAGCCCACTCTTCCCACCCTGATGTTCTGGGGCCATACCTCCCCCTCCCCCAGCTTCTGAGCCAGCCCTTTCTCATCCACTTCACTGTCCTTCCTCCATCCTGGAGCCGACCTCTCTCCAACATGGCTCCCGAGGCCTGCGGCACTTGGCGGTAGGGGTGGAGATGATGACATGGGATCAACAGTTGCCAACCTGAGTTGAGTCCTGCAGGAAGCAGTGGGGTGCCCGGGTGATTTCCAATATTTCAAATACCCTACTGAGAATTACACCTGGGCCTAGGCTTAGATCTCCCAGCGGGTGCATGGAACTCCAAGGTCTGAGCTTTGGGCAAAACCCAATTCATTTGGCAGACTCAATCTTTCACACTGGGGGGCTTATGATGGTTAAAAATAATACTTAATAAAGGAGCTCCAGGCAATGCGTAGCTTGGGGTAGGTTGACCTGAGCAACCTCACTGAGAAATTAGGATTCCACTGGGACCCCTGTCTTGGGTGCCTCCAACCTCTGTCCGCGTTGTCACCTCCCTGCACCCCCTGTGGTGCCCTGTCGCCCTGATCGGCAGGCACTCATCCACTCATCTTTTCTCAGTTATCTTCACAGGATCTTCCCTGTAGGAGAGGAAGGATTTTATGCATGCTTTGCCTAAGAGTTATTCCAGTGCCTGCTCCTCCCACCTCCTCCCCTGCACATGAATCTTCCTGCAGGGTCGCCCTGAGGACAAGCAGTTTACTAACTCGAGGGAGAGCAGGGAACTCAAATCCCCAGTATCAATGAAATTTATGAGTCATGGATATCATAGGACCCTGTTTTCATTTGACTTCATTCACCACTTCCTTTCTTCGTATTAATTTCTCCCAGCAGCCCACTTATCTTCCCTCCTGGAGCCCTGCCCACCGTCACTCTCCCTGCTACAGTGGTATCTCTAACAGGCTGAAGCACTCAACGCCGTGCGTGCTTAGGAGTTGGCTGGCTCAAGCACTCACAACTTGCTCTCTGTGGCTAATCAAATGTCAAAACAACCTCCCCCCGCGATTTGGAGGAGCTTGGTGACAGTAAGACATTGGCCACCGAGCCATCAGAACAAGCCACACTTGTTTGGTGGCAGACAGTGAGAGTGGTTTCTGACGTGTTACATTCCTGGTGGCAGCGAGCAGTTAGCTTTTCCTGAGAAGCAACTGCTCTGTGGTTGGTGGGGTTTGGGATTTTTTTTCTTCTTCTTCTTCTTTTCTTTTGAAGGCAAAGTGATACTCCATGTCAAGGGTCAGCCGAGGGGTGGCTAAATTTTTTTCTGTGACAAAATGTTGTAAGGCCTCTGAATCATAGCAGCAACAACAGTGGTTAAAGGGAAGAGACTGTATCTAGGAGCCTGTCTCAGTTCTGTCACAAAGAACCCTAGCAGGTCACAGCCACTCTGAACTTCTGTTTTCTCTTCTGGAATTTGAGGGAATTGGGTTAAATGGTCCCTACGGTCCTTGCCCCAGAAGGTGATTCAACTTCACACTGTACCATACAATTTAAACACTTCTGCACCTGTTACTTCATTTCATGTTCACAATCACCCCGTAAGTGAGCCGCCAGAGGGATGATTATCTCCATTGTATAGCAGTGAAATGACTTGCCCGTGGTCACACAGCCAGCACGTGATGGAGCTGCGCCTCCACCCTGGTCTCCCCTTCCTGGCCGGGCTCGTCCCACCTCCTCACGCTGACAGGACAGACCCTAGGAGCCAAACCACTGCCACCCTCATCTCTGCGCAGAAGCTTTTGCTCAAGCCAAAACTCAGGGAGCATCCTTGTCCACCTCATTTTTCTGCTGAATACATTGAGACCCCAGGAAGGGCATGAAAAGGCCTCCCCAAGCTCACAAGGCAAAGCATCCCAATCTCCTGGGGCATAAGAAAGAGCCGCCCCTCTCCACTCTTCGGACAGGCGCCCCGAGGGGGAGAACACTTGCATCTTGGGCCTGTGCTAAGGATGGATCTGTCAAAAAGGAGACACCGGCAAGTTCTGGGCACATTTGAGACGGACACCACCACTATGTCGCCATGACCCACGCTACTGCCGTGGGGCCTTGAGAAATTGTCACTGGGGTCCTCCTGAGGGTTGACATGCCAAAAGGTCGTGACAGGGTAATCCATGTCCACTCCCTGCCCCCTCACCCCTCCATGTCTCCCCGACCCTCCATGAGTAGCCCGGCTCATCCTTTGGGGTCCTTGAAGTGCTACGGGTTCTGCAGATGCCCAGCCCCACCCTATTCCAGCCCCACCCAGACCTCAGAGGGAGTGGTTCGCTCCATGGCACCCCATGCCTGCCCTGCGGTCACAGCAAGGCAGCCTGCGGGGTCTGGCCAGCCACGCAGGTCCTGTCCCTCCTGTGCACCTGGCGAATAAATGCCAACTGTCTTCTCCAGACCCAGCTCTGCGGGCCCCTCTCCGGACGCTGCCCCTGCAGAGCCCCGTGCTTCCTTCTCCCATTCCTGTCACCCTTCGAAAAGCCTCCGTGAGAGCCCTGTGCTTTCGCGTGGCAACCACCAGTCCACGAGGCTGTCCCCCTCTTAACTGGCAGCGTGGGAAAGGCAGGGGCTGTATCTCATTCCTCTCGGTATCTTTAGTGCCTAGACCCTGGTGGGGCTCAGCGACCTAGGCGGGCGGGAGGGAGGACAAGCTCTACACGCCGACCAGGAGCATAGGCCGTGGCGCAGGCTGGCCAGCACTGAGATCCAGCCCCACCACCTACCAGCCTGCCATCCAAACCTCCCTGGGCCTCAGCTTTCTAATCTACAAAATGGGGACAGTGTACTACAGACTTCATCAGGATTCATGGGAAAAACCATGGAAAGAGCTTAACGCATCACAGGCAGGAGCCGGGAACTGTTGTTGTTATTATTGGGGACTTCCCCAAAAGGTTCTTCTGTGAGCTCACGAGAAAGCCCCTGGGTCTCCACATGGCTGGCAGGAGCGCAGGTTGGCAGCCCTTCCCTGCCCTCCCTCCTCCTCCAGCCCCAGCTGGAAAACCCCTTGTCAGGCTGCCCCGACACATTCGAGCTGCTTTCCTTTCCCTGTTGACACAGGGAAGACCTGGCTGCCTGGGCCTGGGCTGGGCCTCCCACTCTTTGAAGTGCAAACACCAGGCTGTGTATTTTGGGCCCCTCTGAAGGGCCATTTCTGGTGAAAGACCAGGTTTTGAAATACTTCACTCCTTGTTTGCATTCGGAAGCCCATACACACTGGCGTCTCTCAAGGCCTGCGTTCAGAGAGGCTGGAGGCTCTGTCTGTGGGGTGACAGAATCAGGCCCTCCTGGGGGGACGCAACCAGCCTCTGCTCCCTCCCTGGGCTGTGCCTGCGGGAGCCACCTGGGTGGGGGGAGGGACCTCACGCTCAAGGAGTCCTCCTCTGGCCAGGGAGAGCAGGCACATGGAGGCCCGCAGAGGGGAGCCGAGCACACAGACAGCCCGGAGCAGAGTTGGCGCGTAGACGTGGTCTCCTGTAGCTCTGTCTGCGGAAACGCCGGCCATGCTTCTCCAGCCTCTCCCCTGCTCCGGGAACCCACCCTCTCCTCTCCACCCACGTAGTACATAAACTTCATGTTCTGCCAAGAGCCAGGAAGAGAGGAATGGACATTTCTTTAAGCCGCATTGCTCTACGAAGGAGCTGTCTTAGCCCAAGAGCCTGGAGCAGAGGCAGAGGGGGCCAGAGAAGGAGGCAGGGTTGACTTGATTCCTGTGGGTTTGAAGGATTTGATCTTCTCCTCTGGGAGAAGGAGCCACCATGTCCTGGGTGATCATCAGGACCTGGTGTTTTACACGGTCCGTTTACTTTGAGCCTCATGAGGTGGGTGAGCCTCATGCCCATTTCACAGATGAACAAACTGATGCTCCTTGCCCAAGGACCAGGACCTTGGTGGCAGCTCCTTGAGGACAGGGCCCTTGTGGGGCTCAACTGTCTTTCTCTGGGCGTGATTCAGTGACCTCCCTTGTGTGCAGAAGCTCTTAGGGAATGTCTCCAAAAGGACAAAAAACAGGGCTTACAGGGGAGGGAGTGTGGAGGGAGGCAGCACAAAGCCTCAAGACAAGGATATTCGGGACAAGTTCAAAAGCTGGTGAGAAGCCCAGTTTCACCAGAGAGGAAAGAGATGGGGACACAAGGACAGAGCAGCGGCAGGAGCTGGCTGTAGAAGGGCCTGCACCTTCCGCATACATCCTGGGGTGCCCGGCCGGGGGCCATCTGCAAACTAGACAGCCAGCAAATAATGATGGGGCTGCCTGAGTGTGCCCGGTGCCCGGGATCCCCCAGGGAGCACACACAAGGCAGAGACGTGCATTGATTTATCTCTACAGATATGGTCCTATGTGATGAAAGCAAATTTCCAAACCCCACGGCACTATGCTCACAGGCATCTCCCACAGAAAGGGCCAGCTTTCATCAGCTTCCACGTGGGGCCTGTTTACTCTCAGTTTGCATCTAGTCCCAATAAGCTAAGGGACCTGGGTCCTCAGCCCCAGGCAGAGTAGAAGCTGTGGCCCAGGATGGAGGGACAGCTTAGAGGCAGGTACCCGGGCAACAGGGAGAGGGCGATGAACAACCCAGGCAGGATGGGGGAAGGGCTGCAAAGGCAGAGCTGGCCAGGGCGGCCTCACGTAGGAGGGCTCTGGGACGAAGCAGAGCCGGGCACCCCGACCCCGCTGCCATCCAGCTAAGTGAGGGTGCACACGTCCCTCCTGCTCTGAGGCTCAGTTTTCCCATCTGAAAAGCAGGCCTCGGACCGCCAGATAGTGGCAGGAACTAAAAGAGACGACGCGTGTGGGCCACCCAGCCCAGCATCGGACTCAGGAGCGGTCCCTTGTGCCATGCTTGCTGTGCTGACGTTGCTTTCTATTACGCAGGAAACTCAACACACCCGAGGACAGTAGAACTCAAACTGTCTACACAGCAGGATCATTTGAGGAGCTTTAATAAACTCTCATACCTGTGTCTGCCTTCCAGAGATTCTAAACCAAATGGCCTGAGGTTGGCGAGGCATCAGGATTTCTCTTAAAGCTCTCAAAATGATTCTAACATGCAGTCAGGCTGGGAACCAGCACCCTGGAATCAGTGGTGGCTCATCCAACCCAGAGACAGATGGCAAGGGTCCTTTCCGAGTTGCCGAGAAGGGGCTAAACCTCCGCTGGGTACCCACGGTCCGAAAGCACAGGAGCAGACTTTCTGAAAGCCTCTGTCAGAGTGGTTAATTTCTTTTAAGCTTTGGCTCTTAAGGGAGTGGAGTTCAATTATCTGGAAAACTCACTTATGTGGAACTCCTCACTCCCTAATGACACTGGCTAAATGAGGTGTTACGATTCTATAGATTCTCAAATTAGAGTCTTTGTGATTCTTCACCCAGAAAAAAATTATCCAGAGGCTTGGATTTGAAGCACAGCCTCACTGCCCAGCTCCGTAGGCAGCTGGGCCACGGTTAAAGCTTATCTTGGGGAAGGGCAACCTGGCACTGCGAGAATATTTGTGCTCCGAGCCCAGCCAGCCTGAGTGACATGCCCACTCCCAGCCTGTCTGGGATCTGCGGGTCCATTCAGGCCATTTGCACACGAAGCAGTAAGCCAGCAACCACATCCGGACACGCCAGGACAGCACCTTCGTCACCCGCCCTGCAGAGCGCCCGGCTCCACGTGGGCATTTTGAACTTTTTTAAAAAATAAAGGATTTGCTTCATTTGTTTTATTAGCCCATTTCTTACCACAGGGGTGGGAAGAAGAAAACAAAAGTTACTTTGATGATTTAAAAATGTCATTTTGAGGCCAGGTGCAGTGGCTCACACCTGTAATCCTAGCACTCTGGGAGGCCGAGGTGGGAGGATCGCTCAAGATCAGGAGTTCGAGACCAGCCTGAGCAAGAGTGAGATCCCATCTCTACTAAAAATAGAAAGAAATTAGCTGGACAACTAAAAATATATAGAAAAAATTAGCTGGGCATGGTGGCGCATGCCTGTAGTCCCAGCTACTCGGGAGGCTGAAGGCAGTAGGATCGCTTGAGCCCAGGAGTTGGAGGTTGCTGTGAGCTAGGATGACGTCATGGCACTCTAGCCAGCCCGGGCAAAAAGAGTGAGACTCTGTCTCAAAAAAAAAATTAAAAATAATAAAAATCTCATTTTGTTCTTAAGGACCCCACACAAACAAAACCCAGAGATGGAACATTTTATCGATGAGTTTTCCTGACCCGAATAAGGGAAAGAGAGTGGAATGAAGGGGCCACGTCCCAGGAGCCTTTGTGACTGTCATCGTTAGACCTCTACTTGTTTATTTTTTCTTGCCTGTCTTCCCACCAGAGAAGAAGCTCTAGGAGAGAAGGGACTTTGTCCGTTTTGTTTACCAAGAGTAAGCATGCAGTAAACATTGGTGGGATAAAAATGATCCTTGAACTCAGCTTTCAATCAAAGTTGTAGGCTACGCCAGTTACCTGCTGTATTAGCTTGCTGGGGTTGCCATAACAAAGTGCCACCAACCCGGAGGCTTAAGCAACAGAAATGTTTTCTCTCCCAGTTCTGGAGGCTGGAATTCTGAAATCAAGGTGTCAGCAGGGTTGGTTCCTTCTGAGGGCGCTGGGGGAGAATCTGTTCCACGCCTTCCCCTAACTTCTGGTGGTCTGCTGGCAATTTTTGGCCCTTCTTGGCTTGCAGAAGCACCACGCTGATGTCTGCCATTATATCCACATGATGCTCTCCCTCTGTGAGTGTCTGTGTCCAAACTTCCTTTTTATATAAGGACACCAGTCACATAGGGTTAGGACTCACAATAATGACCTCATTTTACCTTGATTACCTCTGAAATGACTCTTTTATCTGAATGAGGTCACATCCTAAACTACTGAGTGTCACGGCTTCGACATATGAACTTTTGGAGGACACAATTCAACCCATCACACTTGCTAATTAATCATTCACTCATTCATTCATTATTTAAATCCATGACGTATAGTAGGCAGCCCCGATCTGCTAGATGCTTCCTTAAATACTGAGAGACAATAAAGATAATCAGAAAAGGTTCCTACGGCCAGAGTATAGAGCACAGGGGCAGAAATAGAAATTGAGAACTGGCTGCAGTCACCCCAGGACGGACACTGCATACAACATGGGGAGAGACTCCAGCATGGGGAGTGATTGCCCCCGTAGAGGGGATCGAGGGGTGTTCATGGAAGACGCAGCACTTGAGCGCAGCATCTGCAGGATAAAGAGGGTGTCCGTGGTGGAGGAGGAAGGAAGGTGAGCGGACAGCAGAGCAAAGGTGGGAGGCAGGAGTGTGCTGGGCTTTGCGAGGAGCACGGAGCACTCAGGGAGTGAGGCTGGGATGGATCAACAGGAAGCCAGGAGGCAGAGAGGTGGAAGCCTACGTGCGTATTTGCTAGAGGCCAATTTGTTGCGGAGGAGAGGAGTGATTTGGGAAGATCACTAGCAGTACAGGGAGCCAGAGTCCAGAAGGAAACTTCCAGAAAGCCCAGGCTGGAGCTGCTGGAGTAGCTGGAGCAAGATTGGAAAGAGCCATGAACTCCAGACGTCCCCCAGAGCGAGCCAGGACAAGCGGTGAGCAAGCAAGAGGCTTGTGCTGGGGACAGGGGTGTCCCAAGTGGGCATGGCAGGGCAGGAGGAATTCAGGAGAGAGATCCGGGCTGGAAACAGGGATTCGAAAAGAGGACATTATGGGAATGAGGCCGCGGGAGGAGAGGGGTGCTCGCTTGGAGGAAAGGGGTGAGGACCAGGCCTGGGGCCTCTGAGATGGGGAATCTCAATGGCACCTACACATAGTTTCATCTGGGGAGCTTTGAAGCCTTACAAATGAGCAAGGCCCATTCCAGGGCAGCCTGATTCAACTGGGTGGGGGGAGGAACCAGCATTAGGATTTTTTTCAACAGTGGTTCTCAAAGTTGGCCGCACATTGGAATCACCTGGGGAGCCCCAGACCCTACTGATGCCCATGTCCCACACCCAGAGATCCTGATTTAATTGGTCTGGGGCAAGGCCAAGACTGAGCACGCCACTCTTCCGGGGCAGAGAGTGGAACAGACCACAGGGCAGGGAAGGGCAGGTGGTGGGAGGAGAACCAGGAGACACTTGCAGCCTCAGAAGCCCAGGGAAAGGGTCAAGCACTACAGGGAGATCAGAGGGGTTGGCACAGAGAGGGCATTTGGCAGTGGCGTGCTGGAGCCCGGTCCCACCGGTCCGTGTACGTCTCTTCCCAACGCTATGTTCAGTAGCTCCACTTGGGTAGCTTGAAATCAGCCACAGTGAGAATGTGGGTACCACGAAAATTGGTGAACGCTACCAATCAGGACACAAATCAGTGTTTTTTTCCCCAGAGAGTTGGTTGTTAAGCATTTACCAGGACACCGCTGTCTTTAGGCTTGGATGCCAGCGGGATGGAGTCCGCAGGGCGGGGCCGGGCCATGTGGAAGTGAGCCAGGATGGAGAAGCTTCCCACTGGTGACTGAAAAGAAAGCCTGAGGCTGGGGACAAGAAATTGCCATCTGAGGTCAGAGTTTTAATCCATGTGTCTTCCATTCCGGGACAGGCTCCATGCCGAGGGGTCCCACTTTCCAGGCTGGAGATGTGTCCTCCAGGCCACTCCACGTGGGCAGCTTTACTGCCTCCATCCCCTGCTGCCCACAGCACACCCGAGCTATGACACTGGCTGCCTCTCCGTGCGGGCCCTGGAGGGACCCCAGAACCTGAAACCTGCCTCGGCTCTCAAGGCCCCACCTCACTGGAGACACTGAGGGCAAAAAGGTAACTGACCATGGAAGAGGTGGAAGACAGGTGAAGTCAGATGCAAGAGAATGTGGCAGCCCAGAATTGTACAACGGATGCGCCAACAGAACGCTGCAAACTCTGGAGCCCTGAAGAAGGGGTGGTCTTTGCCGAGGGGCAGTTAGCATTGGCAGGTGGGTAGGAAGAAAGTGTCAGCTGCTCAGCTGTCCGCGGCCATCTCATAAGGGGAGGACAGGGCTCAGCATTATTTTATTTCCCCAAAGACGTTCCCATATTGATTTGTACGTCTTACTGTCAGGCCTTTCTGCATTTCCTGGGAGCCCCTGCTAGAAGCTCCTGCTGGACCCTCTGGGACTTGGTCGTAGCAGAGAGCTGGCCTCCTTGGCGAGTTCCTGATGATCCCTGCCCAGTTCTACCCAAATCTCCCCTCTCTCCCTCCCACACACGTTCAGCCTTGATCAGCAAACCTGTCTCCTTGCAAACCTCGGCCGGGCGACGGTGAATGGCTCATCCAGTTAGTTCCAGCTGGCTCCCCGTCAGCCCGTGGGAAGCACGACCGCAGGGGACATGAAGATTGGCACCGTTTTTAGGGGCAGCATTAATAAACCAGGATGGGTCCAGGAGCCAGTGATCAAGCTACACTCCCAAAACAAAGGTACAGGAGGAGGCCCAGGGACCAGGCATCATTTAGTCTGGGGAGATTCTGACCCCAAGAGCTTACCTGGGAAGCTGGCAGAGCCACTGCGTGCATGTAGAATTCACCTTCTGTGCGGCAGTGAAGGGCTGAACTTGGCCAAAGAGAGGAGTATCCGTGAAGCAGACACAGCCCAGTGCCAGAGAATGCTCTGGTTTTTAGAGCTGTCCAGCCTGCTGCCTGCAGAGGCCTCTAAAGTTGGCAAAAGCAAGTGTTGGACCGATCCCCACAGGCCGTAAACTAGTCAAGAGAACCACCTCTTGAGGCCCTAGGAGGGGGTCAAAGGTAGCTCTGTGTTTACCTCCCCTGATGCTTGAACCTGACGCACCTCTTCCTCTCTCCTGGCCCTGAGATGCAAGACATCTCTGAAGCATGATCTCAGAAAAGATCAGGCCAAGAGGTAAATGACCAATAGCAGTGAGATCAGCAGCTAGGCTGGGAGGGAATATGGATACAGACCAATGCCTTAAGCTAAAGAGACAAACTCTCTAGCTATAATATCAGGAATGGGAAGCTGGGCATGGGAACTGGTCATCACAGTGCTGTGCTGGAGGCTGGGCCTTTCCCACCTCGTTTAATATTCCTTGTCAGGAGGCCACTGGATATGCACCTAGCTGGAGGCAGGGTCTGGCCTGGTGTGGAGCTGGGAAAATGAATTATTTCTGTACTCCTATATGGAATACGATTGTACATTATTAAACAGAATACCACCCCGGAGCGGATCTTGCAGACAGATAAAACAGAGAGCAAACCCAGCCCGTCACCGAAGGATCAAGGATTGCAGAAAGACCGAGAGCCCCTGTAGGTCGCAGCTTCTCCAGTGTTTGTTTTCAGATCATTAAATACTTAACAGAGGTAGAGACCAAAAGCTGAAATGTTCCAAGCCACTGCTGATTAAGTCAGAAATTAAGACTAAACAAGTCTGAAATTGTAATGATCCCTTTTAAGGACAGGTTCGCGTCCACTTGATTTTTTTTTTTTTTTTCCTGACAGGAAGTTAAGCGACTAAAGCACCTGCTGAAATACAGGTCACCTGGAGACCTTGGCTCTCAGATGGGTATCGCTCTCCTCATCTTACAGGTGAGAAAGCGGTGCTGTCAGAGAGCATGTGAGTGCCCCAGAGCCACACTGCTACTGAGTGTGCGCATGAGCGGGGCCCGGATTCTAGAACGGACTCTGAGTGGTAAGTGCCAGCCCCACACCCCACTATCATACCTGCCCAGAGCAGGCAGAGGAACTGCATTCAAGTCCTTTCCCCTCGTGTAGCTGGCAGAGACCTGGGCGTTCCCTGTTAGTGTGCTGGCGGGTTCTGGGGCAGACAATGCAACTCACACTTACTGAGCATTTATTATGTTCTGAGTTCTACATGATATGTATAATGCCATTTAATCATCACAACCACCAGCTAAGTAGATATCATGATGAACCCCACTTTACAGATGAGAAAACTGAGACCTAGAGAGACTGAGTAACCTGTCCAATACACCTGGATGATAAGCTGGACCCAAACTACAAACCCAGCCAGTTTGATTCTAAAATCCCCACACTTGACCTCTGCCCCTGCTTCCCCAGCTGCTAGAGTGGAGAGCCAGCCTCTTCTCCTTGCTGCAGACTGCACCCTGGCCTCTCTTTGGGTTCCCAGATCCTGCTCAGAAGACCGAGGAGATGACATTTGGCACCTGCCCTCTGTAACTGGCCCTGAGAGGAACAGGTTTTCCCATGGGTTCAGGATTCAAAGGGTTAACTGTAACTTTATTCCTCTTTCAAAGGAAATGAAACAGAGGCCCTATGTGGGGGTAAGCCCTATGCCTGAGTCACTTTGGCACTTAATTGCTTATTATTTAATTGCTGTATTGGGGAGCACAAAGTGATCTATTCGCAAAGTTATTAGCGAATTCCAGTTTTGGGGAAATAATTACTGAATTCCCTCTCCCTGGGTTGAGTAATTCCTTCCAAGATGCTCAACGACATTAAGCATTTTCACTAAGGCCGCTAGCAGCTCTGTAATATGCAAATAAAGTAACTCTGTAATTACCAATAAAATGCTTACTGAAGTGACAAATTTTTACTCAGCAGCGAGTTGGGGAAAAAAATGGCATCATTTGTTTTTTAAGGATCCTTTAACCTTGTTAGTTGGCATTCATTTCAGTGCTGTTTTATGGTCATTTAAAAAGACAACGGAGCCAACAGGCCTCCCCGGATGGAGAGAAGAGCCTCCCGGGAGTGCCCTCTTCCCCCAGCCTTGCTCGCTGTGTGAGGCCAGACGGGCCCCCAGGGGCTGGGGAATTGCAGGCACATGGCAGACCCGCCCTGAAGGTCTCTGTGTGTGCTGGGAGTTTGGCTTTGAATTGGGTTCAGGGCTGATCATTCCAGATGGGCAAACGTGAGAGTGACCTCTCAGCCAGAAGCAGCTGCCAGAATGATCCTTTTGAAAGCCCCAATCCGACTGTGTTGCTCTCCTGTTTTTAAACTCACTGGTGCTCTAACAGCTAACAGCGTAAAGTTCAGCCTTCCGCCAGGCCCTCGAGGCCTTTCGCAAACAGTAGGTTAGTCAGGGTGTTGGGCACAATAAGGGTTCTAGCTACCTTTTCTACAGGCTCATCTACACCCCCCCATACAACTTTGATTTCTTCATCTGTAAAGTGGTGTATTGGTCAGCGTAAACTAGGTTCTGCAGCAGTAATGAGCAAGTCCAAAAATCTGAGTGGCTTAAAACAATCAAAATGTACTTCTTGCTCATGCCACGTGTCTGTCATGGGTCAGTAGGAATTTCTGCTCATTCTACTCACTCAGCAAAAAGCAAGCTGATGCAGACGTTACTGCAGACACGGCTGGGCTGTCACCACGCTGGAAGGAACATGAAATGTTCTCCAACCTGGAATGACACATTACTTCCTCTTGTCCAGAGCTGTTCACATGGAACCACCCAACCACAAGGAGGTCAGGAAGTGAAATTCTACTTTGTACTCAGAAAGAGGAGAGCCAGAAGTACACGGTGACAGTACTAATGACACCGCAAGTGTGGATCTTAACAATTGTATGAGAATGATGTCCTTCATAGGGTCGTCGTGAAAGCTGAGTGTGATCACGCTTGCAGAGAGCTCAGCTCAGCGCCTGGCACCTGGTGAGTGCTGAGCCGATGTTAGCTGCTAATGGGTGCTCAACACATGCTTGTTGGATGAACGTTCCAGAACAACCCTCTGTAGTCGCACAGAGCCAGTCTCTCTCTCTCTCTCTCTCTCCTTCCCTGCCCCCCCATAAATTGCAATGTTCAGAGAAAGCCTTCAAAGAAAAGGTAACCGTTGAAACCAGTTTGTGCAATGCTGCAACGTCAGGGATGACAGTCTGGAGGGAGGAAAGGCGTGAGCAAAGGCCGGGAGGTCGGGAGGTAAGACGCACAGGAACAGCACTGGGAAGATGAGCTTCGCTGGCGTACAGTTCTTCAGGGATGGTCCACATTCAATAGAGGACTCTCCTCCACGAATGAGAAAAAGGGGCTTGATTCTGAAGCCTGGGCCAACAGAAACAATTCACAGATCAGGGAAATTCCTTTCATGTGCCCCACATTTAATTCTTGGCTCAGAAAATGTCTCTGGGAAGGTTGGGGCTAAATCATCAGGAACCTTGGTCCGAAAGCCAGATCCTGTCCGAGAACCAAGGCATCCTGACTCCAAGTCCAGAAGCCTCTCCACAGCCCGGGGAAAGTCTCCATGCGCTGGTGGACCCGGTTTTTTCCTCCTTGTTGCCAAAGGATCTATTTCTGGGTGACCGCACGGGCCCCGGTGTAGGCCTTTCTCTCCTATTTGCACTGGTAACTGCAAAGCCCCACCGAGGCCCTGGCACCGCGCCGCCCACATCCCCCCACGCTGGCCAGCAGTTTGCGGCAAATGCCTCCTTTCGAACTCTGGGCCTTCGGGAGGAAGCGGCTGCAATAGGAACGACTCCGCACGCGCCCCAGCCTTGCCAGCCGGCGGCTGGAACGGAGCTTCCGGGATATATGGCTCTGTCGAAGGAAACAAGTTCAACTGGGGATTGTGTTGCTATCTGCTATGCCCAAGGAGTGGTCTTGTGCTCTTGCCCGTGCATTTTTTTTTTCATTCAACAAACACTTATTAATTTCCTACTGTGAATTAGACACTGGGCTGGGAGTGGGGATGGGAAGGTGGGGAGAGAAGATACTTTAAAAGAATGGCTTTGACCCAATAGGTTAAGAAGCACAGCAGAGACAGGCACCAGGACTGTGGCAGCCCCGCAGAAGGGAGGGGCGACTGCACCTGGTGAGTCAGAAAGCGGCTCTCAATATTCTGGGCAGGTTTAGGGCGCACACCATAAAACAGGATTCCACTGAACATGCTGCCTGTCAGGCACAGAGCGGGATGACTGAGGGACTGAAAGGCATAATCCCTGCCCTCAAGTTGCTTACCGTCTAATTGTGGATACGAGGGTTCGAGCACAGATTACTCTGCCACGCGGCCCAACAGGAGGATTCACATTGCCTGAGAGACATTACTACTAAAGTCCTTCCACGTGGCAAGAGCAAACTGTCCCCAGGGACTGGGAGGTCCCAGGGCAGGCTTCCTAGAGGAGGTGGCAGAACAGGGTTTTCGAAGGATGAGTAGAATTTGCAGAGATGGAGTGGTGGGGAGCGGGGAGCGGGGGTGGCAGCACAAACAGGCAGGGTGACCACAGAGCTGAGTCACAGGCACAACCACACACACGTGTCCCAACTGGCATGAAGGTCTGTCTGAAGCAATGGGGCAGAGCAGGGGCAGTGGGCTGAGGCAGTGTGGTGTGGGCCTGAAGTCACCAAAGCTGTCACCACCACAGGCCTTTTGTTTGGTTTTCTCTAAGGATTCCATTTCCTAGCAGGCTGTTTCTACTGAATATACCACATCTATTAACCAACACTCAGTGTGTTCTCCCACCGTGTAACCAGTGTTGGCTCAGTTGAGATTATTCTAGCCAAAAGGAAAGAAAATTTTCTCAATATATAATTCTGGGGCTCTAGACCCTTCAATGGCACCCCGTGACCCTCAGAATAAAGTCCAGCAGGCAAGGACTTGGCCGCCCGGCCTCTCACCTCCCTGCCAGGCCTTGTGTGTCTGCCCAGGATCGGAGCGCGCTGCCCCTCCGCAGGAAAGTCTCAGCGCTGCGCCACCTCCACGTCTCCTGGCCTCTCTGGGCTCAAACCCGAACGCTTCCTCCAGGCAGTCTTTCCCGACCCCAGATCCAGGAGCTCTGCTCACACCGTGTGATCATGCTCCGTTTGCTTGTCCGTCTCCTTCAGGGGGCTATGAACACCCGGGGCAGGGCCTCCGAATCCAGCCTCCAGCGGCCAGCACCGGAATACAGCAGCACTGAATCAGCTCTGTGCAGCGCGAGAGCCAGCGAGCAAGCATGACGTGTTATTTCAAGTTGACATACAGAGTCATGTCACAGCAAAAGCTACCGTTCACACCCACCACGCTTTTGGAAGGCCTGGAAAGAACCGACAGATAACCCGCAGGACCATGCTCACAGCTACCAGACCACACACTTGTGGCACAGCACTGGGGAACCAGCCAGTGAGGATTTTGACCCACGGAAGGGCGAGCCTTTTCCCGCCACCATCCTATCTGTTTAGCAGCCTCTCTGCACCCCCGTGCCAGTCGCGATGGGGGCTGGGCAGATAACGACGCACCCGCCAGGTGGTACCAATTTCCCCCACCGTATCTCTCCTACCCTGTCCCTCTTTCGATACTTCCACCTTCTGGCCCCAGACAGGAGATGGGATCAGCGCTTCTGATTCCTCACATATTTCAAACCCCACCCCTTACACTGTCACTACCAAGAGCAAGTGTTAATTGTGTACCTACTGTGTGCCAGCCACTGAGCTGCTTGGTACTCATGTACGGCTCGCAGAACCTCACTCAACCATCCTGCGGTGAGGGGGATGACTTCCCTGCTTTAGCTCGAGTGTTTGTCCACATGAGTGGAGCAGCAGAGATTTGTACCCGGGTCCGGGAGACCCGGAAGACAGGGCTGCAGCATCCATTGTCTGGTCTGACTTTCACAGCGGCCCAGTCTGGGAGGCTGAGCAGATGCACATGTCCCCACCTGGCAGCTCATCACTGGAGCTCTCCACTGTTGAAAAATAGATCATGGCACCATTTGCAGAGGATTTCAAGGGCCCACAAAGGCAGACACCATCAACGTCCTCTTTGGCTGGGCACGTAACATCGTGGTTAGTGGTTGCTCTGTGGACAGAACCCCCGGCCTTGGGGGGTGTTCAGCCCCCAACCTGCCCGTATCGCCTGGCCTCTCTGGGCTCTCTACTTTGAACCCTCCCCCACTCCAACCCACAATATCCCCGCTCATTCATTCATTCACTGCTAGTGAGCACCACTCTGTCAGACACTTACTCCACTCAATCCTTAACAACTCAAGGCAGGCTTTGTTATTGTCCCAATTTTACAGAAAAGAAAACAGAGGCTAAAGGTGTTAAATATCCAAGGTTGTGCAATTAGCAGGGGCTGGGATTCCAACTTAGGGCGGGCTTGTTCTGGAGCCTCTTTGAGCCACTCCCTCAAGAGGGCTCTCACCTGCTCCTGCCCTCAGTTATTCGGCCATCCGAACAGGAAAGGAGGACCTCGGGAGCTTGGCATCCATTAGGAGAAGATTCTAGAACCCAGGGCTCCTCTTTTTCCTCCTCAGATGTTTGAAGTCCCTGGGCCTGCCTTGGGTTCCCCCTTCTGGCCCAAGAACACTGACAGAGTAGCCCAGAGAGGACTAATTAACAGTCTGCTGAGGGCTTTGAAGATGAAAAGCAGCCTTCAAGTGGCAGCCTATTATCCCGAAGCTTCACATGCGGAATAATGAAATTCCACCTTCCAAATGGAGAGTAAAAATCCTTTAACAAGGTGATAAAGGGAGGCAGTTGAGGGCGAGGGAGGCGGGAGGGGGGCTGGGTTGGCTTACACCTTCCCCGTGCATATCCCAACAGGCCTTGGGCTGACCCTGCGTTGCCAGCCTGCTGCCCCCACCAGCAACCTGCGAGCTGGAGGGAGGACAGCGGTGTCCCTCGGACCCTAGGGCAGAGGGTGGGCTTGAAAGGGGCTCTGTTGCTGACTGTATCCTGACCCGGCAGGCGTCCTGCCCACTCTGGGATCAGTTTACCTAGGAGCCGACCAACATGACCCCCCCAGACCCCCACACAAGGATGTCCCTTGAGGTTGGGGCCTTGGCTTTGCCCCCATTCTATCCCCAGCGTCCAGTTAACTCAGGAGCTGCCTCTGGTGCTGATTTCCTGGGGTTCCAGGACTGTAAGTGTCCCATCTGTCCTGGATTAACACAACGGAGAAGGAACAGTTCTTCCTGTATCCTCAGGAGCTTCCTGACTGGCTGGGGAGCTGAGAATCACACTCCACACACGCCACACACACACAACGCCCTGGGGTAACTGGAGCTCTGAAGGATGTCCCCTCCAAGCCCCCTCAGAAGCTGTGCTCAGGCTGCACCCTCCTGGGGCAGGGATGGGTCCCACTCACCCCTGGGCCTCCTGGGCCAGCCACAGGGGCAAAGTGACACTCAGACATAAACTCCTGGTTTTAGAAATGCAAAGAAGAGTCACGAAATTGAATGGGGAAAGTTATTGGGTCGAAGAGATTTTGAGACAGTCCCATCAAAAAGTAAAACTTGACCCCACCTCCACTGTGGACAAGTTACTCCATTCTCTCACCGGTAAAATGGGGACCATGATAGGACCTGCCTCATCAGGTTATACTAAGGTTATGTGAGTTCATTCCTGTAAAGAGCTGAGACCAGCATCTGATGCAGTACTTAATGAAGTCAGCCAGTTATTATTACTTTTATCATTATTATTTGTTTGGTTATGATTATTTTCATTACTTATTATTCTCTTCGCCTCTTTGCTGCCACCTGGAGTTCCTGTGCAAGTGGGAGGGGGCGGGGGGAGGAACAGATACCATCTGGATGGTCACTGTGACTAATCAGCCCTAGCACCCAGCAGCACGTGGCAGGTGTTCAGAACTGTCCAGCATCACAAGTGATCCTTACAACAAGGTTGAAATCCAGAAGGGCAGGTACTGTTGTCCCCACTTATAGATGAAAATGCTGAGGCACAAAGGGCAAGGGAGTTGTCTCAGGTGACACAGCTGGGCATGGCAGGGTGCAGATGTGCACATGGATGAGCAATCGTTTATGCAGTTAAGAAATGTGTCTTGACTACTGAGGGGCCAGGCACCAGGGAGCAGAGAAGATAGACACATTCCCTGCCCTTGCAGAGCTAACACTCTAGCAAACACACAAAGAGCTAGAAGAAGGGAAATAAGTGAATAAATATTGCAGATTGTGGTCAGGGATAGGAAGAAAATAAGCAATGTTCTATGACCATATGCAAACAGGAGGTTGTTCCAAGAAGACTTCTCTGAGGAGGTTTGACCTAAGCCCTGCAAGATGAAAGGTGAAAGGAAGCCATTGCTTCTGGCTGCCTCGACTCTAATTCTCACTAAGGTGTAAATGACCACCTGCAGGTCCAAGTCTGGAAGCAAGATTTGTAAAAGGAAGGGAAGAGGGAATCTGAGGGCAATGTAGAAGCCCTAAGGGAGGAAGAGGGAAAGATGATGCTAGAAAAGGAGAAGGCTTGGGAAGACAGGGGAGCCTTGCAGAGGTAAGGATGTTGACTGCAACTTCTGAGGGCTTTGCTGAAAACAGAAAGCCAGGCTCAGAGGTCCAGGGAGATACTCCCATTGCTGAAGAGGAAGACTAAGTGCCTGAGTCCTCCCAGAGATAGGCAGTGATTTGAAGCTATCAAGGCAGAAAATGAAAATCATGTGCTCCTGGGAGGAGGGCTGCAGGAAGAAGACATCATCCTTAACCAGAGCAGACGGAGGCAGCGCGGCACGGCGGGTGCCCCGAGAAGGGTGTCCACTGCTCCTTCTTATCGCACAACGTCGTGCCTTAGCTGGTCCCATGCACCTCCCCACATCCTTACAGAATCTCTGTCACCTGCCCAACACTCTGCTGAGCTCCGAGAAGAGACAAGAGAAATAAGCCTGTAACAGCAGGTATCACCGGGCCCAGGGAAGCAGCGAGGGCCGCTCTGAGGATGGCCCATTTGAGCTGAGATATGAAAAGGGAGGGAAGCATGTTCCCGGAAGAATGATGACATGCACAGTGGTCCTCTGGTAGATTTCTAGTAACTGGCTCTGGGGGTGGGGGTGGCGGGGGCAGCTGATTGATAGAGTTTGCCATTTGCTATGGTGTAAATACTCTCACCGTGGTGTGATGTCACTGAACGTGAACAGCCACAAGTCAGTGGGAGCCAGCTCCAGCCCATCACTGGACGTGAGGGCTGAGGAGGCAGGAAGCAGGCCCTTGGTGGGTTGAGGGAAAAGAAACAGGGCCTTGTGACTGGAGCCCAGCAAGGGCCACCAGAGGAGGCTGCTGAGGTTGCCCAGAGCCCTCCAGGCCTCGGAGGGAGTGTGGGCTTCAGCCAGCAAGTGGCATGTGTAGACTGTGACCACATGTCTCCGTTTCATCATCCCGTTCCCCTCAGAGCTCTGCAAGGTTACACCCTGGGCCCAGAGTTCCTGGTGTTAGGTAACAAGGAGAGAATTAGTCAATTAGATCCTCCCAGGAGCAGTTGCCGGTGGCTTTCATCTGGTGGAGGGGGCGGGGCAGGGGGCAGGCGCTTGGTAACCATGGATGGGACCCACGGGAGAGCCTCTGCTTCCCTCTCGGTCCACACCACATGCAAGCGGCTTGTTCCCTCCCTTCCTGCCTGGGAAGGGCCAACTGGGCAGCGGAGCTGGAGCGGGGGAGGGGGAGGGCAGAATGGAAAAGTCCGAACTCCCCCAGAGGCCTGGCCCTGAGGGCTCTCGGGCTATGGGGCACCTCTCCATTCTCTTCTTAGAGAAGCCTAGAGCAAGACAGAGGGGACCATGGCCTCTATGCAAGGCCAGGAGAAGTGGGAGCCCAGAAGGATCAGCCACTGACAGGAAGGAGGAGGAGGAGGCTTGGAAGGGGCAGGACAATTGTTTGGCCTGGCTGGAGTTCAGGGGCCTCTACTGCCTTGCACTACCCCTCGCCCTGGACCTGCACTGTGCACCGTCCTCGTCCTCCCCAGGCTGAACCTCACAGGCCACCTTGGTAGGGGGGAAGGGGAAGAAAGAAGGGGCAGGGCCCCAGGAGAGCCCCCACGGGGCCTAGAGGCTCAGGCTGCGGGCCGGCCCTGTCCTCCAGAGCGCAGTTCCCATCCGAACCACGAAGGGGCCGGGCAACGGTCTTTAAGGTCGTTCATTTCTAACCCACCGAGGTTCCAAGAAAGCCACGTCCCAGTGAAAAAGTCCTCCACTGGAGCCGTTCAGTGAGTAAATCCTCCACGAAGGTGACGGTCACAGACTGGAGTCAGGGGACCCAGGATCTCTAAGACCTTCCCGCCTCTGAGATCCCGAATCCGCCAACCTCATCTGTGCTTGGTTTCCCAGGTGTGTTTCCTGCTGTGTATTAATTCTGACCTAATTTTTAAAAATTGTAATGACTTTTTTAGAGCAGTTTAAGGTTCATAGCAAAATTGAGTGAAGAAAAAAAAAAGCCCCCGAAAACCTTTGCCCCAACGGCCCCACAACCCCCATCGTCGACATCCCTCGTCAGAGCGGCCGGCACATTTGCCGCAGCAGACGAAGCTCCACGGATGCACCATTATCTCCCAAAGCCCACGGTTTACACTGAGGTTCCCTCTTGCTGCTGTGCAGTCGATGGGTTTGGACAAATGTGTGACGACGTGTACCCACCATCAGTGTCACACAGAGTAGTTTCACCGCCCGCCACAGCTGTCCACCGGCCTCCTCCCAACTCCTGTCTCCATAGTTTTGCCTTTTCCAGAACGTGGTATCATTGGAATCATACGTATGTAGCCTTTTCAGACTATCCTCTTTCGCTTACTAACATGTATTGAAGATCCCTTGGTGTTATTTTGTGGCTTAATAGCTCAAATCTTTTTTTATCTCTGAATAATATTTCATTGTCTGAATGTGCCACAGTTTGTTCATTGATTCACCTATCAAAGGACATCTTGATTGTTTCCAATTTTTGACAATTATAAATAAAGTTGCTATAAATATTCATGTGCAAGCTTTTATGTGAATGTAAATTTTCGACTCCTTTGGGTAAATACCAAGGAGCAGGACTGCTGGAACATCCTGGTGCTCTTCTGTACACAGCCGCCGACCCTCTCCCAACCCCAGCTGGGAACTCTTGGAAGGCAAAGACCGTCTCTCGTACTTCTCTGTCTCCAAGACTTACACCTAAGGTTCTCCATAAATATCTATTGAAATGAAAAATGCAAATAGACAATCACATATCTCAGATTTTCCAGGACACTTTAAATTTCATATTATTTTATTCTTTGCAACAAAGGTGATTTAATACAAACACAAGCAAATGAAGATGAAAAATGCCGTGTAAGGCTTTCCATATTAAAACATCTCACAACTGGTTTTTTTAAGAAGCCCTTGGCGAGACACTGATTCCTGCTTTGGGATTCTCATTAGGCAGTTGCGGGAGGTACGGTGAGAGGGACCTGGACCAGGCATCAGGCCTCGGTCAAGTCCCTTTCCCACACGGGACCTTGGTGTCCCCCGTGAAACAAACGCGGGGTTGGACTACCGGACCTCCAAATTCCTTTATGTGAGGTTGTTCTAGGAAGGGCTGTCAGATGGGCCCGTCACCTACCACGTTGGGGCAAGACAGGGACTGAGAAGGCAGCTGTGTGGGCAGAAGGTTTCCACCAGCGAAGGTCCCACTCACGGGGTGGGTCCCCAGGTCCTAGCAACAGGAAGGAAGAGGGTAGGAGCATCCTTGCCCCCTTCCACTGGAGGTGACTCCTCGCATCTTTTATTTTTCTCATCCGTTCATTTTAACATATTGATCATAAGAACATTCGCTAAGCACTTACCGGGTGTCCTGCACTCGGTGCTCTTAATGGATTGACTCAATTCTCGTACGGCCCAATGATGGAGGGGTTATCATCATCCACACTTGCAGACCCAGTTCGCCCCACGAATACTTGGTGAGTGCACACCACACGCCAAGGCACTGGTTTAGGGCTACAGCAGTGAACACGACAGGCGGAGTCCCTGGCCTCACAGAGCTGGCGTTCCAGGGCAGGCGCGGACAGCGTCGACACAAGCGAGCAGAGGATGAAAGTGCCACGGAAGAAACAGCTAGGAGAGCAGGGAGGGCATCGAGAGTGGCGGGGGCAGAGTGGGGCTGACTTCGGTATGAAACAGGGCAGCCAGGGCCCTGTTAGCCGAGTGGGTTTCTGGGGAAAGAGCCTTCCAGGCAAAAGGATCAGCCCCAGTGAAGGCCCAGAGGGGGACTGTGTGGCACGGAGGAGTTGGGGAGTGCAGTGAGCAGGGGAGAGCCCGGGAGTGGGAGGTGGGCAGAGGACGATGGGGACAGATGGTGGAGGGCCTCGTGGGCCACTTAAGGACTTGGACTTTTCTCAGGCACAAATGGGGAGCCAGGCCAGGGTCTGAGCAGAGTGACGCCAGCACCCTGACTTCTCTGTCAAGATAGGCCGTGCGGAGGGATGGAAGGGTAGCCTGTTCGGGCCTGTAGAGTCAGCCAGCAGAGACATGACGGTGGTGGGACCTGCTGGTAGCAGTGGAGGGGTGACAGGAGGTGGGATTTGGGATCTGCTTGGATGGTAGAGCCATGATGACTCCCTGAGGAAACTGGTGTTGCCTTTAAAGGCCCTTACCTAAGCCTCGGCCCTGGGGCAGCCCTGTGGGTGGCCCTTGGGAAATGGGGGATTCCAGGTCTGCTGCTTTCCCAGGTAGGCTGGTGATGCTGGGGCCACCCAGAGGTGGAAAGTACCCTGTGCAACTCCCCTTCTCCGGACTGCACGGCCCCCATCGCCCCCGTCCCAGTTCCGCTTAGCCTTACCGTCAGTGGCACAAGGATGGCAGCTTCCTACTGCACTCCCCAGAAGCTGACCTCCCGGTCACCCAGCCCGGCATTCCAGTTAAAGAGGAAGCAGGCAGAACCGGAAGTGAAACTCGTGCCCAAGCACCCCATACCCAGCCAGGAGCTGGGGCCTGTGTGGGAGTAGAGGCAGAGAGCCTGAGAGGGAAAGGGGTTCCTCACGGTGAACACGAGTGAGCCTACCCACGAGCTAGCCGGTGTCGGAGTCTGGAGGCCAGCCTTTCCTGGAAACCGCACTGGCACCGGACTCAGAGATCTGGGGAGTGGAGGCCTGTTCCGCAGTTCTTAGCCACCTGATGATAAGCACATCAGGAAATCGGCCAGGCCTCTACTGCGTCATCTTTAAAATGGGGACAAAGGTGTTTGTCCAAGAGAGCTATAAGGGAACATGAATGTGAAAACTACCTTATCAACTAGCAAATGCTGCACAAAGATCTAATGAATGCTCACAGCCTACACCCTGGGGTGAGGGTGTCAGACACAGGATAGGATGCTAGCCAGAGCGGGGAAGTGCCTCATTCTAACCAAGGGGGACAGACAGAAGGCTTCCCAGGAAAAAAGGGGTCTTGAAGAATGGGTGGGATTAGTTCAACCAGAGAAGAAAGGGGTTTCCAGGTAGAGGGAACAACATGGGCAAAGGCACAGTCTACAGCTGCAGGGAGGCCACGGGAGCTATGGAAGGGTTTTGAGCAAGGGAATGGCAGAATGGGATCTGAGGTCGCCCCGGCTACTAAGGAGGGATGGAGTGGCATTGCTAGGGCCCAGCTGAGCAATACTGAGGCTTGAGCCAGCTGCACTCTCCAGAGGAGAGGGGAGCCTGCCCAGGTTCCCCTGCAGTCCGGATCTGCGCCGGGAAGGGCAGATGGAAGTGGGAAGCTGGGAGGGTGTGAGCCTGGGCCAGGCCAAGCCAGCTGGCTGCCCACCCCTCCCCCAGTCCTCCCTCCACCTTAGCCCACCCCAGCTCCTGGGAGCCTGGAGACCTGTTTGTTTTCCTTGTAAAGAGGGGAGCCCTGCCCTTTGTGAGATTTCTGCTTGGGAAGGAGCGAAATGTCTACTTGTGCTGCTGCCTGGATTTCCAGCTATTGACACAGACTCTGACAATGAAAGCAAAGGCCAAGAGAGGCACAGACAAGGTGGCTGATTAAAATGTTCTTCCAGGGGGTTGTTCAGCCCTGCCCTGGGAAGGCTGGCTGGAAAACCTGGACCGGAGCCCTTTCCTCCAGAGCTGTGGGCCCACTTAGAGCTGGGGCTTTGAAAATGGTTGAGGAGTTTCTGCACCCCAACCCCAACCCAGCTGATTCCGCTCCCAAACCCACTAATGTTGTTTCACTCCTCCCTTTACAGCCAGGGTCGCATGTACGACCAGAATTTGAGGCTTAGCTTTTCGTTTTCTAGAATGAGGGCAATGATAGTACTCCATGGGTTTGTTATAGGTCAGGTTCCCTAAAGAACAGACTCTGAGATGGAGTGGAATTGCCAGATGAGATATAGGACATCCAGTTAAATTTGAATTTCAGATAAACAATGAGTGATTTTTTTTTTTAGTGTAAGTATGTCCAATGCAATATTTGCAATGTAGTTATACTAAAAAAATATATTCATTGTTTAAAGGAAATTCAAATTTAACTGGGTGTCCTGTTTTTTTACTTGCTAAATCTGGCAACGCTGAAGTGGAGCGTGTTCCCACGCAGGGTTTACCCAGGAGCCGTCAGTGTCAGCGCCCGTCCAGAAGCAGGATGGGGCAGAGGGAGAAGCAGACAGGGGCTCGATGGAGTCTCACAAAGGCCTCAGCCTGGAGATGGGCTGGCCTTTCCGAGCTGCCCCAAACTGAAGCTAGGGGACAAGGCCTCTGACCCCAACATCCTAGTGTCGTTGGAGGCTGGCTTTCTTCGGGATGGGCTGTGACCTTTGGCATGGTGGCTTCTCTTGAGGGCAGGTACGGAGTGGGGCTCAGCTCAGGGCTTTCAGCTCCCGGTACCCCCTGCAGCTGAGCCACGGGGGCTTTGGTCCTGAGGGGGTCCTGAGCACACACTACAGCACCCATGACCTCGTCCTTATACAGTTTGATGAGACAATTGTGTAGACGGCTTAGCACGAGGCCGACACCTACCAGGCAATGATTTTTGTATCCCCTGAGAAAAGGCCAGGTCACTTAGCCTGGCCCTCAAAGCCATCAACCACCCAGGGCCAAGTTATCTGCTCGTCTAATCTCCCTCAGCTCCTTTTGGGGACCCCTTTCCAAAATCAGGCATGCGGAATGACGTCTGGGAGGGGTTGCTGTTCATAACCCCCGGTGGGTTGGTGACCCACGTGTTGATCCTCTCCAGCCCTCAACTCTGCAGATCCCAACCAACAGCATATCACAGGTCTTCTCCCAAACACCCAGTGTTAAGCCCACGTCCATAAACACTGCCATGGGGGCTTTGTTCTTCCTCTGTCTGTGTCTGGCCTCATTCCTGTCTGAGTTAGAAGTTACAAGTCTGCAGTTAATTAGGCTGGAGAGAGTCCTCTCATCACTGGCTACAGGAGGATCCCTGCGTGCCAGTTGTGCAGGGCAGTCTGGCCCTGGCTCCCAGCCTCTCTCTGGGCTTGGCCTCCATAGGGAGGGAGGCCGCAGGCAGGTGGGCAGGGGCTGCCCCCGCGTTCGGCCCTTGCTGGCTCTGGATGAGCAAGCCCCTCACCCTCTCGCCGCCCTACACACATTCATGTCCCACCAAAAGCCCTGCACTCTCCTTTGCAAGGGCCCTCTGATTAACACTGACTCCCAGCACTGGACCTCTGAGCTCTGAATTCCCGTCTTTCCGTGTCTCCCATTAATGTGAGACGTATTTACATGCTGGGAACAGAGAATCTGGCTCTAGGTAGAAAAGCGCCCAAGCTTGGATGTCAATACAGAGGCTGAGGAGTCTGAGCACATTGAGACAAAGCAGCTGATGCGTCCCCATTCATTCGGAATCACTAACGCTCACGCAAGGCTCGCTGCCGCCACGCTGTCCCACTTCACTCTCACTGCAGCCCCGCGAGGAAGGCACTATCTTCGTCCCAGTTTCACAGATGAGGAAACTGGGGCTTAGCAAACACAAGTGTCTTGCTCAAGGTCCCAAAGCAAAACAGAGGATCAGCATTCCAACCCACGTCTGTCTTCCAACAGCACTTAAACTCTGAGTAGCAGAGTGTGCCTTGGTCCCTCAGATTCATCACTTCAGGAACATGCCTGATGGCCTCTCATCAGTGTGACTGTCAATATCACCATTCTTATCACACGGGTAAACACCAAGGAAAGACAAACCACCCCCAAAAGCCCCAGACATGCTGAGCTTGGCACAGTAGGAGGTTTGCTAGAGGAAACAGGAATATGCTAGTCAGGGCTCAGGTGCCGGAACAGGAATCACTCTAGCTATTTGCAACAGGCAACGTGTAATAGAAGGAATTAGTATCTAGGCTGGAGGAGAGGGGCCGGGGGCTGGGTCTGGAGGAATCATGTCTGGAACTCCACAGAACTCACCTTTCAGGGGTGCTGCCTCTTTTTTTTTCAATCATGGTAAAAAAAAACACACATATAAAATTTACCATTTTAGCCATTTTTAAGTGTACAGTTCAGTAGTGTTAACTGTATTCACATTGTGCAACAGATCTCTAAAATTTTTCATCCTGCAAAACTGAAACTCTATACTCATTGAACAACTCCCTACCCAACCCCCTGGTAACCACCATTCTACTTTTTGTTTCTATGAGTTTGACTACTTTAGATGCCTCATATAAGTGGAATCATACAGTATTTGTCCTTTTGTGACTGCCTTATTTCACTTAGCATAATGTCCTCAAGGTTCGTTCACATTATAGCATGTGACTGGATTTTCTTCTTTTTATAAGGCTGAATAATATTCCGGTGTGTATGTGTGTGTGTGTGTGTGTGTGTGTGTTACATTTTCTTTATTTATTCATCTGTTGACGGACACTCCACTGCTTGGCTATTGTGAATAATGCTGCAATAAACATGAGTGTGCAAATATCTCTTTGATACTCTGTTTTCAATTTTTTTGAATATATACCCAGAAGTGGGATTGTTGGATCATATGGTAATTTTACTTTTAATTTTTTGAGGAACTGCTGTACTGTTTTTCACGGTGACTATCATTTTACATTCCCACCAACAGTGCACAAGGGATCCAATCTCTCCACATCCTCACCAACATTTGTTATTTTCTGTTTTTGTTTTGTTTTTTAATAGTGGCCATCCTCATGGGTGTGGGGTGATATCTTACTATGGTTTTGGTTTGCATTTCTCTAATAATAGTAATGTTGAACATCTTTTCATATGCTTGTTGGCTGTTTGCATATCTTCTTCGGAGAAATGTCCTTCAAGTTCTCTGCTTGTTTTTGAATGGAGTTATTTCTTTTTTTGTTGTTGAGTTGTAGGAGTTCTTTACATATTCTAGATACTAATCCCTCATCAGATGTATGATTTGCAAATATTTTCTCCCTCTCTGTAGGTTGCCTTTCCAGTATGTGGATTGTTTCCTTTGATGTGCAGACGTTTTTGAGTTTGCTTAGTTCTATTTGTCTGTTTTTGCTTTAGTTGCCTATGCTTTTGGTGTCATATCCAACACATCATCACCAAATCCAAAGTCATGAGGCTCTTCCCCAGTTTCCTTCTAGGAGTTTTATGTGTGTGTTTTGGCAGGGGTCGGGGGGTCCCCTTCTGGTATAATCAGGAGGATTGGAAATAGATAGCCACCTCTATCTGATTTCAAGAAGACCTGCTGTCACCAAAATTCAGAGCTCAGAAAGTTGCACCCCCCCCACACACACACACATACAACTTACCCTTGACATTCTTGAAGATAGTAGCTATAGACAATGGAACATAGGTGCAGAAAAACTAACCATCACCACAAACATGGCACCAGCCAGAAGGAACTGGGGTAGCCAGAGGTGGTCTCTACCCTACTGCTCCTTTCCCATCATCTTGGGAGCATTTAATGGGGGAGCCATGTTTTCATCCAGAGCCCTGGCAGGGAGGGAGTCTGGAAGTGTGAGGTTTAGCTGTCAGCTTCTGCAGTGTAGGAAAGGGTCTAGAGAGGGGGGTTCGAATGGAAGACAAGTGCTAGGAGGCCAAGGTAAAAATAAATTAGGTGATATATGAGAAAGTGCCAGGTCCCAGCTTAGCAGAGAGCAGAGCATTTTTTCACTGGGACCTGGCATGAAGGAATGGCGGATTGGCAAGGCAGGATGGTGTTGGGTAGGGAATGCAATGGCTGTGGGCACAGAGCTGGCATGGACTCCTAGGCCCACCAACATGAGCTGTGTTACTTGGCCAGGTCACTCCTCCTCTCTGGGTCTTCCTTTCCTTTTCTATAAAAGGGCAGGAGCGGGGGCTGGCCCAGAATATTCTGCAGCCCTCCCCTCCTGGGCTGCTCAGGCCATCCACACAGCAAGGCCTGAGTCTGAGTTTACTTTCCCTTCCAGCAAACTCGGGGGGATGCAAGGAAGGCCCTCAGCCCGTCAGAGTCTCCCTTGCCTGTTAGGCCATTTCAAAGAGCACATGGGACACTGAATTAGAGCTAAGGGCTCCCTAAGCATGAGGACAACACAGGGCTTTCTGGTATAAGGCACCATCATGACACCTCCCAACACAGGGGACCTCTGCAGGCCTTTTCCCTGAGCAGGAAAAAATTTTGTAGTCACAGCTGAGAATGTCTGGACAGATACTGTACAGTTCAGTGATTGTAAAGCTTCTTTTTCAGCCCCAGACCCTCCCTCGTTTCCCTCCAAACAAAATATTTTATAGGACCTAACCTGTAAAATAGACAAAAATTGGAGCTGTCCTGATCGAAAAGGGAGAAGGGATCCCTGTGGCCACTCTCCCCACTGTCCCATCTTCTCTCCGCCCTGTCAACTTCTGAGGATCCACGACGTCCTCAGAGCACAATTTGAAAAGCTGACCGGTTTATAGAAAGGCCAGTGCCGGAAGGCCTCATTCTGGTCGGAACTCGCCACTGTCACCTCGTTAACTCTCCCTGATCCTCAGCTTCCTCAGCTGTCAAATGGGGTGGTTTCTGTGCTCTACATGCTGTGTTTTGCCTACGCGTCCATAGATATGACCGTGCTTCAGGCCCAAAACACAAAAGTGCCAGTCGGTTTTGTTTGTACCTGCTTCATCCTCCAGATGTTTTGTGGTGGGTTATTGGTCAAATAATGGATTGGACCAATAGGCTTTCAAAATGAGTCTTTTTTTTTTTTTTTTGCAATTCTGTTCCAGCATCAGAATCTGCAGTCATCTATGTGCCTCATTTCCTCCTTTCTTACAAGGGAAGCTCCCTTTCCCGCATCTTTCCATGTTCCCAGAACTCTAGGGTCCTCCTGCAGCCTGGACCGTCAGAGTCCCCATCACCCTCTCCTCCTTGTCCCCACCCCTGCTCCAGCCCACCCCTAGCTAGTTGCTCCTGTCTCCCTCCTGCAGAGCCTCAGCTTCAGAAAGGTGCCCCCAAAGGAGGCAAAGAATATCCCATTGTTAGACCAGCCCTTGCCACCAAACTCCTCACAGTCTAATTCTATTTAGCCTTCCACACTGATTTCTTTCAGAGCTGAGCCAACAGCAATTTTTGTGACTATTTTTCAGTGTAACACAGGCACTTAGAGGGCCCAGGCCTATTGTCCCCACTTCTAGGAGCTGCCAGGGGATCCCAGGACTTCTCTAGAGTCAGCCTTCCTTAGAGAGAATTTATCTGAGTGACTTCATAATTGCCAACTTGTAGGGCCATCTTTTAAATGTCTTAAACTTTACACAAGGTGGGGACCCAGAGCTGGTTGGTCTTAACTACTATCTAGGAAAGAGGGCACTGAGAATAGGGCAAAGAGAGTGGCTTTGGAGACAGAGGGGTCTGGGTTCAACGACCAGCTCCTTCCTGCACATGTCACATTTTCTCTCTTGTATCTCAGTTTACTCATCTGTAAAATAGGCACCTAGAGAACTACCCCACTTGTTAAGATTAGACGAGATAGTGTATGCCAGGGTTTCTCAACTTCAGCACCATCGGCATTTGGGGCTGGATCATTCTCTGTTATGGGGCTGTTCTATGCATTGTAGGATGTTTAGAGGCATCTCTGGTCTGTACCCACTAGATGCCAGCAGCACCCCTACCCTGAGTTGTGACAACCAAAAATGTTTCCAGATATTGCCCAATGTCCCCTTGGAAGCAAAATCGCCCCCAGTTGAGAACCACTGGTATGTGTGAACATACTTGGTAAACAAACTCTCATTATTACTGCATGTATGTGACAACACACATCTATAAATTCATTCACTGGAAGGATACAAAGCTGAAAACAGATTTGGGAATAAAAATCAAAGCTGTAGGC
>NW_012139969.1:5410427-5410872 GCF_000956105.1 Propithecus coquereli
GGAAATCCAGGCCGGGCTTTCTGTCTCACCCGGGTTTTTTTTTTTTTTTTTTTAATGTGCCAGGAATTCCTCTCCCACGTGGGGTGGACTCCGAGGTACTCAATTAAGCAGCCAATGAAAAGTCAGCTCTCCGGTAGCAAATGACCCTGACACTTCTTGTAACATAAACAGTTGAAACGTTTCCAATTAGAACTGGAGACAGAGACGTTTGAACTCTCTCTCTACTCCCCTCCTTCTTTAAAATAATTGTCAAGCGCTTTGGACAGGGTGTTGTATACATGTTTTTTATTTTCTTTTCTCTTTCTGGAGCATAAAAGACATGTATTTTTCTCCTCGTTCTTTTTTTAATGCCCAGGTAGACATGAGGCCCTCATTGTAAAACACTGTCTGGTAAGCTGGCTTCCACAGCTCTCCGGAGAGAGGTGGTGGTTATCTCTGCTAGTTG
>NW_012139969.1:5410922-5465397 GCF_000956105.1 Propithecus coquereli
GCTAGGCTGACGCCAGGGCACTCACTCTAGCCAGGGCAACAGAGTGATGATAATGTAGGACCATCTGGGTGATTCAACTCCTCAAACATTTTCTGCACGGCACTCACTCTAGCCAGGGCAACAGAGTGAGACTCTGTCTCAAAAAAAAAAAAAAAAAAAAAATCAAAGCTGTCAGGCAAATGCCCTGTCCTCTCTCTTCCTGCCTACCCCCCTCCCCAACTCGGAACCACCATCAGAGACCAGGTGTGCTGGTGGAGCCTGAGAATCCTGCCTTAATCATCCGGGCTGACCCCAGCACTCCCCTCCACTGGCCTGCATAATTCCTGCAGCGTGGGCCTCCACCCTTGTGAAGTTGAATGCATTAATACCAGCAAAATATTTCTTAATCTCCTAAGCCTCAGCTTTGAATCCTTAAAAAGGAAAGAAAGAAATGGCACAAATCTCTTAATTAGGACGCCCAATCACTTCGATAAATATTTACCCGGTTCCGGCATGATGCGTGGAAACCCTGTGCCATTAGTCAATAGAGGTCAGCAAAGTGCACCTTGGGAACAGCAGGATGCAATTCAGCTTGGCTTTGGAGGGGGTGCCAGGAGAATGTTCCCAGTCTTATGCTTCTACTAAAAGACAGGTGAACAAACACATTCCATGCCTACTCTGCACACCTGCCCCCCACAAAGTCCCAGGTAGACATGAGGCCCTCATTGTAAAACACTGCCTGGTAAGCTGGCTTCCACAGCTCTCCGGAGAGAGGTGGTGGTTATCTCTGCTAGTTGGGACACAGAGCAAACCCAACCATCTCCTGTGTTCTCTGGAGTGTCCTGGCTGGGCACCTTTGCTCCTAGCTGGAATTCTCTCTTCTCTGCACTCAGCTACACCCAGGGCCACCCTCTACAGGCAGGTTCCCTGATTGTCAGTTCCACCCTTTTACCCAATACTACTCCCCACACACACTCCATTTAGCTCTCAGGGCCCACATAGAGCTTGGAATTGGAGGCAGTCTGGCCTTATGCATGTCCCAAAAGCAGGAGCTTTCCTTAGATTTCGGTGCCTCCAAAGGAGTCCTGCACAGAGCAGGCTTTCTGTAAATGCTCTCCAGCAAGCAGTTAGGTGCCATCATATCCTCATTTTACAGATGTGGAAAGTGAGCCCCCAAGATCTTGCGGATCCTCAGGCCTCCTGATGCCAGGCTACGGTGCCAGTAGTACTGGCCAGTGGGCTCCTCTCCCCTCACCGTAGCGGCCTTCAGAGGCATCCTTCATAGGGGTCTGAAATGGGAGTAGGGTGAGGGCAGGGGTCTTGGAGAAACAAGCTCCTAGCTTTCCTCTTCAGGGAGCAAAGACATCTTGCCAGGTGGCAGAACAAAGAAAGGACCCAAGGAAGACGTTGGTGCAGCCTGAGGGGGAAGGGAAGGGTTTTGGTAGAAGTATTTGTGCATCCTGGCCCCCTACGCCCACTGGAACTTCTGGGGATGAGGGGGGGGATGAGCTCAAGCTCCACCCTTCAGGAAGTCCTTCGAGAACAGTCCTTCTGACGACTCCTGTTCTCCCCTACTTCATAGTTACATACACTTACTTCTTGTGGCTTGTCTTCTCAGAAACGCTGTGAACTCCACTGTGGTTGCAGACAGGTCTGTCTGCCTCTACCCACCCCCACATCCCCCCAGGGTTTAGCTTTGAATTGCCCCTTCCCAGTCCTTCCTTCCCCTCCCCGACACATCCCAGGGGTCCTTGGGCAGTAGGCATGTCCAGGGTCATCGAGGACCAAGATAAATAATGGGAGTTCCAGAGAGGAAGGGGCCAGTCCAATGACCTCAGAAGGGCCTTTCTGAAAGCTCAGAGGACAGGAGCTGGGTGTCCCCACCTGGGCTTGGCTACAAATATGTAGAATATAGCTGGGACTACTTCCTGATTTACTCCCTGCTAGGGCTGGGACAGGAGACCTTTCTAGCCTCTACAGGCACTCAGAAAATGTTTGAGGAGTTGAATCACCCAGATGGTCCTACATTATCATCATGGTCACCATAGCTAACTGTTATTGATCACTTAATGTGCCAGCTTCTATACTAAGTACATCACATGCATTATCTCTATTGATCCTCAAAACAATCCTCTAAGGCAGACAGATTGTTATCTCCACTTTACAGATGAGGAAATGGAGGCTTCACAAGATTAAATAAGTCCCCCAAAGCCACATAGCTTGAACTAGTCAGAGAATTAGAAAAGGGGTTGGGAGACCTTCGGAATTCCCTCCACCTCCATGAGCCTCAGTCCCCTTCCCTGAAATGAGGAGGCTCCAGGATGAGTTTATAGGGGCTCCCTTTGAGACCTTCTGGGGCCCCCCAGATTCCTGTGGTCCATCCCGCAGCCCTGGCCGGCATCCTGGGAGAGCAAAGCTTGTAGACATAGCAGGTTTATCGTTAAGAGCATGGACTCTGGAGCCTGGGCTTAAATCCAGCAGTCACTGAGTGACCTTGGGCATCTCATTGTGCCACTGTGTATTAATGGCCCCATCTGTAAAATGGGGGTGACACTAATGGCACCCACTTCATTTCTGGTGTGAGAGGATTAAATGTGTTAATATTTGTCAAGTGCTTAGAACAGCATCTGGCAAGGAATGAGCTCTGTGTAAGTTTGTTAAGTACATAAAACTTCTCTTCCTCTTGCTGTTTGGTGAGGTGCCTGCTTGTGAAGGATGACTGGTGGGTGTGGGGTGGGGGTACAGGGAACAGAATTACCCTAGTAATGAAGACAAAGCCCAAGAATCAGAGGAATCTTACAGAATCAACCAAGGTGGGGGTGTGGTGGTGGTGAGGGAGATTTCTTTCCTCTTCAGGCAGTTCCTATAAGAGGCCTCCAAAAAATCAAAGCCAGCGCAGGCACTCAGGGAAGGGATGACAGGGAGAGGTTTGCAACCCCACCCAAGGCACTGTGATCAGTTCCTCAAATAAGGAGGCCACAGCCTGGTGGCTGGTCTGAGCCAGACCCTTTAATTCCTGAGACAGGGTAGGGGAAACACCCATCTAATGTGCTTCACAATTATTTTTAAAGAACCAGAGGAGCGCTCATGAGGCTGGCAGATAGCTGCCCACCAACCACCCTACATCCCAAATGAGGGGCTGCGGAGCCTTGGCTCTGGAAATCCAGGCCGGGCTTTCTGTCTCACCCGGGTGACTTTTTTTTTTTTTTTTAATGTGCCAGGAATTCCTCTCCCACGTGGGGTGGACTCCGAGGTACTCAATTAAGCAGCCAATGAAAAGTCAGCTCTCCGGTAGCAAATGACCCTGACACTTCTTGTAACATAAACAGTTGAAACGTTTCCAATTAGAACTGGAGACAGAGACGTTTGAACTCTCTCTCTACTCCCCTCCTTCTTTAAAATAATTGTCAAGCGCTTTGGACAGGGTGTTGTATACATGTTTTTTATTTTCTTTTCTCTTTCTGGAGCATAAAAGACATGTATTTTTCTCCTCGTTCTTTTTTTTTTTATTTTTAATTTGTGGGGTGGCATGGGGGTGTAGGGACAGAGGCGGTGAGCGTAAAGAGGTGTTGACCTGGATCCTGGCCTGCCTGCCCCCTTCCTGCTCAGGGTTCAGGCGGTGGGGGACAGCCGGGAGCGACGCTGGGTGTGCAGCGGGTGGGAGTCACAGTGTGGAGTGCTGGGCCTGTCACCCCACAGCCATAAGCTCAGAAGGGGCTGGGCATGAATGAATGAATGAATGTCTTTCCTTCGACAAATGCTCTCATGGACCCAGCTTGCGGAAGCGAAGGGGACGCTGAGGTTGGCTATCCTGCCAGCTGCCCTGGATTCCTCGACCCCTGCCCGGCTTGGGGCAAATTACTGAGCTTTCTTAGCCTCTCCTCTTCATTGTAAAACGGGGCCACCAGCCAGGCCACTTCCTTTGGGAATGAAGAGAGTGCTGCCTGGACAGCAGCGCCCTGCCTTATACCTAGTAAGCGCCCAAGGGCTGTCCTGCCTGACTGAGTGGCTGGGTTCTCCAGCCCCGCTCGGCCGAGGAGGCGGCGCTCTACAAAATCACTTCCAGGACACAGAGCCGCGGACCCCTCCAGGGTGCCAGGCTCGGCGCCGGCGCTAGGGCTCACAGGTAAATTCGACGTGCGTCTGCCCTGCAGGAGCGCGCTGGCTCGTGGGGTCATCAGGAGCACGAACATCGGGGCAGGAGGGCCGTCCAGACCAGAGACAGAGCTGCTGTGCTTTTCTGTACACAGTCCTCGCAGACCTGACCTGGGGGTCCGGGGGCTCCTCGGCCGCCTGTGGGCGGGCGCCGTCGGAGCCAGTCCGGAGGGAGACGGAGAGAGGGAGGCCTGGCGAGGCGCCGCGTCCCGGGCATCCTGAAAGCATTGTGTTTAATAAATCCAGGCGAGACGCACACCCGCGCTCTCCCCCCTCCTCTCGGCTCCCAAATCGAGACCTGCTGTAGGACCCCCAGTTTACGGGGTCTTAAAACCCCCTCCACTTTGATTAGCAGCTTCAAAGAGCTCCCTTTAAAGTTGGCCCCCTCCCCGCCCCCACGTCCCCTTTTACAGGCCGCCCCTCCCCCATCACTCCTTCTAGACTTCTGGAGGACGACAACAACAAAACATTAAATGCAAGTTTAAAAGGGGGGAGGGGGAAATTTTAGGCTTCCTCCTGAACTTGGGCTGTAGAAGTGACCTGTTTCAGGCGTGAGCAGGAGACGGAACACCGTGGAGTTTGGGTTTTCTTTCTTTCTTTTTCTGTTTCTTTTCTTTCTCTTCTTCTTCTTTTCTTTTTTTTGGTTTTTGTGTGTGTTTTTACCTTTTATTATTTAAATTGATACGTTTCATTACTAGGGAGAAAAATAAAATATTCCTTTGATACACAAAATCAAATTGATATTTAGCCTCTGCTTACTTTTTTATGCATGGCTCCTTTATACCACATGGTAGTGACAGATTGTTTGAGCTGGAAGGAAAAGCCATTCAAAGCTAATTAAGCAGCCATTCCAAGCACTATTTGCAAGCGGGAGGCTCAGAAGCCTCGGCATTTGTCAGCGCTCCCCCACCCCGCGTGGTTTTGACTGACAGCTCTGGCCGCCGACTGACAGCTCCTACCATCTTCACCAATCAGCAACGGAGGGCCCCCTCAGCGGTCTGTGATTGGTCTTCCGAGTCTTGCTCGGGGGCGTGGTCAGCGTCCCCCACGTGGGGGCCGAAGCGAGAAAGGGGCGGGAAGGGTAGGAGGTGCGCCCACCCGTGACGTAAGGGGGAGGGCAGAGAAGGGGGAGGGGAAAAGGAAGCTCCAAAGAGGAGCCATTTTGTGTCTAATGAATGCTGCGGCCAGATGCTCGCATCTGTCGAACCGGGCGTCTCCCTACCCCCCCCTGTTCGGTGCGCGCCGCACACGATTTATGTTTTTATTTAGGAGAATAAATAAATGAAGAGAGGAGCGCGGCTCGGGCCGGCGGCCGGAGCGGGCGCGGAGGTTCAGTCCGAGGCGGCGCTCACGTGTAACTCCCTGCGCACTAGACTCCGAGCGCCCGCTCGCGCTCGGCTCCTCATTACGATGCAAAAGCTAACCTCCGGCAACTAATGAGGGGAAATAGGGATCGGGGCGCGCGGCCGGCTCGCGCGCCTCCGTCGCGGGCCCCCGGGTGCCGCCGTCTAGCGCAGATGCCAGGGAAGGATCCCGGGGCCCGACTGGGCCGACTCCCCGGAGATGTTCGCTCCGAGGGCCGCGTCCCCCTGGCCCATCTGCCCTGACGTAACCCCGAGCGCGTGAGATCCAGGCTGTCGGTTTGCGGGCAAACCGGCCCCGCAGCCCGGTGGTCTGTGCGGCCGCGTTGGGAGTCCGGGAGGCGCGGGCGGGGAAGTGGCTGCGTCCCCCGGGGCGTCCGGGCTGGGGACCGACACATCCACAGGCTTCCGCCAACGCTGTGACCCTGCCGCATGCGGGCTGAGTGAACCGGGCCAGAACTCGAGTACCGGGGCATCGGCTGGGCAGGGGCCGGGACCCGTCCCTTACTCGCTCCTCCGGCCCGGGAGAGCCGTGAGGAGCCGGCGCGGCGCGGCTGCGGCGAGGGCATCGCCGTCCCCGCCGGGAAGGCGTCCGAGCGGGGCCAGCCTCGAGCAGAGCCTGTCGTCCGCAGGCGGCCGGGCCCTTCCTCTGCGCGGCCCGCCACGCAGACTCCCACAGCTCCTCTCAGGCAGCCTCCGCACCGCAAAGGGGCTGTTTGTTTGGCTTTCCGAAAAGAAGGGCGAGCGAACAAAGGAGGAAAGCTGGGAGGTTACGGGTGGGGGCAGGAGGAGGGGTAAGGAAAAGGGGACATCCTCAGTTTCGAGCAAATTTTGAAAGGTCGGAGGCAACTTTGGGAGCCACCATTTTATCGGCCCTAAATCTCTTGAAGTGAAAACATTAAAGTGACAAAGTGATTCTGTTTGTTTTATGGTATATAATTGGGCTGCTTTGCAGACCTAATGAGATTAGAGGGCGGAATCGCTCGCTGCCGCCGCGGAGCGAGCTGATACATTGCGACCAGCCACAGGTTTTGAGGATGGTACAGCTTGTCTTTTTTTCTTTTGTTGTTTTTCCTCTGTCTTCTCTCTTTCCTCCTGCCAAATAATTATTTGCTAGTAGATCGTGGGAAAAAAAAAAGAGGAGGAAAAAAAGCCCTGGCAGCCCAGGACTATAATATATATCTATTTATTATATGTCTTTCGGTTAATTCCTGATCTGAGGAGCGCTGTTTTTCACTCCCATGCGAAAGTCACCGGCGGGTAGGGCCTGATTGCTACTTTTCATGCATAGTTTTAGACACAAGAGGGCATTGTGACGTCGTGCCCGGCGGCGCCCAGTCGCAGGCCGCGGCCCGCGGCCCCACGTGGGGGCCCCGCGCTCCCATTGGCCAACGCCGGACGAGGCTGCCACATTATTTTGTTACTTTTCAGTCCCTATTTGGAACTGCTCTCGCGGCAGTTCAGACCTCGTGCTCGTCCCCCAGTCTGTCTGTGTGTGGTATCCGCAGGTCCGAGGCACTTTTTTTGGTTGTGTGTGTGCGCGCTGGGTGTGTGTGCTGGGGTTTGTCGCGGCGCGGAGAGGAGAGCCGGACGAGGGGAGGAAGGAAGCCGCAGAGCTCCGGGTCTGGCTGCGTCTCCCCGCCGGCGCTCTCCGGCCCGCGAGCTCCGAGGCGGCCGCGGCGGTGGCGCTGAGCGCTCCTCGCTGGGGACGCGGCACTCGAGCTGGGAGCAGCGAGGACCCTTTGCGGAGGCTGCCGGTGCCCGCTGGAGTAGGATGCCAGGGCGGCTGATTTGCACGCACTGAGCCCGGAGTCCCTCCCGGCCCTGGGAAGGGCTTGCGGCGGCGGCGGCGGCGGCGGCAGCGGTAGCAGACGAAACAGCGGCTCTGGTCTCCGAGGGGGGGCGTCGAGGCGCCCGCGCCGGGCTCCCGCCCTCGCCCTCCGGCGCTCCTGCGGCCCCAGCCGCCACCTCGTTGCCTGCCTCCTTCCTCTTCTCGCCGCGAGCCCGGGCCCAGCCGTCTCTAGGACCCGACCCGCGCCCCGGATGCTGGGGGCTGCCCCCGCGCAGCCCCCTCCCGGCGCAACGCGCTGAGTGACCCGGAGGGGCCCCGGCCTTGGGACTCCGCGCCGGGCCCGCCAGGGAGCCGACGATGTCCGCGCAGCCCCGGGCTCTGACGCTGTCGACGCAGCCCGGGGAGGGCGACCGGCCGCAGCCCGCCGAGCCCTAGGCGCACAAAGCCCGCGCCCGCCGCCCGGCTCGGCGCCCGCCGACGACTTTGCCGCCCGCTCCGCGGCTCTTTGTCTGCACTTGGGGCGGGCGCCCGACTCTGGGATTTCGCTGCGAGAACGGGCTGGGGGGGCCGGGGGCGAGCTCTCGGTTTCCCGGCCGCCCCCCGCTCGGGCTCGGCTCCCCCCTCCCCCGCACCCTCTCGGCCCGGGCTCTCGGCGCTTCCACGCTCTCGGAATCACGACCCCTCCCTGCCATGTATCCGCAAGGCAGACATCCGGTGAGTAATTGCAACTCGGTTTATTTAGGCATCTATCACGGCAGGGTAAACGAGGCAGTTTATCTGGTACCTCCATTTTGCTTGTTGCCACCTTTATGGTGCGTGTGCGTGTGTGTGTGTGCGTGTGCGCTCACACAAAGGGGACGGGGACGCGGGTGCGCCGTGAAGAGGGGAGGTTAGTTCCGCCCGAGCGGCGCGGGGGGCTGCCTGTGTTCCAGGGGGAGCTGTGGCCCCCGCCCCTCGCCCAAGTCTCCCAACTCGGCCGGCCTGTCCGCCCGCCCTGCCTGACTTGGGGCCGGGCGCCCCTTCGCGCAAGGGCCGGAGCCCCGTAGCCGACAGGGAGGGATGGGGCGCCCCCCTCCCCCCCCAGCGCGGGCGCTGAGAAACTTGCCGGGAACGTTCTGGGCTGAGGGTGGCCTAGCTGGTTGGGCGCCGGCGGGAGGGGCTGGGGCCGCCTCGGAGGAGCCGGGGCAGCCCGGAGCAGCGTCTGATGCCCCCGCCCCCTCCCCTGTCTCGTCTTCGCGGGCTCCAGGCTCCCCATCAACCCGGGCAGCCGGGATTTAAATTCACGGTGGCTGAGTCTTGTGACAGGATCAAAGACGAATTCCAGTTCCTGCAAGCTCAGTATCACAGGTAAGGCCGGCGGGGGCCGCCCCGGGGCTGGCAGGGAGGGGGCGTCCCTGGCACGACTCCTGCCACCCCCCGCGGGGACGGAGGAGGCTCCCGACCCCGGGGCGGCGAGGCTGCCCGGGCCTCCGCCTTTTGTTTCCCCTTTCGGAGCGCGCCGCCTTAACCCTTTGCTGCCCGCAGCCGCCCGGCTCCCAGCGCCGCCCGCGGGGCCCCCCGGATGGGGGTCTGGGTCGCGGGCGGGTTCACTCCGGGTTCTGGGGGTCGAGAGCCAGGGTCCCTCTGCCCCGTGGCGGAGATAAGTCCACCAGCTGGGCCGCGGCAAGTTTCGAGTTGTTTCACACCCCCTCCCTGTGTCGGGGACCCGAATCCCCCTGCGCCCCGAGGCTGCGGGATGCTGGGGTACCCCCGAGGGTATCGGGAAGTGGAAAAGTGGCTCTCAGAGGCCTTTGGGTTGGGGCCTCGGGGGAGGCTGTGCAGGCGCCGGGCCTGAGCCTGCTCCTCCTGCCCTCGCAGCCTCAAAGTGGAGTACGACAAGCTGGCGAACGAGAAGACGGAGATGCAGCGCCATTATGTGATGGTGAGAGGCGCGGGGGCCGGGAGGGCGCCGACCCGGCGCGGATCTGGGGAGACCGGAGCCTGGTCCCCACCATGGCCCAGCCGCAGGGCAGCCCCGGGAGCGGGTGTGACCTCACGGTCCCCCCTACCCCTTCTCCAGTGTCCCCGAGCCGGGGCGCTTGAGGGAGGGTGGGCTAGGGAACAGGCAGAAAGAGAAACCCGAACTCCTGGCTGGGGACTTCTGAACTACCTTTGTGTGTCTTTAATTTGTGTTTTGAAGGCTTCCCAAGAGCTAGTTGCCCTATCTTCGTTAGTGAGATAGGATTAGATCGGCCCACGTCAGGGGTGGATAAAAATCTTCTTAGAGACCTCCCCGGAGTGTTTGGAAACTTTTCTGCTTTGCAGCTGTGGGATCTAGCCAGAAGCCCTCCTTCCCCAGGGTTTTCTGAGGAGTGGAGGAGCCTTTTAAAGCCTTATGCTTCCACCCCTCTCCTCAGGGATCCCCTACTGAGAATCCTGTCAGCCCGGGGCAGTAGGTACTGTCTCCCCTTTGCCCAGTGCTCTGCTCCAGCAAGTTTAAACCTTCCGTTTGTGAGAGGGCATGGAGGCACTTGAGCGCGGCTCTCTGCACTGCTTTCCACAGAAGAGGGCTTCGACACAGTGCTAAATAACTCTCAGAGGACAAGAGGGTCCCAGTGTACACATGATTCCCTGTTGAACCCGAACCTTGTATAAACAGGATATATGGCACATGCAGTGCTTGTGGGAGGGAGGGCCCAGCTCTTCTTACTATTCTACATCTAACGCATTGTTGAGATGAGAGGGACAGTCCCCCTTGTCAGCTCTTAAATCTCTCTGTAAGCTGACTTTGGGGTTTGATTTAAAATTCTTCAGCTAATGGATCATAATGGTATGATTTGGCCAAAACCTTCCCAAGAAAAAAATGGGTTTTGAAAAACGAACAGATTCCTGTGTTGTTAATGGCAGTTCTTTTTCCTTTTAGTACTATGAGATGTCCTATGGCTTGAACATTGAAATGCACAAGCAGGTAAGTGCTTTTCTCTTTGTTTTTTAAAAACTTACATACATACGTGGACTTCTTTCTTATGTTCCCTCTTGTTTACAAATGAGCCTGGTTCTTCTGTTCCTCCCACTTCTCCCTGAAGAGTGAATGGATCCAGTCCTTGAAATGCACGGTCTGAGGCTTTGCTGAGTTCTTGGACACGTTGAGCTTTTAGCATTGGAACTTGTGAAATTAGTCCCGGGCTTGGATCTTGGTGGAGGATAAAGGACCAAAGGGAAAGTTGGAACCTTCAGGATCTGCTTTACAAACTCCTGAAAGCCCAGAGGTGGCTGGTTGCTTTTATCTGTTTTAATGTAAAATTCTCAAGAGGAAATGCAGGAGGATTTCTTTTCTTTCTTTTTGCTTTTTTTTTTTTCCCTGCAAAAATGTGATGTTCTGCCTTGATAAGATTAAACTTGAAGAGCCTTAAAAGCCAGGCTGAGTTGTAGAAATTTAAGGGAACGAAGCCACTAACTGTTTAAAAACGGAAAGCCAGAATGAAATACAAGTCTAATGCCTTGCATTGCCCAGGCAGCTTTCTCATCTCTGTCTTGATTTGCAGGCTGCTGTGTTCCCATTTTACAGAGAAGGAAGCTGAAGCTAGGGGGTGAAGTAACTTGCCCAGGGGCAGCTGAGCCAGGCTTTTGAGGTGGCTGGGGGTTGAGCTCAGCTTTGAAATCCTGAAGTCAAACCAGTTTAGCGAGTGTGGTGTTGTTTGATGGCTATGTAAACTACCTCATATTGTCACCCTTCTAATAACAGTGTACCTCAAACCGAGCAAATACAAACACCCTTTATCTCAGTGCATATCAGTAACTAGTCTAGTGCTAGGCCGGGCTGTGGGAGAGGCCTGTTTGTGTATTTTGTTCCGAGGAAAGGCTGCCTATAATTTGGCTTGGCCAACGATTAGAGTTGACTTGGCACGTATAAATGGCGCAGGCCGGTTGTTCTTTTTAACAATTGGTGTTCTTGAAATCTCAGAAGGCTGTTGACTCATTCTAGCCTTTGGTGACCGTGACTTGAATGGATTTTCTGCTCTAAATTACCAGTCGTTTACAAGGTTTGAATTTTGCTCTTTAAAGGGGCAGGACCCAGAGCAGGTGAGAAGCCAGGTGACCCCTGGAAAGCATGTAGATTCCTGCCCGCTCCACTGGCTTCCTATAGAGCCTTCTGAACCTGTAGTTTCCTTTCCCTTCCTGGAGGGAGTCCCAGTGTTGGGTGACAGGCAGTCAGAAAGGGGCCTGAGTTTATTGAGCAAGGTGGGAAGCCGGCTGGGGCTTCCTGAGGGATTAGTTCCTTAGGAAGGCACATGAAGGCCTTCTTGACACACAAAAATAATAAACAGACATGGCTTTACATGTAAAGATGTTTCTCCTTGGGAGGATAGACTAGAGATAGGTTCTGCCGACTCTAGGTAGAACTGACCAGGTCTGACTTGTCCAGTAAGAATTTGTGAAGTGGAACTGGGGTCCCCGTTGTTTCAGGGACCTTGGGGTGTTGTGCAAGGTGCTACTTCCTCCCTTTCTCCACCTTCTCTCTTTTTTTTCTCAGTGCTTAGTATCTTGGGTGTGTTTAAAGAGGGCAGTTGCACCCAGGTTTAAAATTTATAGCAGCAGTTATTCTAAGAGCTTCGTAATTAAGCTATAATATCTTGTTGGATGTTGAGGTCTGCATGGGTGGTGTTCCCATGTCTGTGAGTGGATGGTTCTTTGGCACAAAGAATCCACCTTGGCTAGCAACAGTGCTGCTCCCCGAGTCCTGAGGACGCTCTGAGAGCAGGAAGAATTAAACATCTAAATGCTTTTGGTGGTGGGGTTTGTCTAAAGAGCAGCTGTGTGCATCTGAGATTTCTGGCCATTCCCCAAACAGGGTTCTTAGGGGGAGAATGCCTGAGGTTTGGCTATGTTGTCTCTTGTAATCTTGTCAGCTGCCAGTGCCGGATAGAGGGATTCTTTGCCTCCTTTTTATAGGTGAGGAAACTGAGGCTTCAGGGAAGCCAGGAGGGCAGAGCTGGGACTCAAATCCGGGCCTCTGGATTCTGCAGCTGGGCACTTTCCCCCGCTTGCCACTCACCTTTGCCTTCCAGCCCCAGTTCCTGGCATGAGAGTGTGTGCTCTGAGAGCCGTGCCATTTTAGGCTTTAGGCGGCCTCTGAGCTGGGTGAAATCACCCTGTGTCCGTGGAGGAACAAAGAGGCAAGGAGGTGAAGAAACCTTGCCTGAGAAACGCCTCCCTGACCTAATGGGCCTGGCCACTCCCTGGGTTTGCGAGGGTTCTGTAGAAGAAAGCCGTGCCACTAATTGTAGTGTGGGTCTTGGGTGCATTTGGCGGATGGTGGTTAGGCCTGAGCAAACAAGTTTATCAGCTGACCTGTTTAGCGGTTGACTGGTGTTTTATCTGCACACACAATCAAGTGACTGGAGTGCTTGAATTATTCATGCAGTGTCCTGCCCTCTAGACTTGACTGTTCGTGTGATTACATCTGCCTGGAACAAACAGGCTGGATTCTTCGTCTTTAAGCTCGGGTGGGGGTGGGGACTATCTGTACTTTCATATAATAGATGATCTACAGAGCTAGCACCTTGGGAAGTGTGGCAGTCCTCAGCCAGCTCTCTCTCTCACACACACACAGGTGCACACACACACCCCACCACCACCACATATTTTTTTGAAAAGCTCTTCTTTGCTGGCTCTATGGGAAATGCCAATTAGCTGGGAACCTCAAGTTCTGCCAGATGGGCCCCGGTATTGACAGAGGGCAGCTGATGAGGTGCGTCCAGCCCATTTTTATTTTACTGAGAGGTTAAACTCACTGTGGCTGGCTCCTTCCCTGGCTGTTCTCTGTCTCCCTCTCTTTTTCCAAGCTGTCAAATCCCAGAGAAGTAATAAATGGTTTCTCCTCCTACTCTTCTGCCTCCCTCCCTAATTATGGTAAAGCAAAGATTACGGAAGCACAGGCCTGGCCCAAGACCTCAAGAGGTCACCCACCTGCTCCAAGCCTCTGCTTCCAGGCAGCATGTCGGGGTGATTCAGCAAGGCCAGCGGGGCAGTGATGGCTGCCCACCTCATCAGGTGCCATCTTGTTCCTGCAGAGGCTTTCCAGTGTCAGCCACAAATAACAAAAGCCAGCTTAGAAACAAGGGCTCCCGAACAACTGTTGTGCGTTGCATTTGAGGCACTGATGCGGTGGAAGCTGGGTCAGGCTACCTTTTCACCCTCTGTTGGTGAGCACTGATGTTTTGCAAGTGGACTTGAGGCATTTTGATTTGGGGGCAGTGTCGTGCCACCTTTTTCTGTTAACCGAACAGCCCTTCTTGTAAGTTTCTTTTTGCATCCTGGAGGTAGAAGAGCCCTTTGGCTTCTCTTGCAACCTTTTCAAGTTACAGATGCGGAAACTGAGGCCCACAGAAGGGGAGCTGATGTATCCAGAGTCATTCAGTCCCACATTAGTGGTAAAGCTGCTACTGCAGGCTTCCCTCCCAACCCCAGGTCTCTTTTCTGCAAGACTCAAGAAATGAAGAGTGCTCTTTTAATAGCACTCTGTATCTTTAATTAGTGTTGCTTCTTCCTGCATTATTATCCAAAGAGGCTCAGACTACGAACCTGGCTCCACCAAAGTCCAAAGTACCCCATTTCAGGTTGTATAACCATATCAGCTGAATCCTCTTTGTGCACAGTCCTGTTCTGAATTGCCAGCTATTTGCACAACTAATGATTTGATGTGTGTAATGATAACACAGAATGCATAACCAGTAATCCTCACAGACAAGGTAAATGTGGTAAAACCTGTGAACTTTTTACCCGAGCCACAGGGGTGTCCATAAACACAGGGCCAAAGGGGGAGGTGGAAAGTCCCCATTTGTCACTCCCCTCCCCTCTCTGGGTCTTCTCACCCTAAGTAACAAGGGGCTTGGCTGAAGATCTGGAGGCCCAGCAGCTTGAAGTTCTGTGGCCATGGTGAAGGCACCAATGGCCAGAGGGAGCCACCAGGTAGGGAGAAGGTGGGGCCACTCTCAAAATAGAAGGGAACACAGGTCCTTAGACGAGGGCAGTGCCTATTTGTGTGGCATCCGGGTAGAGCTGTGAAATTCATTTATTTTTGCCGGAGTGCTGGCATCCGAGAACCCCACTATGCCCTGGTTTCCATGTGACTTTTCCTGCCTTTTCACTCTTGCCTGGAAACGACTCTCTGATCACAGGAGTTGTCTGCGGTGCTCAGCTTTGGGGTCTGCTAGCACAAGCTCCCTTCACCCTGTCCCATCCATGTAGCGGGGGGCTGCCCCACTCCTCAAGACTGCCACCTACCCCAGGCTTCTTTGGACCCCTTCTGTCTAGTTGCCAGTGGAGTTGTACAGAGTAGGGGTTTCTGTGCTTCTCTAGGTCTTCTCCTTATTGGACATTTGATTATCAAAGTGACCCTGGGAGACGGGCAAGTGGTCCCTGTCCTGACTTCACAGATCAAGGAAACTGAGCCTGGACGGGATCCTGGCTACTCATTCAAGACTCATTCCGTGAACTCTCTTGGACCAGGAGCCGGGAGGGCACAGAGCTTTCCTCTCTTTGGACTCCTCCCTCCCACTAGTGTGGGAAGGGTCTAGTTTATATCAGAGGCCTTTTGTTTCCATTTTTGTCGAAGGAGTGAGTCAGTCAAGGAATGAATTTCCTTTTGCTTTCTGCATAGGAGAATATTTTTCTATGTTATTGTTTGTATAAAATACTGGGACACCAGGGACAAAAAGGTGACAAAGGCCTAGTCTCAGCAGGGTCTCCCCTGGGATCTGGCACTCATGATGTCTTTCCCACACCTCATTGTCTCATTTTGGGGGTAGCTAGGAGGGAAGCTCCTCTGCTGAGGTCTCCGTAGCACTTAGTATGTAATAGGTGCTCGGTAAACATGCTGGTTTTTCTTTACTCAAAACTGTTGAGGTTGTTTGAGGGTGGAGTTGGGATTCCCTGAGCCCTGTGAGTAGGAAGCAGGGGTTGTCACTGTGGGCCGGCTGCTGGCTCTGTAGCCTTCCTCCTGTGGCTCCGCATCCAGTTTCTTCATCAGTAAAATGAGGGGGTTGGATTCATTCCCAAAACGGTTATTAGGGGCCTGGGATGTGCCGGGCGTGGGCTGGGGTTGGTGACATAGAGGAATAAGACACCATTCGCCCCGCTGGGGAGTCAGGCGTCTGAATAAGTAATTGCAATGTGGTGAGGTAAGTGCTAATGTGGCCCGAGTGTCACAAGAGGAGCACCCAGGACAGAACAGCGTATTCTTCCTGAGAGAGGGAGCCTGGGAGCTGCATCAGAGAAGACTCCACTGAAGGGCCATTCCTGGAGGCGAGGCTTAAAGGGAGGGTGGGGGCTGCTCCGGCAGAAGCCAGCGTGGAGGCGCCTCCAGGGTGGCAACAGCTCATGGAAAGGCAGTGAGATACGTTCTGGAAGCCGCAGCCTCCGGAGTGATGAGGGCTGGGGACTGCACTTGGGAAGTGAGGTGAGGTGGTGACATTTTGCAGCAGCGGGATCGCCAAGGCCTCTCTGCCTGTACATTCTCGACTCCCGACTCTGTGGCTCTCCCTGTCCCCATATGGCTCTCCAGGGCTGGCCTGAGTCCATCTGCTGCGGGGTGGGGGCGGGGGACGCTCTGAGCCAGCTGTGGCCTTCCCTCGCTTGCTTCCCCACCGTAATACGTTGATTTGAACTTTATTCCCCAAAGTGGCGTCGTCTCCTTTCTCATGTTGGTAATTCCGTAATGACTGGTTATGACCCGCCCCTCCCCCATATTTAATTCTCATCAGCCCAGCTCTCCACTTTGCTATTAATGATAGCAGCCAGCAAAATAGCTTTCAACATGCCATTGACAGTCTGGTTTAAGAGAGCACTTGAAGTAGTGCTAGACAGCTGAAAGCACCCATAATTGTGTACCAGAGTGAGAACTGCGTGCTCAAGGGCCTTGTTTTTATATGCTTAAAGGGACAATATCTTGTTTTCAACAAATGCTCTCGGGAGACTCACATCCAAGATGCTTTCTTCCCTTCTCTTTTTTCCTTTCTTCTCTTGCCTTTTTTCTTTTCTTTCTTTCAAAATAAGTTTTTTAAAAAAATTTCTTTAAAGATAAATGTTGCCCTCAAGTTGGGGCTAAGGAGAAACTTAAGGAAGGAGGAACGCCCTGCCTGCACGGAAGGGATATTTGGAGGGCCGTTGCTCTGCAGTACTGGCCCTCCAGACAGCACGCCGTGGGCCAGCCTCTGCCCTCTGAGGCTCCTTAGGACCTTGCGTTTCTCAAGGAGGTCATGGGGGAGTCTCAGTTCTCATCAGCATGGATTTTGAATTCTTTCGTTTGCCAAGGATGTCACACAGTCAGCTGGTGACTGAGCTGTCACTGTGAATGTTTAGGCAGAGGCCACCTTTATGGGGGGATGCGGGGAAGGGTCAGTCTGTTGGAGAGTCAGAACCCGGACCACTAAACTAAGCCCCTTCTCAATCAGATTCCAGGAGGCTGTTCCTTCTGCAGAGTTCACAGGCTCGAGAGGCCCACCCAGAAACCAATGGAGTGGATAGCGCAGGGGCGTGTATTCTTAAACGGAGGTTCATGCTAGGCTTACGGGCTTAACCAGGGGTCCTACTTAGTCAACCCTGAGGATTTTACCTGATAATATATACCTCCCTCCTCTTCACCCCAGCCACATGTCACCATTGCTTTGGAGATGCACCCCTCTGGGAAGAGGTTTCCTTTGCCAGTTGTATCCTGTGAAGGGTGAAGAGAGAGCCAAGTTCCCAGGGGTGGGGCCTGAGAGGCCAGGGAAACCCTGTCCGGGTCTGGAGTCCATGTCACCCTGTTCTCTCTAAGGCTGGCTGCTCTTGGCAAAGGGTAGGAGCACAGGTGGTCTTGGTCAGCATGTCCTAGGCAGCCCCTTCCACTCTCCCACTGCGTGAGTGACGTGGACGGGGCCCAGTTTCTGGGCAGCTGCTGCTATCACCAAATAATCCCAGGGGAAGGCTATTATTGAGGACGAAGCATTTGAAAAATTTGATCTTCCAAATATCATAGATCATGATAATATAGCCCCTTCGTGTTTCTGTGGCAGTGGATTGCAAAGCAGATTAGACATATTCATCTTAAGTAGCTAAAATAATGCATTTGGGTCGAGGACAAACAGACGCCAAGATAAAAGCATCAGAGCATGGGGTTGAAGGGCTGGGGTTGACCATGACCTGTATACATCCAGGGCACTAGAGGGCTGTGTTCTCTAATTGGGGTGGTGGGGGGAGGAGAGACATGTGAATGAGGAGGCTGGGAGGCCCGTGAGCCCTGCATGGTGCTGGTACTGGATGCATTTTGTGGGGAGCTCAAGGAGGAGGGTGATGTTTCAGTTTAGGGTTCTCCCTGACCCTAACAGCAATATAGACTTTCTGGGAAGGATGCAGGCCTTCTTAAGTTTCTGAGCAGTAAGCCTGTCAGGACTGATTGGCAGATCAATAGGTGCTTTAGCTTGTCCTTAAACCCTTACCTGCTGCTTTTCCTAAAGGGAGCCCCACCCCTGATCTCCCTCTCCAGGGGGAAAGCTGCCATCCAGTTCTTATTTTGCTTTGCATCAGAGCAGAAGTCCCAGGGAAAGACTGGAGGAATCGAGACTGACGGCATAGCCCCTGTCCTTCGATCCTTGGGACCTTGTACTTTATGCCAGAGAAACGGGGGATCTCCATGAAGCCAGGAGAAGCAACGTGGTTTAGAGCCCTAAAGGACTGCCCTTCCCCTGCCAGGGTCCTCCCACTGTTGGCTGGGTGCCATTTTCCATGGCACCTAGCAGCCCTGCCTGCAGGAACTTCTCAAGGGGGGAATTTTCTCTTAGCATTTTTGAGATTTCTGGCTGTTCTCTTACCTGGTTCTTACCCCGCTTCTAAGGGACCTCTGCTCAGCTCTTCCTCCCTATCCATTTGCCCAGACCCTTAAACTGCCAAGGTGCTGAATACCCATTGGGCATTTTCCAGGCCTACTGGATGGTAGGTGGGGTGGGTCCTTGATGAGCCAGTTTTTCTGTCATCTTTGTGCCTGGATTCACAGTTTCTCCCTCAGAAGTCAGCTGGTTCTTGCTGGGGGATCCTGGGAAGTTATGTGCAGAGCACCAGGAGCTGGGAGGTGGGATGTCCTGATGGCTGAGAGATTGGCAAATGTGGGTTTGAGCCCTAAATCAGCCCTTACTGCTGTGTGACTTTGGGCAGACTGTTTGACCTCTATGAACTTTAATTTGTAGGGGGTATAATAATAATAATATTGCTTACTTGCTAGAACAGTGCTGCCCAGTAGAACGTTCTGCAATGATGGACATATGGTACATTTGAACTATTCAATATGGTAGCCATCGGCCATGTGTGGCTATTGAGCCCTTGAAGTGTGGCTACTGGGACTGAGGAGCTGAGGTTTTAATTTAATTTTAATTAAATGTAGCTAGCCACACGTGTCTGGTGGCTTCATAAATTATAGGGAGTCATATAGGGAGTTATCGCATAAGGATGATATGAGATGATGCATCTGAGCTGCACATAGAAGGGCGCAGCAAGGTGTTCTCACAATGGGACCGACTCCAAGTTGTCAAGGCCTCAGAGAGAGGATGAGATTGTTGGTGTTGCAGATGTTACAAGACTCTCTAGAGCCCTTGCTCGTATGGCACTTGTTGGCTCCACAGGCCTGCAGCATAGGCACCATGAGCGCCACCTGAGACATGGGAACACTGAATAACTAGCTCGTGGTCTCGCCGTGGACCAGTGGCAGGCTCAGAATTGGAAACGAGGTCTGCTTCAGTGATCTTTATCCGTAGGCGAGATGGAGGTGTGGTCTTAAGTGGACTTCTCACATGGCCACTCACAGGCCCACCACACTTCAGGGCTTTGATTCCAATGCTGGGAAGGCCCTAAGGGAAACCTTTAAGAATTCAGTAAGACATGGGCATCAGCATTGTGTGCATCAAGGGTTCCCACCTTGGGTACCACTGACATTCGGGGCTGCATAGCCCTTGGCGGTGAGGCTGTCCTGTGCATTACGGGATGTTTAGCAACATCCCTGGGCTCTACCTACTGGTTGGTCGGTAGCACTACCCCAGTTATGACATCCAGAAATGTCCCTAGACTGCCAAAATCCCTTGGGGAGCAGATCACCACTGGTTGAGAACCCTTGATGTAGGGGGAGGCATTCTGGCTCTAAACTGGGAGACTTGGGCACCACTTGATCTTGCTGCGTGACCTAGGGCAGCTCCTTCCCTCTCTGGGCCTCATTAGCCTCATCTGTAAAATGAGAGGTTAAAGAGGTGCTTTACGAGGAGGTCGATTTGAGAAGGAGCAGATCATGTAAGTTTCTAAATAACTGATCTTGATTTTTTTTTTTTTGCTTGTGAAACACTACCATTCCTGCCATCCTCATCTGGGAAAAGAGGACGCTCTGACCCCTTTAATTTTAATTGCAGGAAGGGATGTGCTGTTTGGTTGTGACCACGGTGTCTCATGGACAGAATGGGGCTCTGTTGTCTCTGTCCACAGTCAGTCTGTCCTCTCCCCCTACCTCATTTTCCCTTCATGCCACCTGGGGTTCCCAAAGAGTCCCTGTCCTTAAAAAGTCATAGCTAGCATTTCCTTTGTAGTGCTGACCTGATGGAGAGACCCCCAAAATTTAATGAGCTGCCTCTGCAAGGGTAATGTGACTTTTACAGCCTGTTGAGAGACAAGGGGAGATTTGCATAATGTTCCAAGGGGGATTAGGTGGCTGGGGGTTGCCATGGCAACCCCACAGGGATGAATTGAGAATTTTTCCTCCTGGCAGGAGTTGGCCAATGGAGTCTGGGAAGGTGGGGGAGGGGGGCAGGGGGTTATCTGAGGGGAGGGAGAGAGGCGGGTGGTGGCGCCTGGATGAATGGGCAGTGCTGGGGGAAGGTGTGATCTGAAAAAGCTCTCCCTGTTCTGTCTGCACAAGCGAGCTCTTTGAGAGCCATCCCCCCCAAGTGGTGGTGGGAGGCAAGCAGAGTTTAATGTGTTTGGGAACCAAGAAATTAAAGTGAACAAATATTTAAAGATTATTGGATCTTGCTAACAGGAAGCCCGGTAGATGGAAACTGAGAATCTGAGAAATGAAACTGAGAGTCTTAATGTTGGGGAGGGACTTGGGCCGTCTTACAGGCCTGTTCCCTTTCCCGGAGGGAGTGGTGTCTGCCTCCTTGTCTCTGTCGGTCTCCGGCGAATACTCCCAAGGGCAGGGCACTCACAGCACCTAATTCGTTTCTGAGAGCTCTGATTATTATACTGGACTCAAATCTGCCTCCTTTGTGCAACAGAAACCGAGGCCCAAGTGCTGCAGGGCCTATCTGGGACAGAGATGTAGGACTGGAGACTGTATGTTGCCAGCTCTTCCCGGGGTCAGTGGCTTAGATGCACACTCACTTGGCCTGGCCATCCCCAATTTCCATTGACACACCATAGACCCTTGGAAGAAGAGGGAAGGCAGAATTCCTTTTGGGTAGTGTGCAGAAGGGTCACGTCCCAGTCCCAGGGACCCCAGCCTCCTTTGCCAGCATTGGTCCTAGCTGGGGAAGGGTGAGTGTGTCCTTCCTCCCTGCGTGGCATCCTTACTGTGTGTGAAGGGCACCGTGGCGGGTGCACAGTGTTGGTCACAGGCCGGCCTATGCAACGTCCCATTCCCTCCCCAGGAGACAGATCCTCAGGGTCACGCCGAGGGCTGGGCCTTTCTTGTACCGAGTCCTCCCAGCATAAAGAATTCAGCAGGCTTCCTCGGAAGGCATAAATATTTAATGGCGTTGTAGTTATATATAATTTGATCAATATGTCGGTGCTAAAAGGGCCTTCAAGGAGGCTCACCTATCACTGAGTGATACGTGATGTAAACCTTCAGCAGCCCCTCGGCGAGCAGGAGGCATTATCTCCCAAGGCTTCTGCACAGATTGTTACTGACACCCCCCTCCTTACGTTGGAGCACTGCCTCCCCCAGAGCCACGGTGTGGATGGAATGGGGCCTGGGAACTGCACCCCAGTTTTTGCTGGCACCACCCCACCCATGGACTTCCCTTCCTCTGTTGATAAAACACCCACTTGCTTTATTTCAATGCTCTCAGAGCTCGGACTAAGGAGAAACTGCCTGGCAAGGAATATCATCTTGTAGTCAAATAATTGCACTATCAATTTAGAATTGCCTAGGAAATGCAATGGGATATTTTAAGTTAAAATGGCCCAGACACATTATTCCGGAATCTTCCAGTATTTGATCACTGGGCGATTGCGGCGCCTGGAGAGCTGCTGGGAACATGGGGGCTGGAGCCACTTCTTTCTGCACATCCTCCCGCCCCCAACCCCTCCCCGCAGCTGTGGCATTGTAATCGACGTTGAGGCGGACTCGCTTCACACACCCCAGGACTCAGAGAACCAGGTAAAGCCTGATTAAAATTCAGGCACCCCCAGAGATGACCGAAACCCCACTCCAGACACACACGTTTTTAGAGGAGTAACCCACGGCCCAGAGACCCCATGGCTGACACAGAGCTCGGGTGAAAACCATCACTTCCCCCTGGCTTTGAAGTGTAAGTCACATTTCCAGTAGGCAGGTCTCTTCATCTCATCATCCTCACACACAACCACAAGCAGATCTCCGGACTCACAGTACAGTGCTCTTTCCAAGACATTGCCCTGATTCTCTGAGGAGGAAATCCTCATTTTAGACATGCAAGCAGGAGCCTAGTAGCGTTGGGTGGCCCTGTGCCTAACAGGCACGGGATTACTTCTCGCCGAGTGATCCATCTTGAAGAACCTTGTCTGCATGTCTTAGGCTCACCATCCCATCTTTTCTTGTGAATTGTAGAATCTGGACAGTAGGTGCCTGACACTTAGAAGTATGACATCATTGTTCTTGCCTGGAGGCTCTGTGACAGTTACGTGCAGTTTTGCCCATGGAAAAATTTGAATGCCTTGTGCAATGAAGACTGGCCCTCCGGACCTGGCCCCAGCCAATTTTCCCAGCCACTATCCAGCATCCATCCACATCTCAAGGCAGCTGGGCTCTTCTCTGCTGGTCCTTTAAATTCGTGCAACTTTATGGAGGAAATGATAAGTCACAGAGCAGTTCAGGAATATTTAGGGTTCTAAAGCTCTAAATTAGGGCTCTCGGATCTTGTAAGTTATCTGGTTCATCCCTCCGTTTTGCAGATAACAAAATTAATGCCCGGAGGAGGGAAGTGATTTGCCCAAAGCCACACAGCTAGACGGAGGCAGAGCTGGAAGTAGAAGCCAGGTCATTTCTGCGTAGCTTTGGAGTCCGATGTGCTCTTCAAAGTGGCAGTTTTCTCCTCTCCTTGTTTTTATTTGGCTGAGGTTAAAAGGAAGTGTGCACTCAGAGTCCACAGGTACAGACGACGGGGCAGTTTAAAACTAACTAGCGGAGAGACTGTCGCGTGGTGGAAGTGACTCTCCACTGTGTGTTGGGCGCACTCAGCGAGATTAAAAATAAAGCCCAGGCCGGGCGCAGTGGCTCACGCCTGTAATCCTAGCACTCTGGGAGGCCGAGGCGGGTGGATCGCTCAAGGTCAGGAGTTTAAGACCAGCCTGAGCAAGAGCGAGACCCCGTCTCTACTAAAAAATAGAAAGAAATGATCTGGACAACTAAAAATATATATATATATATAGAAAAAATTAGCCAGGGATGGTGGCGCATGCCTGTAGTCCCAGCTACTGGGGAGGCTGAGGCAGGAGGATTGCTTAAGCCCAGGAGTTTGAGGTTGCTGTGAGCTAGGCTGACACCACGGCACTCACTCTAGCAGGGCAACAAAGCGAGACTCTGTCTCAAAAAAAAAAAATATATAAAGCCCAAGGACCGCTGGGTGGCGAAAGCCCGGGAGCAAGAGTTTGCTGGTGGGTGAGGGTTAAGAACAGTCTCTGTCTCCCTTAATTCAGTGTTCTTGGGTCAAGGACTGGGATGGTCCGAAGCAGCGGCTGATGGGCGTGCCAGAGCGTTGCTAGAGAAGCACACTTTTGCAGTGCTCAACACCCTGAGTCTGCAGCACCGTGATCGGAGGTCCTGCCTTAATGAGACGAGCGCGCAAATGGGAGCTGCTAAGGCACGCTGAGCAGATTGCTCTTTGGGCAATTACGCTTGCCCCCCACTATCTTGTTTTCTGTCATTTATTTGCCTAACAATCTTGGTGGAGACGCAGGGCAGATGTTACTCCCAGCGCCCAGTTGGTAGCACAGATTCTGCATGGAGCAGGACCTCTGCACCCGTTTCTCTGCACCGCTCCTCTGTCTGCATCTAGTAGATTAGTTCCTTCTGAGGAACGTTTTTCCACCGGCAAAGCCTCCTTCTTTGAACCACACTTGAAAAGAAACTTTCAAAGGTGGCACCAGCCTCCCCAAACACCTTTTCCGAAGTGCCTTCCAAAGGAAGCCGTCTTCCCACCTCCCAGCCCTCTCAGGTTTGCTTCTGAAGCCCTGGCTCAAAGGCGGTCGGCAGACCAGGATGGAGGGAGGCACGGAGGTTGGCCTCGACAGCCGCAGCCGCCTTGTTGATAACAGATTGCACCACGTTGCCAAAAGCAGTTTTCCAGTGTATGATCCAGTTCCAATTTGTGATTTGTGACCTGTCCCAATTGTGACTTCAGTCACACGTCTTGATTTTTTTTTTTTTCCTTTTTTGGAATTGATGTTTAGAGCTTGTTTGAGTTGGATCAAATGCTGTTTCAACAGCTGTTCTAATTGGAAATGCTGTCAATTATTAACCCTAATGGTGGTTTTTCTTTCAAAAATATTTCCCTAAGCTCTCTCAAAACGTCAAAATTTGGCTTCTTGGTAGGAAGTCATTTAGTGAAGTTGCTTCATTGCTGAGCGTGAGTTTCCCCATCTGAAGAAGGGAGGTGGCGTAAGTGCCTTCCTCGTAGGGGTACCGTGAACTCACACATGCAAAGTGCTTGCTCACAACGCTGGGTCAGCGGGTGTCAGCCACCCTGACTGTTGTTGTTACCAGTGGTTGTGTGCTAACTTTCTATTTCCAGGAACTTCCCCTCCCCCAATCGCCACCCTGAAAAACATAAACATTAAAAAAAATTGTTTAGTGAACATTTTCCTGTTCCTGCTTTGACTCGCCAGAGTGCACCGAGCCCGTTCTCAGGGTCGGGCAGCCTAGGTGGAGATGGGTCCGGCTCAATCCGCACTTCTGCTGTGCGGGGAGACCGAGAGGGGACTAGCAGGTGACGGCATAATTAGAGCTGCAAGGGATGGGATCTGCGTGCTTTCTCCACACTCCTTTCCTCCAGAACAAAACCAAGACCCAAGGACAAGGAAGCCCTGGTTTGTTATAAAAGTCTCCAGATGTAAAAGCAGCCCCTCCCTGCTGCCTGCCCCAGCCCTGTGCGGTCCTGTCTCGTGACTAGCCAAAGTCCTTCCTGTATGCAGAGAGGCTTCTCTTCATCAAGTTTGGGTCCCAGGAAAGGCAATCTGAATGCCCGTACCCTAGGCTTCCGGAAGGTTCTGTATCTGTGTGGAGTTGCTGTAACAGCCCTTGGTCGATGTTTGTGGCGTTGGGAGGTGGTGTTGGGAGGCAGGAAGAACGACTCTCAGTGGAGTGAAAGGGTGAGGCTGAGCGGGAGCTTGCTCTCCTGTGGTCACCTGGTGGCCGGGACACAGAGCCTCGAGTTGGGCACAGTGACATAAATCCTGGCAGATCGATCCCCTTTCTGCATAACCAGGGTACTGGGCTCTGGACCAGGCCCCGCGGGAAGATCCCGCCTGTGGGAAGCCCATGGCCACGCGTTTGCTGAAGGGTGTGGGAAGGGGAAGATAGTCTACTTTTCATTTTTTTCTTTAACTACCAAGATTCTGACCCTTGACTTATTTGCTAGCAGAAGCAGGCAGTGGCCGGAACCCTTTTATAACCACCCTGCCCCCGCAGAGACTGTGAGAGTTGCAGTTGCTGAGAAGGCTATGGGACGGAGTGTTCAGAGCCTGCGCCCTGCCTTGCTGGCTGTGGGGTGGGGCAGTGGCCAGAGACCCAGCTAGGTGGCTTGTGGTTGGTCTGGCCTGACTGTTGGTGAAGGGCTTGGGCCACTGCCCAGTCGTATGTCAACATTCTGTCCCCCACGGCTCTCCCACAGATGCTGCCCACCCCACACCGAGACAGGCTCAGATCCACCGCCTGGGGTCACTCTCAAATATGAAGTCTCAAAAAATAAATATCGAGACACCAGTGATATTAATCTTTCGGCCACCATTTATTGAGCGCCTACTATGTGCCAGACACTGCCATACCAGTCATTTGAAGTAACAGGCCTTGGACCTGTGAGCTTCCTAATCAATGAGCCTGCTTTATTTTGTTCATTTTGTTTGTTTTTTTGTTTTCAATGTATCTTTCTATTCTCATTTGGCAGATAAGCATGTGACAGGTGAGTGAACTTGTTGTTCTCTGTAGGTTTGGACTGAGAGGCAGGCTAGCTGATAGTTTCCTGAAAGCCGCCATGTATAACCCTGATTTTCATACTTCAGTCCCCTTCCCTACTATCCCTACTATTTGGGGGAGGAAAAAGTAAGCAGAGTGAGAAAGGACCCTGTTTTAGAGAACTCTTCCTATTTACCTAAATTAATAATTTATGCAATACTTATTTAGTAATCCTCCCACGTTCCTTACGGTATGAATGGTGGGCTTCTAGTGGGTAGAGGCTAGGGCTACTGTTAAAAACCCTACAGTGCACAGAACAACGCCACGCAGCAAAGAACTATCTGGCCCAAAATGTCGATAGCGTGGTAGAGAAACCCTGATGTATGGTGTCCTTGCTAGAGTGTACCTCAAATGTGCCAATGTCAGATCCCAGTGGGTCTGAGCTGGGGGCGATACTTCCTCCCCTGGGAAGTTTGGAAGTAGGGACCATTATAGGCACAGTTGGTCTGGGATATGAGGGACAGTCCTTGACAACAAGAATTGTTCCACCCCAAATGCCAACGGTGGCGCCTGCTGGGAAACATCGGCTCTGTCCTGAAGGATCCCGGGTGTTCCAGGCAGAAAGCTGACAGCAGCAATCTCCTGTCCCCCTGCCAGGATCCCCCGCTGTAGCGGACAGACTCTCTAGGTTAGAGAGCCCTGGCACCGTGGCCAGCAGCCCAGGACACAGGCCCTCAAAAGCCCATCAGGTTCTTTAGACATGGCCTGTCTCTTCACAAACTAGAGGTGTCCTCTCATGGTGGCTGGGGTGGAGGGGTGGAGGGGTGGAGGGTGTTGGCCCCAGGAATTCTCCTGAGGCCCAGGGTCTGTTTGTAAGCCTTCAGACAGCATTGTTTTTATTTTAAGTGCACGAGCATTTCTCATCCAGAATCGTTTGACATGCAGATGATCACAGATTTTTAAAGGCTGTTGTCATGGTTTTGTCTCTGAAAGATTGCTATGTGCTGACGAGAGCTTTGAAGCCAGCTTTGGGACCTCAGTCCTGGCGGGCTCAGGATTCAGAATGAGATAAGAAAAGCAATTCTGAGAGTTGTCTGTCAATGGTTCTAGGCCTTTCTGCCTGGACTTAGTTAACCATTTAGCACCATTCTTGCTCTGAGATCTGGGATTCACAGGACACTGGTGGAAACAGTTGATGTTTTCCTAAATGTGGTCTTCTCTGGGTGTTCGGGGTGAGGCTGAGAACTGATCTGTCTTTCTAGGATCAACCTTTATGAGCGGTTAGGGATCTAATGAGTTACCTCTCTGAGCAGCTTCTTAGACAAGGCAAAGCTATGCGCTAACTGAAGCGTTCGTTAGTGGTGGGATTGAATCAGGCTGGTGCCACGTGTGTGGGGGAGGGATTGGTCTTGGTGGGGGTGGGAGAGGCAGCAGTAAAGAGTGGGGCACACTCCCTGGCTGGCCCCAGGGAGCCCTTTACCACATGCACCCGAGGGGCTTCCTTTATTACACCCCTCTCTGCCAGTTTGTCTGAGAGCCTGTGTCCTGTTGCCATCGGACACCTCTGGGCAGAGCAGTTCCTCCCGCACCAAACTGCATTTCACTCTTGTCATGGGTTTTGCTGGGATGCAGGGGGTGGTTTTTGTTTTGTTTGGCTTTGTTTTTAATTAAGGATTCCATCCAGAGGATGCAAACTATATTCTGAGCCAAACAGACCACTTCTGAAAGGAAATTGGAGCTCCCCAATGTGTAGGCAGCCTGGGTGCAGGGGCAGTTGGGAGAGATCTTCGCGCTGTAGACTGAGCAAGAGCCTCCTGGCAGGAGGTGAACTGAGGGTGGACAGGACGGAGCCCGTGGTGAGGGGCTGTGGTTCTGGGGAGTTTGCATTTCCACTTGCTGCGACATTTCTGTGACTCGATTTATTTGCCTGAGCCTCATGCAGTCTCTTTACCTTTGCAGACAGAGATTGCGAAGAGACTGAACACAATTTTAGCACAGATCATGCCTTTCCTGTCACAAGAGGTAAGACCTTGGGTTACTATTTCCTCCTTTTCTTTCCACATCAGCCCAGTGGCAGCCAGGGTCTCACTGGGGCCCCAGCCCCAGCCCCTGGCCATTCATACTGACCAAGGTGACAACTGGGAGATTTACAGAGCCTTCTCCAGCCAGCAGGAGGCCACAGCAGGGGACCATTTGTTCCTTCTGGTAGAAGTGGTTCTCTGTCCCATCCAAACTACATTCCTAGCCTCTGCTTTCCTGCACCCCAGCCCCACACCTGGAAAGTCTGAGAACAAGGAAGGCTAGCCAGTCCATGCCCAGGGCCAAGTTTTGTGAGGGGAGCCAATAATCAAAGGGGACTTTGGCCTCCAGGCACAGAGTGCCCTTGCTGGGGATGTGACCGGGGTCACATCACCTTCTGAACACACCTTCCAAGGGACCCCACTTGAGGCAGGGGTTGGGCTAGTGGGTGGTTTGAGGGAAGTGTCTCTAAGGAGGCTCCTTGGTGCAGGGCAGACAGGTGAGCTGGTCCCATTCCAGTGGGGCAGGCCCTGCCCTCCACTCCCTCTCAGTGGGTGGGACCATGTTAGCCCCGTCGTCGTGGACTCCAGGGTCTCTGGGCAGAGTAGTGACCAATAGATGAATAGATGGTCGAATCAATTCAAGAATCAGATATGGTGATGCCCCAGAACTTGCAGCCCAGTAGGGGAGACGGCTGTATGTGTGGCTGGTGCTACCTCAAGGCCCGTGGGAATCAATGCAACAAATTAAAAGAAAAAAAAAATTTATTTTTTAAGAGCAGTTTTAGGTTCACAGCAAAATTGAGTGGGAGGTACAGAGATTTCCCATAGCCTGCCCGGCTTACCAACATCCCACACGAGTGGGACATGTGTTACGATTGATGAATCCACATTGACACATCACAGTCACTCAAAATCTATAGTTTGAGGTTCATTTTGCCACTTTTTTCTGTATCTGTCTATCTAGAAATATACTTTGTTTTCTCTCTGTTAGACAGATACGGGTTAGGTATATATAGACACACATGCTTTTTTTCCAAACCCTTTGCATGTAAATTGTGGATATTCTGACAGTTTACCACTAAGTGCTATAAGGGCATCTCCTAAAAAAGGGAACACCCTCCTTCATGATTACAATATTGTTGCCATGTTTAGAAAATAATCATTCTGTAATGTCATCTGATACCCAGCGCATATTCAAATGACCTGAAAAAAATTGTTTGTATGTGTGGTTGATTAATAACCATCTTTTGGCGTGCATCTCTGTTTTAGAACTTCAAAAAATTAAAAGGAAGTTTGGATGACAAAAGTAATACGTGCTCATTGAAAAAAGTTTAAAGGAGAAAGTGAAATAGCCTATCACCACCCCCCCTGCTTCCCCCTCCAGCTAGGTCCTGCGCCTGCTCAGTGGGGTTCCTCTGTCCTTGCTGGGGGACTCTGTCCCTAGGGGCCCTGCCTGTGCCATGCAGCCCCCGCCTCCTCTCTGCCGGGGAGGATGGCTGCCTCTAATGCACGCCCTGTTCCCTCTAGCACCAGCAGCAGGTGGCACAGGCGGTGGAACGTGCCAAGCAGGTCACCATGACGGAGCTGAACGCCATCATCGGGGTACGTGGACTCCCCAGTCTGCCTCTCACCGTGTGTATAGCCCTTTTATTCCTCTCATTTACCATAACCAGAGATTGACCCTGACCTTAGCTGGCCTCAAAGAATGGCAGCCCCAGGGCTCCGGCTTCTGCAGGCATCCCATGGGCTTGGACCCATTTGGGGCTCTCTCCCCATTGGCTCCCCAAATGCCTCCCCGTCCCCGAACTAACGGGGTGCAGATACACCTGAAATCCACCTCTATCCTCATCAGCCTTGTCCTCCCCTGGCTTTTGGTGTCCCTGCCATTGAGGAGGGCGGGGGCCTGGGATCACCTTCAAGGCCAGGCCAACTGATCGGTAGCTGGCTGCCGCCTCGTGCCTCCCCTGGGGCCTGTGTGCCTCCTCCCTGGCAGAGGTCTGCCCTTCTTTGGCCACCTGGGATCAGAACTGTCTCTGCTGTACTGTCCGTGTGCAACGTGCTGTGGAATCTGGGTTTGGGTCTTGCTGTCCCCTATGCTGAGCTGCCTGGCTGAGTGTTCACTGTGTGCCCTTGTGACTTCCAGCTGGGACAACCAGAGGGGTCTTCCTGACCTTCTAGAAGTCCCATCTCACAGGAAAAAATCTTCATGAGAGCTCCGTGAGGCCCACTGCTGGTCCGTCCCCTCGGTGGAAAGGGGGGCTCAGACCTCTCCCCTTCGGTGCTCCAACCTGGCTTGCATCTCTAATGCATTGCTTGGATTCGAACGGCATCTTTCTCTTGCTTGCTGCTTTGGTGCGAGGCTAAGGGTATTTAAGATAGTCACCAGAGGAAAAACACTTCTTTCAGTGTGGCTCGGGGCAGGGCTCTTCCCTTTGGGGTGTACCTGTCGTTCTTTCACCCTAAAGCAAAGGGGTTTGGTGAGATCACTGCTTCCCAGCCCACAGATGTGGGCTTGCTATGCTGCAGGGAGCTTCTTGACAGTACAGATTCCAGGTTACCTGCCCCAGAGGTCTTTTCCGTAGGTCCAGGGGTGGGCCTGGGAATCCGTGTTCCTGAAGTTTTCCAGGTCTTTTGAAGCATCAGGCTTGGGAGGCAGTGGACTGGTTGTCCGAGGTCCCTTCAACCCCAGTGTTCTGGGACCTTGATTGGTCTTCATTCCCTCCTTTTTTTTTTTTTTTTTTTTTAGGGTTTTGTCTCACTCTGTTGCCCGGAGTAGAGTGCCGTGGCATCAGCCTAGCTCACAGCAACCTCAGACTCCTGGGCTCAAGCAATCCTACTGCCTCAGCCTCCCAACTAGGTCAGACTACAGACGTGCGCCACCGTGCCCGGCTAATTTTTTCTATATAGATTTTTAGTTGTCCAAATAATTTCTTTCTATTTTTATTAGAGATGGGGTCTCGCTCTTGCTCAGGCTGGTCTTGAACTCTTGACCTTGAGCCATCCACCCGCCTCGGCCTCCCAGAGTGCTAGGATTACAGGCGTGAGCCACCGCACCCGGCCCTTCATTCCCCTTTTTGTTCTTAGGTCACTATCTCAAGGTGGGACCAACGGCCTCCGAGTTTTCTTGTGCTTGGTGGGATAAATGATGACTCTTGACTTTTTTGTCTGGGCAGAAACCTGGAGGCCTGTGGTTAGTCGTGGTTCTCCCCTGAGTGACCTTGGGCAAGCCCCTTCTCTTCCTTGCACCTCAGGGTCCTTGTCTGTAACAGGAGAGTGAGCCGGCTCATCTGTCTGGGGCCTCCCAGCTCCTGCCAGGACACCAGGAGGGTGGAGTCAGTGCCATCGGGGGATGCTTGGGGTGCCGACCCCTCCAGCACGTTGTCAGGACCCGTAATGGTTACAGAGCATGTGGTGCAGGCGGCCCCGTGGATCTGTCCTTCTGTTCTGAGCCCACATGTGAAAGCTGCTTAGCGCTGCTAGGGGACCGGGTGGAAGCAGCAGCCTCGTTTGAATTCTGGCAATGTTGGGGAAGGGCAGACCCTCACCTGCTGTGTGGCGGGGCGGAGAAGGGTGTGGAAACTGGAACACGAGGATGTGTTCGGTGCTGGAAGGCAGCACCCCCAGAGGGGAAAACCGTAATCTCTTGAAGTTTGCAGTATCTTCAGTGATCACCTAGCCCAGGGTTCCTCAGCCTTGAGGGGGCCAGTCTTTGTTGTCCTGTGCATTGCAGGGTGTTCAGCAGCATCCCTGACTTGTGGTCACTATGTGTCAATTGCACCCCCTACACAAACTTTTGACACCCCAAAATGTCTCTAGACAAGGCCAGATGTCTGGGTGGGGGCGGCAAAGTGGCCCCTGGTTGAGAACCACTCATCTAGCCCAATGCCCTTGTTTTACAGAGAGGGGAAGTGATTTAGGATCTCTAGCAGCAAGCCAGGCCAGAGGCCCAGCCCTGACTCCCAGCCCAGGGCTCTTCCTGCCTGGTTGCAGCCCTAGCATGTGGCCCGCGTCCTCTGCCCAGTGACCAGCTCCCAGCTCGGCGGTTCTACTGCCCATGGTCGAGGAGATGCAGGGCAGGCTGTGCTCCATGAGTTCCAGGCTCTGGAATTCCTCGTCCAGCTCCTCCTTCCCGTCCCCTTCCCAGGCTTCCCCTTAAGGTTTCCAGGCCGAGCCCCCCACCCCTGCAGTGGCCTCAGTGGGGTCCCTGCTCCCCATCTGCTTCCCTCTTTGGAATTAAAATCCTCTTATGAAAATAGTTTTTTTTTAAGTTTTAAGAAAGGACTAAAATTGGGGAAGAAGCTTCACCGCTTGGATTAGCTCCACTTCCTTTAAGTAGTATTTAGGAAGCTACAAGTCAGGTCAAGGCAGCTTGAGGCAGACATTGGAATTCAATTAAAGCCAACGAGTGGGGCCTGTGACCCCCATTTTCAAGGTAATTGCTTCTCCGCTCTGAGTGAATGCAGCCGTCGCCCTGTCATTAAGCAGGCAGCCGTCTAATCGCCGCGCCTGACAGAGCCTCACAAGGCAGGAATTACGGACAGCTGAGGCATGCTCGCGCCGGGGAGCCGTGCCTGACTGCACTCCGGCGAGGAGGCCGCTAATCTAGTCAGGACGTTCTTTATCTCCTCCTCGAGGAGCAGGGAGCAGAGAGCCAGCCGGGGCTGAGCTGCCTCTGGAAGCGGGGTGGGGAGGGACGCAGGGGCTGACGTCAAAGGGGCAGGCGTCCTGGCCCGGCAGGACAGGCTGGGAGAGGGAAGGGCTGAGGAGGCTCTGGGAAGCAACCGGTGGGTTTGCCACTTGGAAAGAGAAGCAGCCTGGCACCCTGGTCTGGGCGTCAGGTGGGCTTTGGGCAAGTCACTTTGTTCCTCCAGGTCTCAGTTTCCCTGTTCGTGAAGAGGTGGAGGAGGACTAGGCGGGGTTCATATGGTACATCTGCCCCAGTCAGTTGTTTAAGGGCTTCTTTGGGCATGAGATGAAGGGTTCTGAGGCTGTGAGTCAGCTCAACTCAAAGAGCAATCACTTAGGTACATCTGGCATGGGCATGCGGGTAGCCAGTGGCAAATTTATCACGAGGATTAGAATATTTTGGGGATCTTCCTGGTGAGGAAGGCCGGGATCCAAGTTCAGGGTGGTGGACAGGGGACAGCGTGACAGATGGAGGAAGCCAGGCTCACTGGCCAACCCCACTCGCTCCCCTTCCAGTCCCCAGGGGACTCAGATGCCCACCCAGGGACACAGGCTGGAAGATTGTCTCTCTTCAGCTGGGGCATGGCAAGACTCGGTTACTGTAGACCCGCTTCTGTTCCCTGGCCTTCCTTCTAGGATCAGATTATTGGGGGACCCCTGGAAGGACAAGATTCCTGAGCACGGGGAGGGAAGTTTGACCCTTGGACAGCAACTTGCATGAGGCAATGTCTGTCTTTCCCAGGCAGATACATTAGTGAGCTGATGTGTCAGCCATTACCAGCAGCCCGGGGAGAACCCTCTTTTTACATTGTTGTATCGTGGCCCAGGCTCTTTGGACTAGGAAGTGGAGGGCTCTCGCCTGCTCGCCCACTGACACTTTGGTCTTCATTCCCTTGGGAGTTATCAGTGGAAGAGATGATATAAAGCATTGACTTGATTTTTTTCTTTTTTTTAAGTGGGAGGGAGGGAAGGAGGAAAGAGGAGGGAGGTTGTAGCTCATCACAAAGTACATGGGGTATTTTGAAGCCATACGTAAAGTCCTTGTGTTCCCTCTGGGATGTGTACGAGCTGGATTCAGCCGATTGAATTTTACGTGAAGGAAAAGGGCGGTGAAGAGAGTGTGCCTTAGAATCCATCTGTCTCTTTCCGCGCCAGGCACCACAATGCTGGGTTTGAGTCCTGGCTCTGGCTGCTGCCGGCTTAGTGGAGTCGCTTGTCTCCTGGGCCTGGTCCCCATCTCTGGAGTGGGCTTAGCAAGGGTTGTGGTGAGCACTAAAAGCTGTCACTGAGCCCAAAAGCTCACTTGGTGTGGGCTGTGGTGCCCACCTCGACTGGGAACGGGAAGGAACGGTCAGAGTCTGGGCAGCGCTCGCTTTTCTTGAAGCGCAGAAGCGTGCGTTCTGTGCAGCTCGCACCCGTCTTTGCTTCCTTTGGTGGGAGCCCTCGGCATGTGAGAGCCCTGGCTCAGAAAGTGCTTAGACAGTTTCACTAAGTTTCACCCAAATCGTGAACCTGAAAAGTGAAGCATCAAAGCAACTGGTGAAGGCATGAAGCGTGATGTGTGTAATCCAATTACACGTACTCCGCAAGCAGGACCTTCCCCTTCAGCCTCTCCCATCAGTGACCACACCTTCCGAGCCCAGGCCACCGGCCCTTGGCGCACGCGTGGAGGAGGGAGGACTCACGTATGCCCCCGGAGACACGTTCCTTGACCTGCTTGTGTTCTGGCACGCAGTGTTAAAGGAGGGAAAAGGAGCACGTGTGCATGGGTGGGCTTGGTTCCAGACGCCTGGCCCCTCTTTTGGGGAATTGTTGACTTCCTTCCATATCATGGATGGAGAAGTTTCCAGTATTGAAAGGAATGGTAGAAACTGGAGACAGGGGGTCTCAGACTGGGAAAGTGATTCCATTTCTCTACCATGGGGAAAGCTCCCTAGTTGAGAACAGTGTCACCCTCCCACTCAGATGTCACCGTGTTTCAGCACTTTGTGCTCGAAGCCAGAGGATTGCTGCAGGGGATAGGAATACAGCCTGAGGATGGCCGTGCCCTGCCTGCCCAGCGGAGGGCTGGGCTGTAACAGCAGTGGTGAGTCAGGTGAGTCATTCTCAGCTGGTCCCCCTGCCCCACCAGGGAGGAAACTTCGCTTCACTCTCTTGCAACCAGGACTGTTGTTAGCAGGCACTCCACCCAGCAAGCCCTGGCATCTGCTCTCCCCCAAGGAAGAAGCCTGGGAGGTTGGTTCTGGTATCCCTGCTTTCCAGAGTCTGCTGGGCCCATCCTGATGGTGCCTTCAAAGCACCCCTAAGAAGACCTCGGAGGAATTTCTGGCTGTGCAGAACAGGTTGTTCTTATACCTGAAGACAAAGCTCTTCAGTTTTGCATGGAAGATTCCTTTCCTCTGTTGCAAAGAGGATGCTATTACATGACACGCTAAGGCAGAAAACTACCCACTCATTCTGGGAAGCTCAGCAGCTTTGAAAGCTACTGTCTCCAAACAGCTGTTGCTGCCTTTGTTCCAAGGTCCTTGACACTGGCTCACTGGCTCGTGTTTTGGGGAAGCAGAACACCCCACTACCCAATTGATGCTTCCTGTCCCAAACTAACTATTGTAGCTGCTTCTGATTGGGCCTTAGAGAGGAGGTGCAGATCTGGGAGGCAGTCGCTTGCCTTTGAACAGAGCACTTTGCCAACTTATTTCCTAACCTCGCTGTGTATACCTTTTACAGCATTTTCACTTATTCACCCAGAAACGTGTATTGAGCAAACATGCCAGGCACTGTCAGAGGGGCCGGGATGGGTAAGATAAAGTCCCCGTCTTCCTGGAACTCACAGGTTGGCAAAGCAGCGCATAAATATGAAAGCAGTGGTTATATCTGTGATCCACACTTAGCATTTGCCAATGTTGATCTCGCACCTACTTTGTTTTTACATGTAGTAATGCATGTGATCCGTGCACAGGCTGAAGAGATGGGCTCCATTTCGATCCTCATTTTGCAGATGAGGAAACTGAGACCCAGAGGTTAGCTGACTTGTCCAAGGACAAGAGCTGATAAAGGATAGAGCTGGAAGTCCGCCTGCGGCTGTCGGGCTCCCGTGTGTGAACTGTTAGAGTTCTTGGAAGGGGGAGGAATCCAGAGGAGGTGGCGTTTGAAGCAGGCAAAGCTGAGCCTGGAAGGTTGGGCAGGAGAGGGAACCGCACCTGGCAAGGTAAGAGGCAGCTGTTTGGATGTGTTCAGCTCTGTCTTGCCATAGGCACGGATCTCCAGTAAGCTTTCTCTCTAGAAAAGGACTGTTTGTGGGCCGGGCGCGGTGGCTCACGCCTGTAATCCTAGCTCTCTGGGAGGCCGAGGCGGGCAGATTGTTTGAGCTCAGGAGTTCGAGACCAGCCTGAGCAAGAGCGAGACCCCGTCTCTACTAAAAATAGAAAGAAATTAATTGGACAACTAAAAATATATAGAAAAAATTGGCCAGGCATGGTGGCGCATGCCTGTAGTCCCAGCTAACTGGGAGGCTGAGGCAGGAGGATCGCTTGAGCCCAGGAGTGTGAGGTTGCTGTGAGCTAGGATGACGCCACGGCACTCACTCTAGCCTGGGCAACACAGTGAGACTCTGTCTCAAAAAAAAAAAAAAAAAAGAAAGAAAAGGACTGTTTGTGGACGGAGCCAGCTGTGTCCGCAGACAGCAAAGCTACTTCTTCGAAGCCCTCCTCCCCCATCTCTTTCTTGTCTCTTCCTCACGGGATTTTATTGGCCCTGCACGATAAAAAGTGGATTAAATACCGCAGTCCTTGCTTTCTGGGATTTTGCTGACCAGTTCTCACCAGCAGAATTGAAGGGCCTACCAGCAACAGGTCTAAAACATAGAGGCCTCCCGACTGGAGAGTCATTTTAAACCGAGGGTCCAGGTAAAGTTGTGTGGTCCAACCATACCAGCGAATAATAGGTAGTCATTAAAGAGGACAAGTGGATTTCTTCAGAACACTCTCAAATTAAAGTCAAGTTGTATAACAGTATGGTTCACAAGAGCCCATTTGTGTAGAAATCCATTTGAAATTTATCGATTTCTATGCAAGAAAACCTAGACAGATTAGCAGTGGACTCTTCTGAGGGTGGGATTGAAGTCAATTTTTCATTGAAGATTAAAAAACACTTTTTAATCTGTACTCCTTTTTAGTATTTTCTTACAATGAGCACGTATTAGTTTTGTAATAAGATGTAAAACATTACATTTTCTTTAAAAAGGAAGGTGGGTGAGCTCCCATCCTTAGAGGAGCCTGCCTTTCTTCTGACTGGGGAGGGGTTGGGTCTCTGCATTGGACTCTTGTGATGCCAGCGCCAGGGGCCCCCTTAGCATTGTATCTGCGGTGGTGTCTGGGGGCAGGTCTGGGGTCACACCGCCTTGGGACCAGAGTCCAAAAACTGCCTAGCAACAGCCACCGCAGAAGCACTCTGACGGTCTCGAGTGCGGGCTGCGGTGCCAGCCTTTCACCCAGCACTGGGAAAGGAGCCCTCTGGGCCAGGAGCACAGTGGCTACCATGGCTGCCTTTAACTTTGGAACAGGGCCACGTTGGCAGCGTGTGGCTTAGTTGGGGGAAAGCCCTTTCCCCATGACCTCAAACGTACTGCCTCCTCCACCCAGCGCCGTGGGCCTTCACTGTGCTCTGGTGTCTGTCAGCAGTTACCAGAAAGCATTTCAGGTTGACAGGTGAGCTCCCGCAGTCAGCGTGAGATCTCGAAGCTTGTCAGATCTTTGCTCTGCGTCACCCCCCACAAACTCCTCTCGCTTGGGGGATCTTCTTTGGAACATTGTTTGATAAGGCTGGTTGACAGATTTGAGTCCAAACCCCACTTACTAGTGGTGGGACTTGGCCAGTTACTGGCTGTGCACTCCGGCCCCCTAAGCGGCAGTTTCCCATCTGTAAAATGGACACAGCCCCTCCCTTGGCACGGGTGGTTGGAGGATTAACAATAGTATCTGGAAAGTGCCCCGACATCCAGTAGGTGTTGGTTCCCTTCTCTGAATAGCTGACAAGAAATGTGTGCACAGGTGGATACCAGCATGCTCAAGGCCCAACCACTCGCAAGAAGTATTTTGATCCCTAAGAAATACCTGGCACTGTGTAGTTGGCCCACAGTGCCCGTGGTCTTGGCACAGTCTTAGGAATGATAAGGTGCACTCTGCCACGGCCGCTGGGAGGGCGAGAAGGCTGCAAGCTGGCCACCTGGGTGTGGGGAAGAAGGGGGGAAAGGAGAAGCCCCTGAGGCTAGCGTTGGGTAGGGATGCCTGGGGCCTCTGGAGCCTCTGGAGGTCGGACAGCAGAGTCCTTGATTGGGCTGGGGAGGAGACAGGAGGGTTGGTACTGTTGCTGTTGATGATAGCACTGAGTGCATGCGTGTCCAGTTTTAAGCACAGCTCGGGAGTCCACTGTAAACTCTCGGTACATGTTAGCTACTGTCCCGGTGCTTCACGAGCAGTAGCTGTGTGCCCTGAGCTGCCACATACATCATCTTACGGTAATCCTCGGAGGTCGGTGCTACTTTCCCCCTTTTACAGATAAGCAAATTTGAGGCTCAGGGAGTTGAGGTAATCTGCCCCCGGCCACACAGCTAGGAAGTGCCAGAGCTGGGCTTTGAGTCCTGGTCTGTCTGGTCCCGAAGCTTCCACTCTTCCTGCTACCTTGTTCTCCGCTCTGATGTCCGGTGACGTTAGCTCTCTGGCCCCAGCTCATCTTACTCTTGGGACTTTTCTGTGCCGGCCTGCCCTACCCTGGCTCTGTGAGGCAGGCTTGGAGTCCCTCAGAATTAGGGAGTCCGCAGGGTACAGCCTCAGGGTGGGAGACGCTGGCGGCTGACGTTGAAGGCATGTATGCATGAGCAGACGCGGCGACTGCTGCAAGCTTAACAATGGATTCCCCTCCACTGGAAGGGAACCCGATGACTCTGTGGTTTTTAAATGCATGCATTATTTATCTCGGGCTTGGAAACAAACATTGAGAAATTCTGTCTTGAAACTGGGGTGTGGGGGAGGGTGGGTGGGGCGCTGGAAAACATAAATCCTGTATCTAAACTGCGGTCCATTAACAGACTTCCTTTGGCAAGATGAGCATGCGGACTGAGCTGGGGGCAAAGGCTTTGGGGCTGTCTCCCCGCTGCTGCCCGCCGAGCCGAATGAATGAAGGCGCGAGGGGGCTGGGAAGAGCCACTCCCTCCGGGTGGCTGCGCCTCCCCTGCCCTCGCGCTCAGCATGCTCACCGCCAACTTCATTGCAGCAGCAGCAGCTCCAGGCGCAGCACCTCTCCCACGCCACGCACGGCCCCCCCGTCCAGTTGCCACCCCACCCATCGGGCCTCCAGCCTCCAGGGATCCCCCCGGTGACGGGCAGCAGCTCCGGGCTGCTAGCGCTGGGCGCCCTGGGCAGCCAGGCCCACCTGGCAGTGAAGGACGAGAAGAACCACCATGAACTCGACCACAGAGGTGCGGCCCGAGCTGGGGCTGGGGCAGAGGGTGGGGCTGGGCTGAGCAGGCCGTGGGTGCCTGCAGGCCCCACAGTGAGTGGACACAGCGAATGCTGTGTTGTCACCCTAGGATAGGGAGTTAGCAAAAGATTTGGAGCCATCTGTTGAATCCCTGGCACCTGGCAACCAGCACCATCCCCATGCACCTTTTCCCAGCCCCGGTTTGCACCTGGTATTCTCTGCCCTGAAGACACCTGTCCCTTCATCCAGAGCACCCTGCCATCTTCCTGCAGCACCCCCGCCCATCCTGTAAGGGCTAGTCCCAGTCCGTTCCGTTGGACCAGGGGTCTTTTTCAAATTCCCGTAAGAGTTTAAGAGTTGGGGTGCAAGACTGAGCCCTTGTTACTATCCTCATATGTCCCATCCCTGGAAAACGTCTTGTCCTTACCAGAAGCATTGGTCCTCTGAGGACAGAGGCCAAGTTCCCGGGTTTGCCTTAGCATATGTGTCTCACCAATGCTGGAGCCTTGGAAAAGGTACACAGTCGGTGCTCAAGTAATGATTTGTTAGTTGAGTGCCTGTAGGTGGCGGCAGCAAGCGCACTCCAGCAGGGAGATGATTGGAAAGACTTGGAGTCAGAATTTTTTCCCTGACCAGTGGACCCAGGAAGTTGCACTGAGTAGGGGTTGGGAGGGGTTGGTGGGATCAGAAAAGGAAGAGCCTGGCTCCCTGCAGACCCTCTTGGAAAGTTGCCACCTGGTGTGCTGTACCCTTGGATATTTATTGGAGCACATGGCCAATGCCTTCCAAGCCCCTAAGCACCAGGGACCTGAAGTGTCACCATCCGTCCCTGGCCTGGACGACAGGGCAGTAGCAGGTCCTGAGAACCAGAGGCTAAGATTTTGTCCGTGCAGTAGGACGGAGGCTTCAGCTTCCAGGGGCTTATTGGCAAAGAAACAGAGAATGGTATTAATTTGAAAAGCATTTTCAAATTCCTTTCTTTTTCTTTCTTTTTTTTTTTTTAAACAATAATGTTCTCAACTCCCAGACCCTACGGGTATTTTGCATTGCATGGTCCTTTCCAAGCGTGTGGCCTTAAGAACCCTGGCTGCCAGAGAGGAAAGTCGGCACCCCTCTGGCAGGTCAGGGAGAACTAGGTCAGAGGCCTCCGCAGCCCACTCTGGGGACTACTAGGGTGGGGGAAGGGTTGGAGTTGGGGTGGCTCATTTCCAAACTGAGAAAGGCCACCTAATGGCCCTGCCTTGGCTGACCCACAGCGACAGAGAGCCAGGCCTTGTGCCCATTTTTAAACCAGTGAACTAGCAAGTCAGAAAAGCCAGCTGCACTTAGACTGACCTTTTCCTTTCTTTTTTGTCTTTTTCTCTTGTGGGGCCTGACCTTCCTCCTGCCCTGGCCTTCCTTCCCCAAAGAGAGAGAATCCAGTGCGGTAAGTGCTGGCACTCTGGAACCCGCGGCAGGGTTTGGGGTGCTGGGAGGAGGAGGGGACTCCTGGCCTGAAGGCTCAGCCCCAGAATTTGAGGCCTGAGACCAGCCAGTCGTGTCCAGAGCTATCATCTCAGTTCTCTGCTCTGGTCTGGGTTGAAGCTGAGGGTTTTGTTGTTTGTTTACTCATGCCGAGAGCCGGGAGACCTGGCTTCAGTGCTGATGTGTTGGTGACGATGTCTTAATCCAGAGCTGGTGGGTGGGGGGCTGGGGGGAGTTAGTTACTGTCATAAAATAGGAGCTGCTGTCACCTGTTGAGGGTGACCTTCAGTTGTGGAAGCCCTTCATCTCTCCAGGCTTTAGGTCCATCGTTTGTCAAATGAAGAGCTTGGGCTAAATGAGCTCTAACTCCCTTTCATATGAGAGATGATTAACTGGAGAGGTCAGCTGACCAGCCCTGGGGCTTCCCTGCCAAAGGGCTTTGTGGAGTCACTGGGCTGGCCCAGGGCTTAGGACCCTGGGGTCCCACATCCTGGGCCAAGGGTCTTACCCACCCCCTAGGTTGGTGCCTGCTGTATGATGCTGTGTCTTTATTTCCTTCAAACACCTGAGGTTTCTCCCAGCTCTGGGCTTTCGCTCAGTTTAAGAAAGTGCTAGCAGGCAAGCATTAAGGCCAGGCCGCCTGCGTGTCTGCCAGCTCTGAGATTTGTTGTAAATCTTTCTGATCACACTGAGGCTCCGAGGTTCTGTTTCAAGTGAATAAGCCTTCTGAATAAGCGCAGTGGAGTCTGGATAAAAAAAAATCCTCTAGCGATTAGCAAAGCTATTTTATTCCTCATCGCCATCCTTGTATCTGGGGCCATCTAATCTGTTAGGATGGCTTTGGTTATTACCTCGTGTTAAGTAGGACTTGGAAGGTCAGGCAGTTAACTAACCATCTAGACAGCAGCTTCCTCGGGCAGGTCCCTCCAATCCCCGCCGCCTCCCCTTCCCGGCCCTCCCCCACCGAGGCTGTCTTTAGCAATAGTGATGCTGGCACGTCCTGCCACCCGCCTGCACACTCAGAAAGCCAGGTCCACATCTGGGCCGAGGAGTGGCCAGGTACCCAAGAGGAATAATTGCAGCCAAAAATCCATTTTGCGTGTGTTAGTGTCGATCCTCTAACGGTGGCGTGTTTGGAGGGGCAGTTTGCCTAGGTAGCAGGGGGGCTGGATTGGACATCTTAAAGCTTAGCTCTGGTCCCCGCTTTGTGAGACTCTGGGTAGCTCTCTTGGCCTCTCTGAGCCTCAGGTTTTTTTTTTTATCTGTACCGTGGGAACAATTCCTGCCTGGCCGACCTCAGCTTTGTTAGGAAGACCCTCTTATAACAGGACTCGGGCTCCAGATTACCTGGTTAACAGGGACCCACTGCAGTGAAATGGGTCCCTCACACACCATCCTCATCCTCCTTCCTATTTGTTTCTGGCTTTGTGTCCCGTGTGTGAAAGCTTTCTGCTAAGAGAGCCCCCAGGGAACCCCAAGAGCTGAGCTCTTCGCCCCACCATGCTCGCTGACGTCCATGTGTGGCAGACTGGCGCAGCAGGGGGCACATGGGCCACTGGAGAATCCGGGAGGAAGGAATCGAGAGGCCACGCTGAGGCAGCAGCCGGAGGGACGGTGGCTGGGAGGCTCAGGCCCCGGGTGCTAGGGCTGTGCGCATGTGGCGGTGGCGTGTGGGGTGTAGACTGAAGTCATCAGGCTTTGGAAACCAGGTTGTCAACAGATGAGGCCTAGGCAGGGGGGACAGGGCTGTCGGAGTGGGAGGGGGACGGGGGACGGGGACGGGCTGGAAGCTGTCCCGGAGGGGTTAGTCTGGAGTCCAATTAGAGGTAGCTTCATTCATATTTCCTTGCCCAGCCGAAGCAATAAAAAATACTTAGTTTTTTGGCCGCCTGCCAGTCAGAGGCGGGCTGGATCGATGCCGCTAAATGCCTGACATGACTCTCCGGTAGCGGCGAGGGTTTTCAGCCTGACTGCATGAGAAGAAAGAGCTCGCTGTTCTCCCGAGCCGCGCACCACCGGGTCGCCAGGAGAAACACGAGCAGCCGCGCGCCCCCTCCCTCCCTCCCGCCTGCCCGCCAGGGCAGCCCGCGCGAGGGGCTGGGAGCATTTCTGCGTAGCACAGGGTGGCCGCCACCGTCGGAGGAAATGAAATGAAATGACGGTGATTTTTCTGCCGGCGATTGCAGCAGCTAATTGAATTGCGGCTGTGCGCGCATCGCCGCCGCTGCTGCGCGGCTGTGGGGAAGGTTGAGCTGCAGTCCCATTATAACCTCCATTTTTTCTTCAAGGCTTGATAACTCTGCCATTTTAATTTGCTTCAGGCAGAAACTTGGCAGGGAAGCGCTGCCCAGAAACCGGCTTAGGAAAGGAAATTAAGTTCTGCGGCCGGTTCCCGCGCTGTTTCCCCCAAACGCCACCCTTCCCTGTTCCCTCCGAGTGACCCTTGCCCCCGAGCTGGCCTTGGCCTCGGCCTCCAGTGACATGGGGAGTGAAGTGGGGGCTCAGCCCGCTTGCCTTTTGAGGCTCTGCTCTTGTGAACAGACACCACCCCTCTGTCTGCACCTGACCTCCGTGGGGGGCCTCTGTGCTACAGGGACTAGGGCTCGGTGGACCTTTTCTTCCACGCAGCCAGACTGTGAGCTCTGGAGGGCAGGGACTGCGTCTTGTTCGTCCTGCCACCCCCGCCTGCAGCACCAGGCTTGACCCAGGGTGGCTGCTCAGAAAATGGTGGGTGAGTGAGTGAAGGTAGAGTCTGGGCGGATAGGAAGGAGGAACCCTCCGCAGCATCACAGAGGGACATGGGTCCTCATGTTGTGCTCTTGGGCACAAAGGTTTGCTGGCAGGTGCCCTTGCCAGTGGCTCCTCCGTCCCTGCTCCCCGGCCTGGCGCTAATGGCCGCACGGTGCAGGTGGCTCCTGCTCCCAGGCCCACCTGCGAGCGCCTCTCGTCTTCCCCTTCCCAGGCCACCAAGCCTGAAGGAGTCTTGTCCTCACTTGCTGTGTAGTTGAGAGAGAAATTCAGCTCTTCCTGGCCTGAAAAACTTGAGTTTCCTTCATGCTGCCTTCTGCTGGGGGAACTGGGCCGTGTCCCCCAGCCTCTCGGGGCCCTCCTTTCTGACTATAATACAGCGGGTTGATCTCTCTGTCCTTGCACCTTTTCCTGTCCCTCAGAGGGAAAGGCTTTAAGATGTTGCATTTTGTTGCTTTAAAACCCTGGTATTTCTCCAAAGTCCCTGAGGGCCTCGCGGAGGAGGAGGAATAGGAGGAAGAGGAGTGGTGGGGGGAGCTTCTTGGTTGCTCATGTGCACCGGGAAGTTCCTGAGTCTCCCCATTCCTGTTGCTGGGCAGATGCAGCGTTGCTCGTGCCCCCGTCTGTCGGGGCAGGTCCACCTCACAAGACTCAGTGCAAATTCCACTTACCCCTCCCTTGAGCAAAAAAGTGCAGCGGGCGTGAGGTGGGTGGTGGAGGAGACGCAGGTGACCCTCACGGAGTGCAGTCTCACAGGCCAGCAGCAGGCAGACGACTCCCTGCAAGGTTCATTATTAAACAGCAGCGGCATTGCTACAGAAGAGGGGTGCGGATGCTCCCCGCGCGTCTCCCCGGCGACCGGTCTGGGGTGTGGAAGAGCTTTCCCCGGCGGGGCTCTGCTTGAGCCAAGGTCTGCAAGACACAGAGGAATTGAGCTGCTCTTCCTTCCTCTGACCTCCCGGGTCACCTGAGCTTGGCTGTGCTGTGGATGTGTGAGATGTGGCACCTTCTTGTTTCCAGAATAACTCCGTGTCGCCCTCGGAAAGCCTCCGGGCCAGCGAGAAGCACCGGGGCTCCGCGGACTACAGCATGGAAGCCAAGAAGCGGAAAGCGGAGGAGAAGGACAGCCTGAGCCGATATGTACGTCTGAGGCACAGCGGGTGCCATTGGGGTTTGTGCTGGGTAGGACGGGGTGTCTGCGGGGGCCTAAGCCATGGCCTGACCCCTCTTGGGGTTGGGGAGCGAGTCAGAGGCTGCCCACTGGGGAGGGACGCAGGCGGCTTCTGGGGGAGGTTCAGACACATTCTGTGAGCATGTGAGCCACTGTAGGGAGGGAGTGGATGGGGCTGGGGAGTCGTCCTGGCCTCTGTGGGGTCTGGGAAGAGAGCTGTGGGTTTCTCCCGCAGACGGGCCAACCATGTTGCCGGCGCGGTGCTCCCACAATCCCAGTCTGCTCCGGGGGGGCTGCCCCTGGTGCTCCCACGCTCTGACCCTGCAGTCCTCAGTCTGGCCGAGGCGTGCACCTACTCGGCAACTCTGCCGGGCTTTTAATGGCCTTATCATGTGATGCCCCTGGCACGTGACACCTCCAGGGAAGCATGGCCACTGTGTCTGCCCTGTGACAGGCCGCGCAGGGCTGAGAGCCGGGGCAGAGGGAAGGGGAAACATGGTGCTGGGACTCGGGGTCTTGCACTCAGCCCTCTCAGCCGCGTGGCTGCTCTGTGTCTGGGGACACGTGGCACACTCGAAGTTCCGCTGCATGTCTGTGAGACTCACCTGTCCCACACAGTGGGGGAATGGAGAGGTGAGACTGGCGCACTGACTCGCACTGACTCGTGGTTGATGGTGAATGTAAAACCAGCTGGGAAGATGGTTCTGGCTTCCGAGAGACAAGCTGTCACGCAGCCCGTAGGGGGCGGGGGCAGGTGTCAGTGAGGCTGCCCGGTGGGCATGGGCGTGGAGCAGCCCCAGCTGGGAGACAGCCCAGAGGAGTTGAGCTCATTGGAGGGGAGGGGCGGAGCAGAAGGAGCGTGGACTTTGGGGTTTGGCCCAGGTTCGGGTCCAGGCTGGTGGAAGGAGGAGTGGGAAGGGCGTGGTCTCTTACTGGCCAGTTGGCTTCTCTCTCTCGGTTGCAGGACAGTGACGGGGACAAGAGTGACGATCTGGTGGTGGATGTTTCCAACGAGGTACGGGCAGGCCCAGGTTGCAGGGAAGCTCTCGGTTTGGGATGGGTCCTCCCAGGGTGGGACTGTTCTGGCACTATTTGCAGCCCGAGCAGGGTGACGAGGGCTTGGGGTATTGAGGTCAGGAGGGGCAGGGCGGGGCAGGGGGGCCTCGCTGCCTGGTGGCTGGGCCTGTGTGGGCACTGAGGGCTTCGTGCAGTGAGTCCCAGACCCCCTAAGATCCCAGGTAAAGGCCAGCTTCTGTTCCTTGTGGCCCTCCATGTCAGCTCTCCCCCCGCCCCATCTGGAGGCGAGAGTTGAGCCCCTCAGGAGGGTGGGAGGAGCTGGAGAGAATATGCACTAGGCCAAGCCCAGCAGCACCGACTGGAGTCCTGAACTCGAATTTGATCTTGGGTGGGTCACTGCTCCACCCTCCCTAGGCCTCAGTCTCCCCATCTGTGGGATAAAGGGTCAGACTGGATGGTTAAGAGCTGGTTCCCCCCCTTTAGACTCCCCAGTCTTTCAGCCACGCTCTTTTCCCTGCGCCCCCTCCCTTCCCATGCCCAGAGCAGGGAAGACGCCAGCCTGGCTGTAGCTTTCAGCGCATCTCTGTGTCACTTGTGCTTTTAGGACCCAGCAACGCCCCGGGTCAGCCCTGCACACTCCCCTCCTGAGAATGGGCTGGACAAGGCCCGTGGCCTGAAAAAGGATGCCCCTACCAGCCCCGCCTCAGTGGCCTCCTCCAGCAGCACACCTTCCTCCAAGACCAAAGACCTTGGTCACGTACGTGGGCCTGCCCCGGTGCCATCCACGGAGGCTGAAGGAGGGGAGGGGGGAGGGAGGTGTGCAGGGGCCAGAGCTGGGGTGGTGCTGATTGGAGGGCAGAGGGTGGAGCAGGAAGAGCCTGCCAGAGCCTGACTTTTCCACCTGCCGGCTGGGCCCTGTACGAGTTAGTTAACGTTTCTATAAAATGGTCGTGATCACAGTCCCTGCCAAGCGAGGCTGGGCAAGGATTGAGATGCTGCTTCGCAGAAGGTTCACACCCAGTGCTGGCACTGGGCTTCGTGTGGGGTCAGTACCGGGTGTTGTGCCCAGCTCTTGGGAGAAAGGTATCCTCATGGCTTCCCTTGGTCTCTGTGTCTTCCCTCTTTAGAACGACAAATCCTCCACCCCTGGGCTCAAGTCCAACACACCTACTCCGAGAAACGATGCCCCAACTCCAGGCACCAGCACGACCCCAGGGCTCCGGTCCATGCCGGGCAAACCTCCGGGCATGGACCCGATAGGTATAATGGGTAGGCACCAGGGGCTGGGGTGCTCTGATGTGGGGAGGGGGTCTGCCCAGGCCAGGGATGGAGCCGCCACAGGGGGCCGGAGCACAGGGAGTGTGTCCAAGGTGGGGCTCCCCTAGGGCCTGCCTTCGGGGGCTTCATGGTCAGATTTGAGGAGAAGATGGGTGCCTGGGGGGCTTCAGCACTGACGTCAGGACATCCTGGGGCCACTGCTGGGCCAGGTATGTGGAAGGAGCACCAGACAGGTCAGGCAGGACGCCCGAGATCTGTTCCCGCCTGTCATTAGTTCTGCGATGCTCTGCACCAAGCCCCTGCTCTGGGCCTCCGCGCCCTGCTCTGTACGAAGAGGCGGGTACGTCTCAGCCCTAAGCTGCCTGGGCTCTGAAGGCAGGGATGCCTCCCCCTGAGAGCACTGCCCGAGCACGCCTCTTGCTTTCCAGTGCGGGAAGCGTTGCTGCGGGTAGAGGCGGCTGTGGCCTTGTCCTAGCGGGAGGGGTAGGGCCTGTCCCCGAGGCTCACCCGTTGCTGCTGCCCGCCTCCCTGCAGCCTCCGCCCTGCGCACGCCCATCTCCATCACCAGCTCCTACGCGGCGCCCTTCGCCATGATGGGCCACCACGAGATGAACGGCTCCCTCACCAGCCCCAGCGCCTACGCAGGCCTGCACAACATCCCGCCCCAGATGAGCGCCGCCGCTGCCGCCGCCGCCGCCGCCTACGGCCGATCGCCAATGGTGAGCTTTGGAGCTGTACGTAGACCTTTTGGCTCCTTTCTTGGGGACTGGGCACAGCGTGGGGAGCTGGCGGGGGTTGGAGTGGTGCTCCCTGCACACCAGAGGGGCCCTCCAGGTCTCGTGGCCTCGAGACCAGGCAGCTGCCCGTGCAGGGGGAACGATTATCAGAAGCATTTGAGGCCTAGCTAGGAGGGCGCACGTTTTGGGGTCAGTAGACCTGGGTTCCACCTCAGTGGCTTCTTAGTCGTCTGGGAAGAGGGGCTGATACCTGCCTTTCCAGTTCTGGGAGAATGAGAATCCCAAAACGAGTCAAGTAACGCATGTCCACAGAGCAGGCGTTCGGTAAACGGGACTGGTTGTAACAAGAATTGTCTGTTATTATGAGTGAATACTTAGTTTGGGGGTTGGCAGGAAGAGGCCCCTTTTCAGGAGACAGTTTCTCTCTTTACCTCCTGTACCTGGGTGGCCTTCTCTCCGTGGGGCAGGCCTGCTGAGGCACCACAGGAGAGGGGCGAGGGGCAGGGGCCAGCTCTGCCTTGTGGAGCAGGAAGGGTGCTGGTTCAGAGCTGGGGGTCTGGGCTGTTGCCCCTCTCTGCCACTGCCCTGGGCAAGGGCACTTGCTCCTCTGGGGCCTGTGTGTCCCCTAAACAATGGGCTCTCTCTTCCCCACTTGTCTCCTGGCTTGCACAGAGGCTGCGGCCGTGCCCAGCGGGTGGGGTGGAGGAGGCGGGGTGGCAGTGGCACTGACTAAGGGCTGCCTTGTCTGCCTTACAGGTTGGTTTTGACCCTCATCCCCCAATGCGGGCCACGGGCCTTCCCTCAAGCCTGGCCTCCATTCCTGGAGGAAAACCGTAAGCTTCGGCTATACTGTTGCATGCTTTGTGGGGCAGGCAGGGGAGAGCACCCCTCATCCTCTGACCCTGGGTGTTCCCTGGTGCATGTCCCCTGGGAAAGGTATCTGTCCCTCTAAAGACACTTAGGCCAGCTTGCACCCCAGGAAACTGCCGCCATGCCTCACTCCTGACCTGCCTTGGAGGCACCCTCTGAAAGACGCACCGAGGGCTGCTGAGTACATGGTCACTGGGCCCCGGGAGAGGAGGAACGCTCCTAACTGCATCACACACAGCTACCCAGGGCCTCGGGGACACCCAGGGGTTCTAGCTGCTGGCAAGACCCCCAGGCTGCTGGGCGCTGGCCATTCCCTACCTGCAGCCCTTCCCGCCCTCCACTCCTTGGCTTGTTGGGAAATTAGGAGGTTGAGCATACCTGTGATGCTGGGATGCTGCCTGACACAGTGCCCGCGTGGTCAGCGAAAATCTTGATGTTAATCGAGGGAGCGCCCAGAGTAGCGTGAACAGCAGACGGACCATGCGGGCTCCCCACCGGCTCTGCTGCGTGCTCTGTGTTTTGCTTTCTGAGGGGCACGCAGATTCCCCTCACTAATACCACTGGCTTCTAGAGCAAGAGGTGGCATTTCCGCTGGGTCCTTTCCAGGTCTGGTGTGCTGGGGACGGGGGGCCAGGTGCAGGTGGTGGAGAGGGCATGCCAGGCGCCCGTGGGGCTTGTGACCTGATTTGGCGCGAGAACGTATAAACGGGAGTAAAAATCAAGTTTGAAATGTTAAGTAGTTGCCAGCCTGGGGGAGCCGTCCCAGTACATGGGATTACTGGGTTTAAAAGGTTTAGGAGACGGGGGGCCTAGACACCAAGTGGCCAGTCTGGGGCAGTATGGGTGACCTGGGCAGGACCTGTGGGAACTCGGAGGGGCTGTGGGGGATGGCAGAAGTGACGGTTCTCACCTTTTCAGAGCGTACTCTTTCCACGTGAGCGCTGATGGGCAGATGCAGCCCGTGCCCTTCCCCCACGATGCTCTGGCAGGCCCCGGCATCCCGAGGCACGCCCGGCAAATCAACACGCTCAGCCACGGGGAGGTGGTGTGTGCCGTGACCATCAGCAACCCCACGCGGCACGTCTACACAGGTGGCAAGGGCTGCGTAAAGATCTGGGACATCAGCCAGCCAGGCAGCAAGAGCCCCATCTCCCAGCTGGACTGCCTGGTGAGACTCCCAGGCTGTGGCCTCTCCTGCAGTTGGTGTGGGAGAGCGGGGCAGCCTGGGCCAGAGGGCAGAGGCCCAGGGGCCTGGCCCAGCTCAGCCCGGTATTGGCTGAGCAACTTTGGGCAAGCTGGCTAACCTCTCTGAGCCCCAGTTGTGCTATATGTAAGTGGGGATGACACCGACCCTCAGGGGTCTGTGCAGAAATGCATGAATGGTTGAAGGGCTGTGAATTTGAGGAGTGGAGACAGCCTGGCAGCTGCCGGCTGTGAGGGGAGGCTGGCGGGGGGGGCGTGGTGAGGCTGCTCAGTTGTCCCCAGGAGGGGAAGTGGGCAGCGCTCAACCCTGCCCCTTCTCCCTCCAGAACAGGGACAACTACATCCGCTCCTGCAAGCTGCTCCCCGACGGGCGCACGCTCATTGTGGGCGGCGAGGCCAGCACGCTCACCATCTGGGACCTGGCCTCGCCCACGCCCCGCATCAAGGCTGAGCTGACGTCCTCAGCGCCCGCCTGTTACGCCCTGGCCATCAGTCCCGATGCCAAAGTCTGCTTCTCCTGCTGCAGTGATGGGAACATTGCCGTCTGGGACCTGCACAACCAGACCCTGGTCAGGTGAGGCCGGCAGGAGGGAACGTCAGTGCCTCATCTCGGGGAAGTTTGCACCCCTCCTGCCTGGCCTTGTTTGCCGTGACTTTGGCCCTGTCTGAGGTACCAGAGGGCTGCCCCAGGTGAAGAGATGGCTCAGCCTGCCTGGGCAAGGGCAGAGGAGTGAGGGGTCTTGCACCCAGGGGCCTAGAGAGGGCTCCGGGGAGAAGGTAGAGCTGGAGCAGATCTGGAGGTGGAGTTCAAGGTAGCAGAGAGGATGGGGTTCAAGGCCTGGAGACAGGAGCAGGGAGCGGGGTCACTTGGTTAAATGTGGGGCCTTGGGCAAAGCTGCTGAGTTTGAACCCCGTCTCCACCCTGACCTTGTGCAGGTCGTCTAACCCCTCTGTCTCAGTTTCTCCCTGTGTCAAACGGGGACAGTGTGGCATCTTCTGAACGACTCCACAGTGTGAAGGCAGGCGGGAGTGGCTGGCCGAGCCGGCTGTCTGTCACTCCTGGCATCAGTGGGCACGCGCGCGGCCTCAGCCCGGTGGCCCACGTGGGGTGGGAAGGATAAAGATGGTGAAGTGGGGGCGCGTTGAGGCAGGCTGAGGAGCCGTGTCCTAAAGGCAGTGTGGCTGCTTTCTCGTTGTCAGTTGTCTCACGAGAAAGTTCTCCAGGGCCTTCCTCCAGTTCCACCTCCTCCTTGCTGGAGGCCCAGCCTGGAGGGACTCGGGAGCCCGGTGTGAGGTCCCGTTTTTCCCCCGTTTCCCTGGGGACCTACCCCCGGGCAAGACTGTGGGGTCGAGTGGGAGAGGGGCCCAGGCCTAGCTGTGCTGCAAACTTACCTTGGGACGTAGCACACGCCCTCTGGGCCTCAGTTTCGTCTTCCGTTCAGTCTCCCTGGGACGGCTGCCAGCCTGGCAGTCAGTGGTTCCGTGGGGCTCACCCTCCTCCCCTTGGCCCTTCATAGGCAGTTCCAGGGCCACACAGACGGGGCCAGCTGCATAGACATCTCCCACGATGGCACCAAACTGTGGACCGGGGGCCTGGACAACACGGTTCGCTCCTGGGACCTGCGGGAGGGCCGGCAGCTGCAGCAGCATGACTTCACCTCCCAGGTGTGCAGCCGAGATGCTACTCACTTCCCACAGAGCAGCATGTTCCCTTCCCCTCTGGGCCCCAGTGGCCAGGTCGGGGGACAAAGGGGCACTTCACAGGGTGCTCATTGCCAAGGGACTTTCTATGAGTGATCTGGGAGGGCTTCCTGGAGGAAGCCGCAGTGAAATAGAGTGGACAAGGCCTTGGAGTTGGACATGCTTTCCCAACTGCAGGGATTTCAGGCCTTTCTCCACCACTGTCGAGCACTTCGTCCTTGGTGTCCTCATTCATGGGATGGAAATAATAGTAACTCGCTCCTAGGGTCAGATGTGAGCGCCTGAAATGATCTGTCTAAAAGCCTTAGCCATAAACCTGGCTCATAGGAAGCATTCAGTAAATGCCAGACATTGCTATGTGTTGTTACTTTCCTTCCTTTAATATTTTAATCTTGAATATTTAATATTTTAGTGTTTCATGTACTGATTTTTTTCTTAAGGAAAAGACAGAAGTCACAGAAACAAAAAGGGTGACTTTGAAAGTCAAGTGTCCATGCCACGCCTGGGTTTGAGTCCGGGCTCTACGGCTCACTTTCTAGGGCCAGCAGCCCCTCTGGGCCTGAGCTTCCTCCCCTGCAAGATGGCGTGGAAATCCCATCCAGGGGCAGGTGGTGGGGTCCTGTACTGTGAATGGCAGGGGTGGGGCGGGGAGGGAGTCTGAGCCACCCCTTTGGGAGCTGCCTCTACTCTTGAGGCCGGATGCTGAGTGTCTGCCCCCACCCTGCAGATCTTCTCCCTGGGCTACTGCCCCACCGGCGAGTGGCTGGCCGTGGGCATGGAGAGCAGCAACGTGGAGGTGCTGCACCACACCAAGCCCGACAAGTACCAGCTGCACCTGCACGAGAGCTGCGTGCTGTCCCTCAAGTTTGCCTACTGCGGTGAGCCTGGGGGCCCGGGCCTGACAGGGAGGTCGGGAGCCAGGGCAGCCGGGCCCATGCCCCTTGAACACCCTTTAGGGATCTTGCCCCATCCTTGTGCCTTGGATGCAGATGTTGTCATGGGGTACTGAGCTCTCAGGACGCTGGGCCAGAGCCAGTCCTTGCTGTCCTGGGGCACAGAGCAGGACATCAGCAGTTGAAGCAGTGCCTCCCGGTGGTGACAGGCACAGGCTTTGACATATGTTCGCTTAGGGCTAGAGTGTCTGCTTCTCCACTGACCAGCTGTGTGGCCTTGGGCATATCTCACCCTCTCTGAACCTTAGTGGATTTTCCCCTGTGGTCAAGAGTAGCACGGCGCCTGCCACGTGACTTTGGGGGAGCATTAGCTGTTGATGGATGTGGAGCCTGGCAGAGTGCCTGCTCAGAGCAGAGGCGCCTGCTGACTGCTGTCTGCAGCCGGGTCTCTGGACCCCCAGGGCTTTGCTATTCCCAACTCTTCCTTCCACCTTCCAGAAGTAGAATTTTGGAGGGTCAGTCAACTGTTGTGGCTTTGCAAGAATCTTTTTGGGGAGTATAATCATTGCAATTAACTTTAAATCTACCTCTTTCCGTGCCAGCCCCTCCCCGCCCTCCCCTTAGGTTGCAGAGGAGGGCGTTCTCTGGTGGGTGGCCATGAGTCTCGCAAAGCGCCTCTCAAAGGGGGAGTCGCGCTAAGCACTACTTTGCGGCTCTCACTGTGTTTCTATGGCAGCCGGCCGTGTCTGGGGCAGGTCTTGCTTCAGAGGGCAGCAGGCTGCAACCTGACAGTGCCTTTGCCTCCCTCCCGCAGGCAAGTGGTTCGTGAGCACTGGGAAAGACAACCTCCTCAACGCCTGGAGGACGCCTTACGGAGCCAGCATATTCCAGGTACCACCCACCGTCGGAGTCGGGACTTGGCCACAGTGATGGGGGCGAGGGTAGCAGGAGGAAGAACAGACCTGCCCTGGCCCTGTCCCCACCCCTACCTGATGGGGATCAGGATGTGTTCCCCAGAGGACAGGACTTGGGGACCTCAGCAGGACGCACACTCTGCCGCTAATGGCTTCTGACCCCAGAGGACGAGAGCTTTTAAGCAGGGGCTCTGTGGGACTGAGAGAGTGAGGAGGAATAAAAACGTGCTCTTTGCTCCGGCGTGGATGCCGCGCCCTCGCGGGAGGTGCACCGGGCAGCCTTTTCCGAGCGTGTCGCCCGTTCACGGGAGTTAGTGTTTCCACCTGGAGGGAGGCGGGGCAGGAGGAGGAGGGTCCAGAAAAGGAGAGGAGGGAAGGAAGAGGCATTTTATTATTTTTCAGGATCTGGGGCCCAACATCCCGCACTCTTTCACGCACACGCACAAGCACACACGGCGCAGACGCTCCCTCCCACACTCACAGTCGCACACACGCTGCTACTCCCATGTGCACTCGCGCTCCCTTGCGCTCCCTCAGCCAGCAGCCACTTGCGGGACCCGGGCTGCGGCGTCCGGTGGCCGGCGTGTCACACAGCACTGTCGGGGGCTCTCTAGTTACACTGACTCCTTCAAAAACCAGGTTCCCATCCTCCTCTTCACCCAGCAGGCCGAGCACGTGGCCTGCTCCCAGCTCAGAAATGCTGCTTCCTGTCTGTAAGCTCGGAAGAGAAAGCTCGTGCTCAGTGTCCTGTTTTGATCATTATGACTTAGTTTAAAGATCGCCGGGAGCCCAGGAATGAGCTTTTCCTTAGGGAGCAGGTGGAAGGGGGATCTCTCCCTGGGTGGAGGTTCCCCGCCGTGCCGTGCTCCAGCTCGGAGCGCAGAGGGGAGAGGAGGGCGATTGACTTCCGAGAGCACCGAGATGGTGTCGAGCTGAGAAAATGAATTCCTGTCTTTTTTCTCCCCGCACCCGCCCCACCTTGCTGCTGCTTCTCCCGGTCTCCCTCCTCCAGTCTAAAGAATCCTCGTCCGTCTTGAGTTGTGACATTTCGGCAGATGACAAATATATTGTAACAGGCTCTGGTGACAAGAAGGCCACAGTTTATGAGGTCATCTACTAAACAAGGACTCCAGCAGGATTGTCAAACTCTGGGAGAAACCGACTCTGCTCTGACAGGGAGACCCCAGGCGAGGGCCCCCCGAGGACGGCGGAGGAGGGGCCGCGAGCAGCCGAGCGTCCGGGCTGCGCTCCGGGCTGAGGGGGTCGTGCCCCGGCCTGGTCTGGACTCTGGGCACAGACTGACGTGTGTCTGCAGACTGGGATGGATCTTCCTCCCCCCCTCCCCCTCCACAATGCTGGCACATGCTACAAATAGATTTATTTGGAGGCTTATGGCTCCGGCTCCCCACAGACCCCCATGTCATGAATCTGTCTTTTCTCCCCTCTCTTTTGACCCGTCCCCTTCGCCTCGGGTCAGGGACGCTGGAGTGGACCACATCGTTGTACCGGGGGAGGGGGGATCTCTTTTTCCCGATTGTGCAGTGCACAAGATTTGTGAAAAATGTAAATAAGACTCCTATTGTGGACCGATGAGTAGGGAAGGAGGCCCCTTCCCACCAGAAACTCTCGCCATGTATTTCGCCT
>NW_012139969.1:5465887-5472308 GCF_000956105.1 Propithecus coquereli
AGGGACTCCCTCTCCAGCCCTTCCTAATCTTCAGACACAGCCTAAAAAGGACAAAAAGTTAGAGGAAGGCATAGCATCTCAGCTAAAGAAAATACCACTGTAAATTATCAACTGATTGGGGTGTTTTTTTTTTTTTTTTTTTTTTTTTAATTTGAATAAAAAGAATTAGAAGTGATGTCCTTTTATAAAATGCCTTCTCCCTCTCTCCAGCCCCTTCCTCTCCCCCTCACGGGGGGCGATGTACTAGCCTACAGGGTTGCCAGTGAACAGGTTAGCTCCCCTGACCCCTCGCTGCGCAGGGGCTGGCTGCCAGGGTCGGGGACACGTCCTGCAGCTTTCGTTCTCTCACGGGCCCAAACAGGTTACAGGTAGAATACCGTCTGGCAGGTACCGCCTTTTGGTACCGAAGTGTTCTGAGGTATTAGGATTTTGTTGTGGGTTTTTTTTTTTTTTTTTGGTTTTTTTTTTTTCCTCCTTTGAAAGAAAAGCTAAAGGCCGCTGTGAGTCCTGGTGGTGGGCTCTCCATGGATGTAGCATATGGAAGATAATTTTTATACTGCATTTTTATGGATTATTTTATAACGTGTGGTTCTGTCTGGTGAGGAGGGAGGGGCCGCAGAGGAAACCGCCCGTCTTCGATGACGCTGCTCCGGGCCGAGCAGCGAGCACCCCCGACGCCACATGGAGGCCGTGAGGTCCAGGCCGGCGCCGCACCCCCACCTTCGCGAGGCTGGGGCACGGGGCGTCTGGAGTCTCTCTGGGTCTCAGATGTTTGTCCGCCACCTCTTGTTAAGGCTGTAGCCAGAAGGGAGGGTTGAGGGTAGAAGAAAGTTATTCCTGAAGAAAAAAGAAAATGAAAAGTCATTGTAATGAGCTGTTTTTATATTTTTAAAAGTTACTATTTAAAGGTTGGTTTGATTGTTGCGTTTTAATTGCCTCTCCCAGTTTGTCAGTCCTCCCCGTGAGGAGAGCTGGGCCACCGTCCCCTCACGTTCTGGAGCCTGGGCCGGTTCGCGTGTCACAGAGCCCCAGGTCCGTCCACAGGGGCTCGTGTCTTGGCACTCCTGTGCTGCTGTCCCCAACCCCTGAGCCGTCTGAAGGGACAGTGGGGGGGCGGCTCTCACAGTCCCATACCCGTGTCACCTGCCAACTAAGCACCAGGGAGTGGTGGTGGGAGCTGGGATTTGCTCTGGGCAGACGGGCAGGGCAGAGTCCACCGAGGGGAAAGAAAGCCACAGGTTGACACCAAAGTATTGTACACCTGTCAGTGCAGAACTTTTTGAAAAAAAAATTAAATGTTATGAACTTCAAGTGAAACTTCAAAGTGTCTATGAACCTCTGGACCCTGAAAACCTGCCCCATTTGAAGTGTAACAATTGTGTGACTAGGAGACCCTCCACCTCCACATCACAAGACGTGTTTTTGAGTGATTCAGAAGGAAGGCTTTGCGGAAAGAACCGTCCAGGAAGTACAGGCCAGTGTCCGCGGGGAGGCAAGGCTGGGGCTGGCAGGGAAGAGGACAGCGCCAGACCTTGCAGAAGCCCCAGGGGTGGTTCCCAGGCACCTGCAGCTCACGCACCCATTAGCGAAATCTCTCACAGAATTAGAGAATAACACGGTATGCAACTCCTTGTTTTGTCAAAGTCGTTATAAATCAGCACAAACAAGTGCCTGCTGTCATTTCATTACAACAAGGGAATCTAACATTTACAAAAAGGAGGAGCAACAATCTCTAATAAAGCACAGTCTTTATTCTACCACTGGGGAGGACAGCTGGCCTCTGCACACAGAGGGGTCATTTAGCTGAGATGGATGGTCCCCAGGCTTATAGAGGAGAAGCTTCCAGCAGGTAGGAGGAAGCTGAAGGAGGCTCCATCTTGACTGGTTGCATGTCTGTGAGTAAAACATCACCCTTTGGACCACAGCTGTCTCGTTTGTGCGTATCAACACATTGCAGCTCTGGCCAGAGTAAAAATCCGTGTGCGCCCAGGACTTGGGGCTGCCCGTGGGTGCCAAGGTAGGGTTGGGATAGGGGCTGACAGGCCCCGTGGGGTGCAAGAGGACAATGCCTTACCGGTGGATGCTTGCCTGCTTCATCCTTGTCCTGCTGGGGGAGAAGGCCAGTGTTAAGCCCACCCCCGCAGAGAGACTGAGTCTCTGAAAGACTGTTCACCAGGTTTTCCTTGACACAGGGCAGGAAGGAGAGATGACCAAGGTTCCATCTGTGTGGCAGCAGCGCTCAGTGCAGGGTGGGGACACCTGTGTGGGTGGCCTGGTCTCCTTGCTGAGGTTCTTAGCCATGCCTGCCTGTGCTGATCTTCACCCTGCGCCCCTGCTCCTGTCTGCCTCCTCGCCACCCACCACTCCTCTGCGCCACCTCTGGGAACTTGTTAGCAACCTGGAATTCCAGCCCCCCACTTAGTCTCGAAACAGAATCTGCGCTTGGGCCGTGTGCACGTCGGTGTTTGTGAATCATTCTCCTAGTCTATGGGGAGGGCCTCCCCATCCCGTGGTAAACAGCCCTACTCCCATTCTTAAGCCCCCTAGGTTGTCCCTTCTTCCTCCTTAACAGGGTGACAGGAGGTCCTGATGCCACTTTCCTAGCCTTTGAGAAAGTCACTTCCTATTCTTGTCCTCTTTTGCAAAAATCCAGGCTTGTACCAGTCAAAGCGTTTGCAACACGTCCCTGCACCTATTTGCTTGTCTGTTCCCAACTATTCTGGTTTCCCTGGAGGGCAGCACACAGGATGTCATCAGCCCAGGGCAGGACTAGTGAAGGATGAGCTCTCCTAGTTTGAAATTATCCTAATTCACAGTGTCTGGCGTGGTACCTGGGGCATCGGATGCTCAGTCACTCAAGTCCAGAGAAGTGAAATGACGTCCGGAGTTCTTTCAACTCCGTCGTGCTGCCTTTGCTCAAAGCAAGATCTGTTTGTTTTTTAAGTGGAGGGGCATGCTTGTCAGAGGCCAGCCTTAATGGTTTCAGTCCCATCAGGTTATGGACAAGTATCCAGGTCATCCCTGGCGGCAGCTGGCAGATTGAGTGTCAGCCTCTCTCTCAGTCACAGCCCAGCCGGTTCCCTGCCCCCAGGTGGCTCTGGCCCCAGCACAGGCCGTAATTATTCTAACTCGTGGGGGCTGTGGGAAGGTACAGCAATAGATCTAGATGCTGTAATGAGAAGGGTCCTTAGCAACACTGCTGAGTGTCAGATACTGGCCGTCAGATATGCCACGATGACAGAGGGTAAATTTTTGTTTTCAAGAACACAGCGTTTGAAAGTGAACATTTTGAATATAAAGTATAACAAACCTGATTGAACTTTTAAAAAATGTGTATAGTTAACAGAATTATTAGATACCATTTGATTTTTTAAGGATAATATAAAATATACTGCATACTGATGATGCATTTTTAAACATTACACCAAAATTGGGCCTTTTGTATTTGAAGAGATATATATACTGAGCCTGATTTTATAGGTGTGGCAGTAAAAGCCCCGAGAGGACAAGCAACTTACCACGAGTGCTGCAGTCTAAGTCAAGATGATGACAAACCGCCTCCCCTTCCCCTAAACCCTTAGCACACTCAGCAAGAAAGGACTGGAAGCTGGGACAGCTGCCCGGGGGCAGGACTCAGTGACGTTCGGAGGATTAGTATCCAGGGAGTAAGGCCTCCGGCCCCTCCTCCGACAGGACCGGTGAGGAATGGTACCTAGCCATCTTTCTGTCCACCCGTCCACCCTGCCAGCGTTTATGCAGTGAGCGTCTGTCACGTGGCAGTCATGGTTCCAGGTGCTGAGATGCAGCGGACACAATGCCTGCCCTCACGGAGCGCTCAGCCAGCCGGGAGAAAATAGCCAAAGAAACTATCCTCACTCCGTGAGCTACGTGAGGGTGCAGACCAGAAGACATCAGTACGAGCTGAGGCATCAACCTGGGCGCCGAGAGACAGAACCAGACAGAGAGCACCTGGCACGCCAAAGGGAGGTGGGGACAAAGGTGTTCCAGGTGGAAGGAGGAGCGTGTGCCAAGGCTGGGGTCAGAGAGCGCAGTCCCGACACTGCGCCCCCACCCAGCCATCCATTCCTGCTCCTCCAGCTCTCCAGCTCCAGCCCTGCCTTCTCAAGTTCCAGTCTTGCTGCCTGTCCCTGACCAGTCTCCTAGCGGAGCAGGCTGGTGAGACCTAGGAAGAGGGAGCTGGGCAGAGACCAGGGCTCCAGCCTGGTCCAGGAGAGTCCGAGGAATGCGGAGGAGGTGGTGGGTTGGCGGGGGCGGTGGTGGGGCTGAGCATGTCCAAGGTAACCCCCAGGGCTCTGAGTCCCCAGCGTGATTGGCAGTAGAGACCTGGGGATCTGTACACTGGGTGGTGGCACATGGTCAGTCCCTTATCTGGGCGATAGACTGCTCTGAGCTCCCCACCACACTCACACAGTTACCTTTATAAACTGCACATCCGGCCGCACGTTGCCCGGCTTGGAGCCCTCCGTCCCTGGCCCTCTGCACAGCACAGTGTTTAACTCCCTAACTCGTCCAGCTGGCCCTGCATGGCTAGAGTCACGCCTCACCACTTCCCTCCTTCCAATTCACACAGCAGTAACACGACACTCCCAATGCCTTGCAAAGCAGTGCCCTCCCACTTTAGGCTTTGCATGTGCTTCTCTTTCAGCCAGGAATGGCCTACATCCTTCCTTGAACTCCCGCTCATTCTTCAGCACTCAGCTTCAATGTCACTTCTTCTGGGAAGCCTTTCCTGATTTCCACTCCCCTACTCCTTTGTGCGCTTGGACCGTCCTCTGCCAACTCTATGTAGCACATACCAAGCAGTGTATTATTACTACAGATGGTTCCCGACTTACGATGGTTGAGCTTAATGATTTTTCAACTTTACAATGGATTAATGCCTTCTTGACTTAATGGTATTTTCAACTTAACGATGGGTTTATTGAAACACGACCCTGTCATAAGTTGAGGGGCATCGCTATTAGTTTAATGATATCACCCTCTTTCCTGATGCTGCCTGACCCTCCTACCAGACAGTGAGCTCTCTGAGAGGAGGGACTTTGTATCTCCAGTGCATAGCACATAGTAGGTGCTCAGAAATGTTAGTCGAATGGATCAGTGAGTGTGTGGTGAAGGTAATAGCTACTACTGTAGAGTGCTAGTATGTGCCAGTGCTACATAAAACCTAATTTTGCACTCATAACTGTCCTATGAGGTCTTTGCTATTATTATTATATGTTCATTTTATTGACGAGAGAACTGAAGTTCAACTTGCCCAAGATCACACGGCTCGTAGGGTTTGTGTGACATTGCCGCTGGATGGTTGGGTGGGTGGATGGATGAGTGGATGGGTGGATAGATGGGAGGGAGAAGGGAAGGGATCAGTGGATGGATGGGTGGATAGAAGGATGGGTGGTGGATGGATGGGTGAATGGCAGGCTGGCTACCTCATAAGGGCTGGCTCAGAAGCTTGGAAAGAATTGATCCTCCAGGCGGAGGAGGAGATCAGCAATCTTGGAGTGAAGAGCATGGGAGGAAAAGCCAAGAGACAGATGCAGGGCTGGGCCTGGACGGGCCTTACCAGCTCAGGCCTTTCCCACATCCATTAGGGCACCTCTGTCAATGTCCAGAAAACCCCACAATGTGCTCACCCTGACCATGACTGAGCATCCCCACTTAGGTCAGATAGGGCAGGGCTGATGACTCAGAAGTGAGCCCTTAGGAGCTGCTGGACTGCAGAGCAGATGGAAGAGTGACGATGGGGCCGTGGCCCTGTCTCTCCTGGATATCACAGATGGAAGCCGCTCTGTGCAAGTGTTTGGTAGCAACAGGTTCTAAGGCATGAAAAGAGCAGGTCTGGAATTTCCAATTTCTGGCAAATGAAATAGCAAGCTAATAAGGATTCTCTTTGACCATGTGAACACAGTCATGTTAGATAAAATTAACATTAAATGATTTTACTAGCCTACATGAAAGAAAGGGGAATTCTTTAATGTGATAAATAAAAGACTTTAAAGGCAGAATGGGGAGTTCCCTAGCTCAGAACACTACCCAAAAACTACATAAAGCAGAAATTGGCAGAATTACAAGGAGGCATGGGAGGTTTTAGCATACCACTAAGAGGAACTGGTAGATCAAGCTGAGAGAAATTTATAAGGATGTAAACAATATGAACAATATGATTGACAAGCTTGAGACATAGAACCCTACAACCAACTATTAGAGAGCACACATTATTTTCTAGAATACCTAGAAGTCTTAGAAAGTTTTACCAATAAAAAAAACCAGATAAAGCATTTTACAAAATTCAACACTCACTCATGACTTTTCTTAAAAGTAACAAACTAAGAATCAAAGAAAACTTCTTTAATCTGATAATGGATAGCTATACCAGACCTGCAGCCAAATAATAGATAGCAGT
>NW_012139969.1:5473393-5474184 GCF_000956105.1 Propithecus coquereli
GGAAGGATTATTGAATAAGATACAGAAAACAAAAGCTATAATGAAAAAAAGAGAGATAAATTAAACTGTGTTAAAATTTAAAACATCTGTACAACAAGAGATGCCATAAAGTTACAAATCATGGAAAAATATAAATGGAATACCTACAACTGACAAAAAAATAGTGGTATCTGGAATATATTATGAATTCTTCTAAACCAGTACACGAAAGCAAACAACCCAAGAGGAAAATGGGCAGAGAACAGAAACGGGTCCTTCACAGAAGAGGAAGCAGGAACGGCCAATAAACGTGAAAATGCCCCATCTCACTAGATACCAGGGAAATGCAAATTTGCAAATAAAAATGAAATGAAACAACTCATTCCCATTGGATTGGCGAGTTTTTGAGTTTGGTAATATGAAGCTTCTACGAGGGCGGGGAATGACTAGTATTGTCAAACACTGTTTGTAGGAGCATAAATTGGTTCAACCATTCGTGGTTGCCAAGCAACTATCACTATTACTAACAGGTTACTATTGCCAAGCAGTCTGGCAGTCGTGAAGCAGAAGGAGCACAGCCCTGGTAAGTCTGGCTCTGGTATGTACCATAGGGAAACTCTTCCACGGTGCACAGAGAGACACGGACGGAATCTTCACTGCCTCCTTGTTTGAGCAAAAATAATTGAAAACAATCTGTCCATTAACAGAGGAATGGATTGTTTTAAAACCTATGCATTTTCCTGTAATAAAATTGTATATAGGCGTTAAAATGCATAAGCTAGATCTTTATGTATCAACTTGGATAAATTTCA
>NW_012139969.1:5475962-5477896 GCF_000956105.1 Propithecus coquereli
TTTTTTAGAGACAGGGTCTCACTATGTTGCCTAGGCTGGTCTCAAACTCCTGGCCTCAAACAATCCTCCCACCTCAGCCTCCCAAAGTGTTAAGAGTACAGACATGAACCACTGTGTCCAGCCAATAGGATCTATTTTAAAAATATAACCCCAATACTACTAAACCACCTAAAAACTGACAATAATTTCTGATATCATCAAATATCCAATCTGTATTCAAAGTTCCCCAATTGCATCATAAGTTTTTACAAAGTATATGTATTTGAATTAGAATCCAACAAGGTCCATACAGAGCAGGCATAATTGATATATCTTTTAGGTTCCTCCTTCATATCTCATTTTCTTTCTCACACACGCATACACACACACACATTTATTTATTGAAGACACTAAATTATTTGTTTTTCAGAGCCTCACACAGCCTGAATTTTGCTGATTGCTAAATTGTAGTTAATCTTGGAGCTTGATTAGATCCAGGCTTGATTTTCTGGGGGCAAGAATACTTCAGAGATTCATTAGGAAACACATAGTAGCTAGATATTTCTCCTTTGAGTGTTGGCAGTCACTGATGATCATTGTGTAGTTTTATTATCATTAGGGGCTACGAAAGGGTGACACTCCAAGTATCACATCTCCATCTATTTGCTTAAACATTGCTACAGAGGGAAACTGCCCCTCATCAATAATTTGAAGTACAGTTTGTATAAGAAATGCAGGATAAATGCAGGATGCTTGAGTCATTTCTTTATTTGCCAGTTTTCAAAGCAAGATGCTAATTCCTTCATGGCCTAAAAAGTTGACCATTGAAGTTTTCTTCTTAAAATATCATTCGAGTGTGTGGATTTAAACATATTCGATATGTTTCAGTCAAGTGGAGTTATTGCTATTGCTTCTCAGATCATCCTTTTTGGGGACCCAGTAGAAGATGCCTTCTGAGTCTTCGATAGGACTCTAGCAGTCTTTGATAGCGTCATTGCTTTCTGGTAAAGATGATGTTCTTGGCTCATCTCATACATTTCCTCTCCTGGACGTGGAGTCAGCCATTTCTCCAGCAAACCCTGGTTCCTTTTAGTGAAAAGTGGTATTTAGAGACCACAGTCTGGATGCCAGGAGTGCTTGATGCTGACGGAATGGTCGTTGCTTTTAGGCCTTTTCGGTATAGCAGCAGAGCTAAGAAATGTCTATGTGTGTCTGTGTGTTTGTTAACATCATGAAGTCTACTGATAGTTCTAGTTTAAAGTTAGGGTTACGGATTTTTTTACTTAACCTCATTGATTTTCTATCTAAATCTCCTTTCAGAACAGATTAAATTCTGGATGGCGTATACCTGAGTGAAGACAATTTTCAAACCCTTCCCTTGTTGTTATCCAATTGCTGCTTGCCTCATTTCTCCAGCCGCCGGGCCGTGAATTTCCTGAGAGCAGAGATCAAGTTTGGTTCACTTCTGTGTTCCTGGTTTCTAACGGAGTACCTGCCACCTGATAGGTGCTTGGTAAGCTGTTACTGAATGCCTACAGGAAGGATGCTTTCAATGAAAAGTTTTCTTTCCTTAAATGGGGAAGTAGAGTGAATAGAATCTGAAAACTAGGTCATGACGTTAAGCCAAGCCTATCCACCCATGCATTAATTCAATACATGTAGACGCGGCAGACCCAGTGTCGGAGGCTAGAGGCATGGGAGATAAAGGTAAGTGGTTCGTGCCCTCACAGAATGCGATTGTTAGTGGGAAAAACCCCAACAATTCTAAAGCTCTGCAATTCCTAATTAGTGGCCTGGACAGCATGTTATGGGGGTCCTCAGGAGGAGAAAACAGGCAACTCTTAGAAGGGTCAAAAGGGAACTTATCCGTGAAGGCTGCCCATTTGACTGGGTGTTTAAGGATAAACAAGAGTTATAGGTCGAGAGAAGGAAAGGCATTTATTTTAGACACACTA
>NW_012139969.1:5478741-5515847 GCF_000956105.1 Propithecus coquereli
TGGAACTTGCTCCTTGACCTAATTGGAGTGATTGGATGGGAGTTGGGAAGAGGGTAACTTTCCTGCTCTGTGGGCCAGTGAATGCCTCGTCATCTTACTTAAAACCCTGACCCATGCCACAGTTTGGGAAACCCAGATCTAGTTCAACATCTTCGTTATAGACGGGGAAACTGAGGCCCAGAGAGCACACAGACTTAGAATAAAAATTTCCTAGAGACAGGACCCCTGCCAGCCTTGGTCCCTCTGTGTCCCCAGTGCCTGGGGCCATTTGCAGAATGAAGGAATGAGTAACTTCACACAGCCTCAAGCCAACACTGAAACTAAAACCCAGGTTTCTTGACCCTTGAGTGTTTCTGGGCCTCGGCCCTCCCCAGCCCGTCCCCGGCCTCCGCCACGCCCTCTCAGCTTCCTCTTTCAGTTCTCTGTGGGGAATTCCGGAGGCTGCACATCTCAGGTGGGGCTGCGCGGGCCTGCCTGGATCTTGCTCTTGCTACGCTGTCTCCGAATGTCACCAGCAGGTTACATCCCAGTCTCTAGGTGGCCCGACCTGTGTGTGCAGGGGGAGAGGAGCCTGCAGCCCCTCTTCCCTCTAGCTCTGTCCTCCCCACTCTGGGCTGTCGGCCTGCCCTGTCTACCTGCCTGGGGGTCCGAGCGGGTGAGCACACGGTGGGGGCAGATGGGCATGCACTGAGGTGCCCCAAATGGATGTGGGTAGAGGCCTGAGCTGGGGGAGGTGGCTTCTGTCCCTTGACCTTCCCTCCCTTGCTCTTCACTCTGCGGATACTCGTCTTTCCCCCTGCCTGCAGGCTGCATTCTGTCCTGTCCTGAGCTGGTCCCCATGAGGCGGCCGTTTCGCCAGCTCCTGTTTGGCCTCCCCACACCCACTCATTCGGTAGCTGTCCCGTCAGCACATGTTGCCTGAGACCCACTGCGTTCAGGGCCCAGACTTCAGAGGCGGACGGGAGCCAGGCTCCGCGCCCAGCTGCTGCCGGGGGTGGGGTGGGGCACGGTCCTGTCCCTAGATGACCCCGGCACTATGTGGTCAGTGCTCCTAGGGCACAAACTAGCACGGGGGGTGGGGTAGAGAATGGAGCCCAAAGGAATGGCACCCACCGGTCCTCAGGGGCAGGATGGCTTCCTGGAGGAGGTGAGGTCTGAGCTAGGCTCTGAAGGATGAGTGAGAGGACTGACAAAGGCCATAGAGGGGGGCAGCTGGGCAAAGGCCCTGGAGGGAAGGTGAAAGGTGAAAGGTACTCGGGGGACCGAGGAGCCATTGGCAACTGTCAATGTTTAACGAAGGAGCATTAGGAAGCAAGTTCTACCTGCGGCATCAGACAGGGCTGGGCAGAGGGAGGGTGCCAGGCAGCTGGCAGCATGGTGACTGTGGCCTCAGAGCCTGGCCCAGCTAGAAACATGTACTGGGCGAATAAATGATGGCACAATCAGGGGAGGAGGAATCTGAGCTCCTCCTTGACCTGCCACATCCCGGCCTCCTCCGCCACCCACACCGCTGGTCGGCAGGGCTCAGAAGGGGGACCTTCTCACGTGGGGGACCAGCTACACCTGTTGGTCCAGTGCAGGTGCCCTGCTTCCTGTGGCCGACAAAGATGGGAGCCCAGTGTTCTGGGGTGACCTGTGTCATTGCTGCCCCCTTGAAAGGCAGCCCTGTCCTCTCCAGCCCTTGACCCTGTGGTAGCACAGACCTCAGCCATGGACTTCTGCCTCTACCTCTCCCCCAAGTCCCTCTTGGTCACCGTGAGCAGAGCCCACCTGTGTCTGGGTCTGCTGCCTGCTGATGGGTGGCCATCCACTCCCCAGCCCCCCACAATCCCCCACAGCCCTGCCCTGTGCCTAGTGCCTCCTGCACTGTCCCCATGGGCCCTCCTGCCACCACCCTTGACTCCTTCTGGGCCCCCAAGGTCTCAGACCCACTGCGTTCAGGGCCCAGACTTCAGGGGTGGACAGGAGCCAGGCTCCGCGCCCAGCTGCTGCCGGGGGTGGGGCGGAGCGTAGTTCTGTCCCTAGATGACCCCAGCACTATGTGGTCAGTGCTCCCAGGGCACGAACTAGCACGGGGGGGGCGTGGGGGGTAGAGATGGGTCTTAGCCTGGCCCCCTCCATCTCCCTGCATCAAAGTGGTCCCAACTTCCTGGCCTCCCTCTCCGTGCCACCCCCAGGAGAGCCAGAGCAGGCTGCGTTTGGGCTGTGCCCCAGGCTTACTGTATGTGATCCTTTGGCATGTGTGCCTCAGTTTCCTCATCTGAAACATGGGGGTCAAAACCAGATGTCAGAATCCCAACCTCTGCCGCGGCTGGCACAGCCCGGAGCAGCAGCCCCTCTGCCTCCCCACACCCAGATTCCAGATGCTGCATTTGGGGGCCATTCTGCAGGGGGTGGTCCCGGCCTGGGGCAGCCCATCTCCGCAGCTCCCGCCGCATGGTCCGCCCTTAGCGAGGCAGCGGCCCTCACCCTGGGGCGCCCCAGCGCTGAGCAGATGGCAGGGGAGGCGATCGGCTGCGTCAGCTGCTGTTATCTCTCGCTGATGACACGGAGTGTAAATTTTGTTGGCAACACTCCCTCCTGCCTCTGCATGCCACCAGCTTTAATCACTGTAATTGAGTTATAATGAATGATTGTGCATTCCCATTGTCTGAGCCAGGCGCAGCCAGCGCTAGCGAGCTGGGCCCGCCCGCGGGGTGGGGGGTCCTTACTGCAGGGGAGGGGGCGTCGCCCTCCTTGCCTGGGCTCTGTCCCCAGCTCTGCCGCTGCCCTGCGCTCCCTTCCCCCAGCAACCAGACAGCCACGCACTGCAGCGGGGCTTAGGGCTTGCTTTTTGCTTTATTATCATTTTCAGATGACACAATGAATTCAGGAACATCGTGGAATATTTGGGAAATCCAGATAAGCAAAAAGAAAATGAAAAGAAGGAAAGGAATTAGAGTCCCCGAAATCCTGCCCCTCAGGGGTAACCTCCCTGCCCCATTCACGTTTTGGCGACTGTCCTTTCAGACGCTTCACCATGCAGACAGAATGACAGCTGCTGCTCCTCCCACCTGGGTCTGGGGCTGACGTCTGTGCTGAGAGCAGCATCTCAAGCCCAGCCTCACTTAACTCCAGGAGGCAGCTCCTGACTATCCCCATTTTACAGAGGGCTCAACTGAGGCTCAGAGAGCTTAACGCAAGCAGCTAGCAGGTGGGCTGCCCTGTTTCAAACCCCGTGGTGTCTGTATCTGTTGCCCCCCTGCTAAGTATGCAAATAAAATAGGTTCGGAATACCCCTCTCTCTACACGTTCCCCAGTCCCTGGTGCCCAAGAGAAAAGCAAAACTGCCTCTAGAACTTAAGTTTTTCTCATTTCAGTGTGACAGTGTTCATCCAGGCAGAGCGAACGCCGGGACCAGGCTCACCCCTTCCAGCAGAGTAGCCACCAAGTCCTGTGTGGGGGGCTCTGGACAGTGACTCTCTCTGGTTCCCATAGCGCTGCGGGCTGCTGCCCCTTACGAGTTGGGGGCCCAAAGCAAGTAACTATCCCCTGTGCAAGCAAGGGTGGTCTGCCAGCTCTCACGATGCTGGGGTCCCAGCAGGGTGGGCCAGCAGCTGGTGTGGCCCTGGGCGCTCCCGGCCCTCAGCGCTGCGCTGACACGGATTGACTTCCAGGGAGGCTCCCTGAGCCGGGGCAGAGGAAGGTGCTAATGCACCTGACAGGAGTCACCTTCTCCAGATACCGCATGGGGCAGGGTGGAGCACGACCGCCGGCAGATAGATGCTTGTCCCAGCTCCAGCCCGACCGACTGCATCACCTCGGCCAGCCTCATCTTGCCACGTCTCCCCTCCGAGCGCCGACTCTCTGGTCTAAAATAACAAATTTTATTGTTCTATTATTTCTTCCACTCTTCCAGGTAGCAGCATTCATCTCTTAGTGAGTGGCAATAATACTCTAATTGTAAATATGGTATTTATAATATATTTATAAATAATGCTAGTATTTATAATACATAAATAATAATTCTCATCACAGCTGCCGTTTACTGAGCACTTAGCGTATGTTAGGCACTATGCTTCTATGCTAAGTTTCTTTTTTCTTTGGTGACAGAGTGTAGTATTTTTCTACACCAAAAAATTAGAAGCCATTCGGCAATAGATGTTTCTGCCTCGGACCCACCTTCACCTTTGGCATTGGATGGAGCGGGGTTTGTGAGTCCCTTGTCCGAAGCAGCCATCAAAGCGAGGCACGAGGACGGTCCTCCTTGGCGTGTTTCTTGGGAAGGTGTTTCAAGCGGCCTTCAGAGAACTGCTTCTCAGAGAAAACAACGATTGCCTTCGCCAAGTGTTCTCGGTAAACAGCATTCCGCAGGTTTCGGGTTTTCCAGTGTCTTTCACCTTCTCTTTTGATGACTGTTCTGGTTTCTGGGATCAAAAGTCTCTTCTCCGGCTGGCCAGTGAGCCAGGGGGACCCCAGGTGCCAGCCATTGTGTTTCCTGCTGCTCTGTGGGCACACGGAACGCTGGGAAGGAAAGCATACCAGGTCCTTTCACTGTCTCTTCAAATCCTCCTCACAACCCCAGTACCAGCTCCATTTCACAGAAGAGGCATCTGAAGCACAGAGAGGTTGAGTAACTTACCCAGGGTCACACAGCTAAGTGACGGTATAGCCCAGTGCATCCCATGTGCTATGGTAGGTATTGGGGGATGAGTGAGACACACGGCCCCTGTCCCCCAGAAAAATCTACAGTCCCCATTCCTTGAGAAACCTCAGGGCTTCCCCTGATAGCTGACCTCTCCCCATGCATCACACCTGCGAATACACCCATGACAACACTATTCCTCGCAGCGTGGTGGCTTCCCTCTTCACTGTGTGCTGCCTGGGGCTGCACTTGTCCGTCTGGGTCTTTGAGCTGAAGCAGAGGGTGTCTCCTCTCTCTCCTTGGGAAGACCACATGGATCCCAAAGCCATGGGGCTCCTGGAGACCAAGACCCTCCTCTTACAGGTGGACACGAGAGACAAACCCACAAGGCAGGGGACTCATAGGAGCCACCGATGCTCACCCGGGAGGTGCCCCTGGGGTCAAAGTGCTTGGCCAGCGTAGGCCTGTCCTTGGAGGCTCTGCTGCTTTCTCCAGGGCTGGGCACCGGTTCTGCTCTGTGAACATCTGGCCTGTCCTTCTTTGGTCCCTGTCCCAGCCTCTGCAGCTCCTGCTGCAGGGTGTCAGGAAGGGACACTCCCAGCATAGCCCAGGAATGCAGAGAGGAGGGAGGAGAAAGGAGGTGGCCATTTCCGTGGGCCCGGAGGACCCCCAGTTGGGGCGAGGCCAGTGGTCTCCTACACCCCAGCGTCCTCTCTGGCGACTTGGCTTACTTCACTGTGGGCTCCTCCTCCAGCCCTGCTGCCAGCCCCATCCTCAAACCCTCCCCAAAGGCTGGGGACATCCCACTCTGAGAAGGCGCTTGGAAAATACGCGAGGCACCCTGGGGGAAAGAGAGGGGTGCGGGAGGAGGCTGGAGTCGGAACGCTCCCTGCGTTCTCATCTGCCCCTTTGGCACCAGGACTTTCCCAGGGATGTGGGCTTTTACGTGGACCTGGAGAGTCCTCACTACTCGTGATGTGGACACACAGTTGCTAGCCTAGGGCCTTCGAATCCCCTAGTGTGAGGCAGTGGCGCTGGGGTTGGGCTGCTGGTTGCAACTGCGGCTTAGTGGGTGCGGATGGAGAGCAGCACAATGGGACGGAGCTGGGTCTGGGCACTGGATCTGCCCGGACTCTCCCTGGTCCTGAGTTTCCTCATCCGTGAAATGGGTCTAAACAGACCTAACTCCCAGGACATGAGAGTTGAGAAGAGAAGAGGTAAAAACATTCTTTGTGGACAGCCAAGTATTGCACATATGAGGGATGGGGAACTGCCACTGTGCTGCGGTGTGCGGCCACTCCGAGCTGGCCCTCGGCCCCCCATGGGAGCTGGTGAGGTCCGTCCTCCAAGCTGAGCTCAGCCCCCTTTTGTGCCTGACACGCCTGCCGGCCTCATGCCTCCTTCCCACCTAGGTGCCACATGCTGTGTTGCTGCCTTTGATGAGGCAGGACGCTCGGCTAGAAACGTTTTCTTGTAAAATCAGTTGCCCGGATAGGACAGTGCTCGCTCCAAGGGTCGCTGCAATGGCACCGCGACTCCTGCCTGGGAGAAGGCATTTTGGGATGAAGCCAGAGATTCCTCTTTAACAGTGCCTCGAACGACAATGGCAAGTGACCATTGTCTCTTGGTTTTCCAGGAAACGGGATGCTCACCTGACGCAGCCTGACCACAGACTCCCTCCCTGGTTTCCACGGAATCGTTAGCTGGGGAGCCCGGAGGCCTCCGAGAGTCCCTCCCCCGTCTGCCAAGAGGCAAGGGTTTCACCCTCGCAGCTGCCCTGGAGATGTCTGCTGTGTCGCCTGTTTTACAGAGGGTGAAGCCAGGACGCAGATTAGGTAAGCTGCCCAAGGTCACAGAGCAGGACCTGAAGGAGGCCTCGAGTGCGCGGTTTGTCCAGCCCCTCCCTCGTGCTGCCTCTGGAAGATGCCGAGGGAGCCTCCTCTTGCCCGTCCCCGCCAGGATGCCCTTGGCTGTCAAGTGCTTGGCTGAGCTGGCAGTGCCGCTCTGGGTCAGCTCGACCCGGGCCCAGCTGTGCAGGACACGGCCCAGCAGGCAGCTGCAACAGCTGCTGCATCCGCCACGGCTTCTTTCCCTGTGTGCTCGGTGCACCGTAGCCTTGCTCAGGAGGGCAGGAGTGACCAGGGCACCAAGGTTCAACCTGATTGTGACCATAGGAGGAACTGGTGGTGAAGGGCAGCAAGGGTTGGGCTGGGGAAAAGGGGCCCAGAGCTTCAGAAGAGAAGGAGAGCCGGACCCTGGCAAACAAGGACGCCTGATTTTAGGAAGGCAGAGTGCAAGACCAGCCTGGGAAAAGAGAGCCCCGACAAGCCTGGAAAAGCGTCCAGAGGCTCCCAAAACATGAAGCGTGCTTGGCCCCATGATCGGACATCCGCTACCTGGGGATCAAGCGGAAGCTCACTTAATGACCAGAAGGCTCAGAGGACAGGTGAACCCCAGGGCAGGGCAGGCCAGGTGAGCAAGGCAGGTGGGACGACAAGGGGCTGCTTGCCTGCTTGGAGGAAGGTGAGCCCAGGAAAAGTGGACTCCCTGCCTTGGCAGGTGGAGAGCCAGAGGTCTGGGGCTCTGCTTGGGATCGCTAACCTGGACAAGGTGTCGCAGACAGGGCAGAGCAGGTGGCAGGGCAGAGCAGCCAAGCTCGGGCACAGGTGGTCCACAGGCCTGGCTTCGGGCCTCAGCCCTTCTCCTTACTAACTCCGCACACGCACGGGCAGTGGCGCGGCTGTGAGCGCCGCTGGCTGCCAGGGCTCCACCTGCAGCTCTGCCAGTGGTCGCCGTGGGCACGGTGGGCGAGGTGCTCTGGTGGTTGACTGCTAAGAGAGGCCGGATAGCTGGCAAAACAGTATTGCTGGGCGTGTCTGTGGGGGCGTTTCTGGAAGAGACTGGCATTCGAATCAGCCAACTGAGCGAAGACAATGCCCCCGCCAACACAGGTGGGCATCGTGCAGTCTGCAGGGGGCCTGGCTAGCACAGGCAGGCGGAGAAAGGGGAATTTGCTTTCTGAGCTAGGACGTCCGTCTTCTCCTGCCTTTGGCCGTCGGTGCTCCCGGTTCCTGGGCCTTGAGACTCAGAAAAGCGCTGAGACCACCCCCACCCCCCACAGGCTCTTAGGCCTCCGGACTCAGACCGAATGACCCCGCTGCTCTCCTGGTCCCCTCGTGGGAGACGGCAGACTGCGGGACTTCTCAGCCCCTGTAATCGAGTGTGAGTCGATTCCTACAATACGTTTCCTCATACACATACATACACGCATGTATACGTGTGTATCTTGCTGGTCCTGTTTCTCTGGAAAACTCTAACATGGATGCCTAGCCTCCCTGCCTTAGTTTCCCCCTTTATGAAATAGAGGCGATGACAGAGCTCACCTCAGGGACTTGTTGGGAGGACCCATTTAGGTGAAATACAGGAAGTGCTTCGAACAGTTCTTGGCGCCTACTAATTAATCAATGAATAATACCTGTTGTTAGGCTGGGAGCTCAGCTTCTCAAGTGTGAAACAGGAGGATTAGGAGGATTCCTAACACGGCTGCTTTGTGGCAACCTACGCTGCACACAGAGCCTGTCAGAGCAGCCCTTACTGCGGTGGATGAAGAATGCAGCCCCCGGCCCCCACGGCTGACGTCCAGTGTGGCTCTATTACCTGTTAGCTCTGTGACCTTGAACCAGTTACTTAACCTCTCTGTGCTTCAGCTTCCTCACTTGTCCAATAGCGACAGGTACGTAGGCTGAGCATGGTGGCGCACACCTGCAATCCCAGCACTCCGGGAGGCCGAGGCAGGAGGGTTGCCTGAGGCCAGGAGTTCAAGATGAGATAGATCCATAATAACACCTGTCTCCCAGGATTATCGGGAGGACTAAATGAATCAATATGTCTACAGCAATTGGCAGACTGACCGTAGTAAGTGCTCAATAAATGATGGCTAAGAGGAGAAAACCTCCCCAGGGCCCTGAAGGACCTCCTGGCTGTGAGTAAAGAGCCGTGAGTCCTTCAGGGACTGGGGACACCAGCCTCTCTCTGACATCCTCCCCTTCCCCATGATTTATTCCTTTTCTCTGTCCAGCCACCAGAGCCCAGATAGTCAGTTTTCAGAGAAGGACACTGACCTTCTTGAAGGCAGGGAACTGGTCTCATTCATCTGGGTCCTCAGTGCCCGGTGTGGGGACACAGGCTGGGCGGGGTGAGAGGGCAAGGGCTGCTGGGCTGTGGCTGGGGGCTTTGCTCAGCAGTGGCTGGTGTCCGCCTCAGGGACCGGCCCAGAGAGCTTGCCTGGTCTGTGCCGCTCTGCTGCTCCCGAACCTTGTTGCCTCTCTGAGCGGCCGGGGCTGCCAGAGAAGGTCGGTGGAGCCGCAGTGAGTGATGAGGCACCAGCTGGAGCTCGGGCGGGGCCAGAGCAAGCGGAGGCAGCGGCCTGAGGTGGGCCCTGCCCCACCCCTCAGAGCCCTCCTTCCGAGTCCCCAGGCGTGGCTGTCCCCTCACTCTTACTCGCTCACCAGCCGAGTCTTTTTGTCTTTTTTGGAGAAATACCTTTCGGGTCCTCAGAATTCCTTGATTAGCCACATTAGTTGTTCCCCAGCCCTCCCTTCGCCTTGTCTCACGATGTAGCCATCGACATATCCTCGGGGTCTAAAATGGGGTGAGTGAGCAACATCAGTTTAAAACTCATTGACTTTTAAAAAAGTAAATACTGAATGCAGAGGGGAAGACCGACCCAAAGCTGCAACACGGCGTGGGGTAGAGGCGAGGGCTGCAGGGACGGGAAGGACCTGGTGGCCGCGTCCTCCCGTGTCTGTACTGGGAGACTTCAGGTGCCACTTGGAGCGCGCAGCTGGCTTGCTCTTTGGCTGCGGCTCTGGACCTGGAGACAGCAGGAAGCGCACACCTGAGCGGACGCCTGGAGTGGGACATCGGGCACCAGAGGGCCGGGCAGAGCCATTAAGTCGGCCTCAGTAGTTCAGGTGACAGACCCTGGAGGAGGCCCGGCCAGAGGGGAGAACGGGAGGTGGGGGAGGGGAGGCACAGGTCCCTTCCCAGGGAAGCCTCTCCTTTCCCTACGCATCAGTCGCACCCTGTCCTGAGCCAGAAGGGGAGAAATGATTGACAAATAAAACCCTCCAGATGTGCAGGATTCTCACATTTTACGATGACTTCTGTTGACTTCCGTTGCTCATTTGATGCTCATGGCTCTGTAGCGAAGCATCTCTATTTGACCATGGAGAAATCTGAGGCTCAGAGAGGTCAAGCAATTTACTCAAGGCCACACAGCCAGGCAAGGGAAGCCATAGGACTGCATGCCAGGTCTTGCTCTTGTCCCTCTACCGAGCCGGGTCCCAGGGCCAAGCCTGGTCCCAGTCCTCAACCCTGGCTGGCACACAGCAGGGTAGGAAGGGTTTTCCAGCAGCTCCTGCATGTCCCTTGGCTGATGGGGACTGAGAAGGAGGGCTTAGTCTCTCAGCCAGGGAACTGAAAGTTCTGGCCACAGAAACCTGTAGACTGAAGAGTGGCCAGATTCTCTGCAGGGCATTGTGGGTCTGCTGCCCAGGCCCGTGGGCCATACATTCGTTCCTAACTTCCTATCATATTGGGCGCCTGCCTGGTGCTTATAGATGAAGGCTGACCTCGAAGGGCTGACAGTGTCCCACGAAGCCTCACAAGACTCAGCCTCTGGCCACCTCCCCAGCCTCATCCCCCACTTCCTCTCGCTCGCCCAGTGCTGCCCCATTGACTGCCTCGCGCCGGCCAGGCCTGCTCCAGCCTTGGGGCCTTTGTGTGCTCTGATCCCCTGGCCTGGCAGTGCCCTCCCCAGACACACCCGTGGCTCCCACTCACAGCCTTCCTGCCCCATCCCTGGTGCCCCAGCCCTCCCGCCTGATGGCCCTGCCCTGTCCCCACCTGCCACCACCCAGGAGCTGTGTGTCTCTTCTCTGTTGCCTTCCTCGTCTTACCGTGTGGTCTGTGGCTGGGTGTCTCTCCTACTAGCGCCAGGAAGGCATGAGCTCCGGTTTGTACCCGGCTGTCTGCCCCGTGCCTGGCCCAGGGCGGGCACCTCGTGAGAAGTTAGGGAATGAATAGGTGGCCGGAAGGCCAGTTTCCCCTCCAGATACCGACTGGGCAGAGTGAGGTGGGGAGAGAGAAGAGTGTTGTTATCAGGGAGTCTGCTTTGCAATGGTGTCCCTTTGTGTCTCAGCTGTGGGGACACGGATCAGCCGCTTACTGTCTCAGTGCTGCTCTCACCTGCCTTCCTATCCTCACTGTCACTGTGTCCCTAGGTTGCTCCATCATCCAACGTGTCTGCCTCTCGGATCCCCTACCCACACTGTAGCCAGAGCTCAAGGCATCTGAGGCCTGACCGTGCCCACACTTTCAGGGTAGTGGCTCCTACACACGTGACCACGAACTGGCTTTGGGGCCAGTCCTGAGGTCAAATCCTGCTTCCTTGGTATGAGCTAAGTGGCCCTGGGCAAATTCCTGAGCCTCTCAGAGCCTCATCCTCCATCCATGAGAGGCGACAGAGAGATGGGGGCTGTGCGGAGCCCCCACCTGAGCACTGTCATCGTTACCCTGACGGTCTGCAAAATGGGGCTAGAGGCACTGACCCCGCATGGCTGTCTGAGGAGCCAACGGCAAGGCAGGCACGGGGCCTGGCACACAGTGGGTGTGCAGATAATAGTGACGTCGGCTCTTTTCCAGAACTGTTTGAGCGTCGATTCGCTCAGTACAAAAGAGGGAAGAGGGGCTGCTGGCAGGGGCAGGTAGGAAGGGGCAGTCAGTGTGACATCTAATCCCCCAGGCGGTCTGATGAAAACTAGCTCTGAGCAGCAGCCTCCAGGCCTGCCCAGGCAAAACAGTCCCTTCGCAGAGTGTCCTCAGAGCCTCCTTCCCCACCCCACCTGGTCCCCCCCACACACTAGCTGAGGCTGGAGCTAGCCTGCCTCACAGCCTCTCGTCTGGGCACCCCGCACTGTGCACAGACTCCAGCTGATGATGGTCTGCAGGCTGCCACGGGCCTCGGTGGGCCCCCCTGCCTCCTGACTAACAGGGCCTCAGCCCAGGCAGGCCGAGAAGGGGAGGGGAGAGCTGCTGGAGGGAGTCGACGGCCCGGGTTCTGGGCCCAGGCTGTGCAAGGAGGGCCTTGGAGCCCGGGCCCAGGATAACTGAGATGGCTCGAAGGTAGTGCCTGCCACCTCCCTAGCTGAAGCAGGAGGGTCTCGGCAGGGTGAGGCTGCCGCTTGCCTGCCCACCCTGCAGATGTAGGGGGAGGGCGGCTCCAGCGTCCCGGACCTGCCTTTGCGGCTCATCTCCCCATGTGCCGCTGAGTCGGTCGCTGGCCCGAGGTGTCTGGCAGGTTGGTCTGTGTGTCTGTGAGCGTGTGTCTGTGTGTGCCCACGAGTGTAACGTCTCCGGGTGTGTGCTGTGTGTACCGTGTCTGCGTCGCCCCTGCGTCGTGCCGATGGGGGGCTTTCTTTCATGTCTGTGATTCCAAAATCAACAGCGCCCGATCCACGCTCCTCGCCGGCTGTCCCCGCCCCGCCGCAGAGCGCATGGACGGGTAGCGCGCTCCGCTTTCCTCTGCAGAGCCAAGGCAGGTCTTTCCTCTTTAAAGGTAAATTCCAGGGGGATGAACACTACAGAGGAATTGTCCCGGAGATGGCTGGCTGGTGGCCAATTTGTCTTGTAGAAAAGATCCCCGGTGCCTGTAGAGCCAAGATGAAACAATTCTTTGGAATTAACCAAGCTAATTTTGACGAGCAAACATTTTGCTGCAATGAAAGTTTTTATTGTAGCACATAAAAGTCAAAACAACACCCAGTCCCCCTGGGGGAGACAGGCGGCGGTAAGAAGAGAAACGGCGCACACAAGCTCTAACTAATCATTGTGAAATCAAAAGTGCTCAGCGCTGCCAAATTAAATGCAACTAAAAATACCCGTGGAGAGGAGCCGCTGAAGGGCAGCCCCCAGAAGCCGTGGATTCTTCGCTCGCTTAAGCAATCTCAAACCCCAGCTCGTCAAGCACAAGCCATTGTGTTCCAGGGAAGAGCAGGGCCAGAGGGAAAGGCCATCTTGAGCTTCTGGAACATTCCTCAGGCCTGCGTCAAGGTGGCGTTACCTGGCTGGAGCGGAGAAGGAAGCTGCCATTTCTGTCTGGTGGCTCTGTGAAGCCGGTCCCCACTGTCCCATAGGTCCCCACGTCTGGCCACCTCCTGGCCTTTGCTCCCCCACTGGGCTCCTCTCAGGGAAGCCCCTCCCTGTCCTCTGCCCCACGCCCACACTGCAGCCAGCGTCACGCCCTGCGCCGGCTTTCGTGATGACCGATGTCAGCTTTCCCCGTGTTTTACGTGAAGGAAGAAGCTCCCTGTGGGGGACGAGGATTCGTGTTGAGTCCCGGGGGCGTGTGTGGCAATGGGGGGTGATCTGACCTGGGGGAGCTGTCCTTACAAAGCACGGTTTACTGTGAGTGATGTCACGGTCCACCAGCAAGCACTTCCCGCACTCTGCTTTATACTCAGAACTGTGCTGGGCCTGGGACACGCGCGGCGTGGCCTTCCCGGGGCTCACGCTCAGTCGGGCCGAGGGGCACACAGGCACAGAAGTAGCCAAAAATAATCTGCCCGTGATGAGAAGCGTGCGAACATACATCCCTGAGGCCAGTTTGCCTGGGACAGTCAGGGCAGGCTTCCTGGAAGAAAGGACCCCTGAACTGGCTGTGGAGGACGCAGACAGGAGAGCGTGGAATTCGTGCTCTTTCCCGGGCTGCTCACTGCGGCTCCCCAGGTGACCGTCCTGCATCCCTAAAGACAGCACAGGCTTTGATGGGCAGGACTCATTTTATCCACACGGTCCCAGTCCTTTCATGTCTGTTTTTCCAGCTCCAAACACATCATCTGTCTGACAGGATGTATTTCAACATGGATGTTCAGTGAATCTTTTGAAATAGGGTAGTTTAGAGGCAGATCTAGAAGAGGAGGAGAAATCACCCTTTTCTCTGACGTCCTTACGCGGAACCTGGCCCCCTCTGAGGGCTCAGTTGTGTGGTGGTTGGGGGCATAGACGCAGATGGATCTGTGTCTGAATCCCATTTCTTTTACTTGCTAGGGCAAGTTCAGTGTCCTCTCTGAACCTTAGCTTCTCTATATGTAAAACATATATCGGAGTGTCTACTTCATAAAGTGGACCCCTTTATTATTATTATATCTTTTATCAGTTAGGATGTTCTGGCTGCAAGTAACATAATACCGGACAGACAATGGCATAGCCAGTACATACATGATCTTAGTTGCCAAGGCAGGTAGCTCCAAGGATGGTACAGCAACTCAACAATGTCAGTGGGGGGCCAGACTCTCTCTATGCTCCTGCTGTGCCACCCTCAGCAGATATTGCCTCATGGCCCAAGATAGTTGCCATGGTTCCAGGCATCATATCTCTATCTAAGGGCATCGCCAGCAGGAAGGAAGGTGGGGTCAGAAGAAGGAGGGCAAAAGGGTTCTCTTCTAATGTGCCTTTTATTTAGGGGGGGGGTTCCCACTTGACTTCCTTCCCCTCTTGTTGGCTGGAACTGGGTACTTTGGCCACCCCCAGGCCAATCACTGGCAAAGGGGAAACAGATTGCCATGACTGATTTAGACCAATCACTTTCATCACTTGCTATCTGAACAAAAATCCGAATGAATATTGAGCGATCAACCAGCAGTGTGAGCCACCCCCTGGGCCACCCGGGCTTTGCTTGGCACCAGGATGGGCATGTCAGGAATGCAGCTATAGACAGATGCAAAGCCCCACATTGGGATAGGTCTCCAGGAGAAGAGAAGAAACTCCTTGTCTCATTAGGTGTCAAGGGTCATAACTGGATGCTTTTAGAAATGCAGAGAAGTCTCAGGAACACTCACAACCACTCCCCCGCCCCAGCATCAAAGGCCCCCAGCCCCTCCAAGAACACGTGGCACAGGCTTCGCAGGAGACAGCCTGCACGAGGGGGCTGGAGGCCCAGCTCAGCTTCAGACTGGCCATGTGGGCCTGGGTCTCAGCGCCATCCTCTGGGAGGAGCAGTACTTGCTCTGTGGACGCCACGTGGCTGGTGAAGACCCATCAGTTGCAGGAAGCATCTGGGAAACACAATGCAGGTCGGGGTGGAGGGGAGATTTGGTTTGTAACACAATTTGGGGGCAGGGTCTCAGGCTCCTCAGCTATCAGCAGGTGGTCGGACTGGGTGTGCTGTAAGGCTTCTTCCAGCACGCACGTGCTCAGATCCTATGCCCCATAAAGCAGAAAAGCAGTGGCCACTTGGATTCAAATTCACGCTTTGCCACATATAAGCTGTGCGGCCTTTGGCCACGTTGCTTAGCTTCTTTGAGCCTCTGCTTTCTCATCTGTAGAAGCAGGGAGAATCACAAAGTTGCAGTGGAGGTCTCTTGAAATAGTGCTTGTGGAGCCCCTAACAGTGCCTGGCACATGGAAAGTGCTGGACAAATGTGAGCTGTTATTGCTGGCGTGTTGTTCTGTGTCATTCTCACGGCAACCTCGTGAGTTAGCGATTGTCATCCCATCTGTTACCCTTAGACATGAGGTTCTGAGTGGTGAGGGGACTTGTCCACTGTCCTTCAGCCAGGGCAAAGGCAGAACTAGAATCCAGGTTTTCTGACTCGTGGCCCGTGTCCTTTCTACTGCCCTCCCTTCCAGGCTGGAAATGGTACAGCGGGGAGGGGGTGCACACCCGGATGTGGAGGGAAAATTAAAATATATATATATATATATATACATAGGCTGCCTGTGCTAGGACGTCGACAAAATTATAAATAATAATAAATAATTGGTCTGCTTTTATATATCGATATATGATTTTGATCCTTAAATGACTCCCAAAGGGAACCGTCCTTCTCTCCATTTTATAAATGACAGCATGATGTTCAGAGAGGTTAAGGAATGTGCCCCACAGGCGCACTGAGTCCCCATCTGTCAAGCTCTAGGTCCTGGGTCCTCGCCACCGGGCAGGCTGCAACAAGTGAAGCTGGCTGTGGACTCGCCGGGTCTCCTCCCAGCCCTCCTCTCCCCACTGGTCACTCGCAGGTCCCCAGGGCACCTGAGCCAGCATCCCTCACCCCTGCCACCAGGAAGTCTCAGGGCAGCCAGCTGCCCCTCCCCTGGCCTTGCCCTGGGAGGCCCTCCAGGCCCATCCCCCCGCAGAAGCCCCCTCCCTCCTAGCTGTACCATCTCCCGGTGCCGAGCTGCCTACAGGTCATACTGGCACATGTGGATGGTGAGGGGAGGGCCTGTGTGTCATCACCCCTGTGTCTGCTCCCACAGAAACCGCGGTTGTATCCAGTGCTCTGAATATCCCTAACCCAGAGGCTGGATCTAACGATGCGGACGACAGGGGTTAGCTGCTAGTGAAGAAGCTATCTGGGGACGGAGAGTGGTTGGGGCACTCCTCGGATCAGGTCCGATAGTAATCTCCTGCGTGTGTAGATACGGCCTCCTCTGCCGAGTGCTTTCACCTGCGCTACCCTGTGTGAGCCTCCAGCTACCCTGTGGAGCAGGCCGGGCAGGCGCTGCGTGCCCATTTGCCAGATGGGGAAACCGGGGCTCACCTGTACCCAAGACCACACAGCTGGTAAGAGGTAGATTCCTCAGGCCCTGGCCTGAGCACTTCGGCTCTCCAGGGGCTCTCTCTAGCCAGGGGGCAAGCCCTCAATCCAAAAACCTTCCCCCAAGGACGTTGGAGTGTCACTTGGAAGGTTTGCTCCTGGCGCGGGGACTGATCTTGGCTCCTCCTCCCGGGGGCACATCCTGCATGTATGGAATACCTGGGCGGGGGAGGGGATCCTGGTTGGGCAGCTTCAGGGAGCCCCGATCTCAGAGAGGCCGACCCGCCCTCTCACGCCAGCAAGTCCAGCGCAGTCGGAGCCCAGCATTTTGCATCAGGGGAAGAAGAGCAGCAAAAGTGCACTTTCGCCGAGCAAGACCTGGGGCTGTGCGCCGGCTCTGTCTTCCTTTTCTGCCTCCTGTCTTAGGTCTCGGGTTGTGGGTGTGCCGCCATGGAGGCCTGGAGCCCAGCCTTGGGCCTTGGGACCCTCCACAAGTCATGTAGCCTCCCTGGGCTCTTTCTGTCCAGGGAGGGAACGCGGGCCCCCTGAGGGCTCTTCCCGGCCTCCACAGCCCTTCCCATCCCCCACGCGCTGCCCTCCGGGTCTCTCTGTCACGTATGCACGGACTCACACACTCACACACACGGACAGCACTTCTGTGCCACATCTGCCCTTAGTCACAGGCTCAAACATCACAGAACTGACCTCCGTGTCCTGGTTCAGTGGTTCTCAAAGCTGGCTGCACATTAGATCCTCTGGAAGCTTTCGAAATCCCCTGGGGTGTGCCTAGGCCACACCTGAGACCCCTCACATCACAGTCTGCGTGGGCTGCCTCCAGGCAGCAGTATTTTTTAAAGCCACCCAAGGGACGCCACGGTGCAGCCAAGGTTGAAAACCAGTGACACCCAATTCATGTCCTCACCCAGCAAGGAGCTCCGCAGAGAGAACTGCAGAGGGGCACCCCAGCCCCAGATACAGAGCTCGTGTTTCCAGGCCCAGCTGGTCTCCCTCTGGCTTGTCTGGTAAGGCCATGACCCTAATTGCCCCCGGGAAGGGGCAGGGTTGTGTCACAGAGAGCCACACCTCTCCCATTACTTCGGGGAGAGAGCTGAGCAAGAAACAGTCCCTTCCATCCAGATGTTAGGGAGGCTGTTTCTCAGACTTGCGGAGGCCACCTGCTTCAGAATTCCCTACAGCTTACAAAAATGCAGATTCCCAGGCCCCAGCCCATACCAGCTGAGTCCCAGTGTCAGGGCTGTGCTTGGGGCCTCCCGGTGACACACAGTGGGCTGGTCTGGGAATCGGAAGACCGGGGTTGAGTCCTGGCGCCAGCCCTGACTCTCTAGGTTACTGTGAGTGGGTCCAACCTCTTGTCTGTGACCTCACAGGGATTCCAGCACAGTCTGTCTGGGGGAAGATTTTGCAGACACTAAAGCGCTGTATGAGTTGATTGCTCCATGGTTATTGTTGGTTTTGTGCCTGTCATTTACATTCTGCTGGACCTGCTGTGGCCTGAGGCTCAGCGGAGGGACGGGCTGGGGAGCTGGAGGGCTGGCAGGCCCTGGAGAGGCTGTGAAAACAGCCCGTTCTAGCCGCACAGGGCAGGGTGGGGGGACGAGAGCTGCGTGTCAATAAACACAGCTCTGTGCTGTGGTCCCGTCTGCTAAGCACGGACAATGAGCGAGGCTCTGCCATTGTCACGGGCATGTCCTGTTGTTCTAGGCGTGGAGAGTGGGGAGAGGAAGGCAGAGGACATGGGATGTTTTGAGCACTTTACACATGTTAGCGCAGCAAGTTCTCATGCTCAGTGTTTTCTCCAGGAGGTGAGAAAGTGGGGACTCCAGAAGAGAAAACAGAAACTCAGTTAGGACCTCTCTGGAGTCACTCGGGCAGCAATGGCAGAGCCCGGGTTAGAACGCAGAAAGGCCCATCTCCTGAGCCCAGGCTGGCCCCACAGCCCCACCTGGCCCTCTGGTGTAGGAGACTTTCGGGCTCACAAACCAACGGGCTCTTCCCCAGCCTGGGGAGGCCTCCGGCCTGGAGCCTTAGGCCCTTGCAGGACTGGTGCTGTGCGATTGTGGGGTATCGGCCAGCCCCCCCGCCGGCACTCACCTGGCTGCCTGGGGAGGATGCGAACATCTGCAGTCAATAGCTTCCTAACAACGCAGGGTTTCAAAGAAAGGTAAAGATCAAAGGCAGAGGAGGTCAAAGAAGCCCAAGCGATCACCCCCAGATTAAAGCAAGAGCAGCCGCACTCCCTGCAGGCCCCAGTCTCCAGGAGGCCTGCCTGGCCCTGGAAAACTCCAGCCTGGAAGGCGCTGAGAGGGAGGGGGAGGTGGAGAGGAAGGGAGAATGACAAGGAGACATGGACAGAGGGAGAGAGTGAAACAGAGAGAGAGAGAGAGAGAGAGAGAGAGAGACAGAGAACAGAAAGGAAAGCAAAACCAAGAGCCACAGACGCCAGGTTAGGCCACAAGGCAGAAAAGGAGTGTCAGACTGAGGCAGGGGCTGAGACTGGGACAAGCCTAGCCAAGGGGGCATCAGCGAGTGGCTGGCAGCCTGTGCTCTATCTGCCTGGTTTCTACATGGCTGAGGCTGAGGCTCTAGGCGGAGGCTGCCGACCGACCCTCCAAATAGGCTTTAGGGGCTCCCTGCAGGCCGGAAGGACTTCAGGGTCCTATTCCTCAGGCCCCTTAAAGGCTGGAAGCCTCCTGGCCCCCACCTGGCCCATGATCAGGCCTGTGGTGGCCACAGGCCCCATGTTCCCACGCCCTCCCACTGCTCCCTGAGCCTTCCTTTCTTCCCTCTACCTGTGTGCACTGAGCCTGCTAAGCCCAACCCGGGCTCCTCTGCCCCCTCCAAGAAGCCCTCCCCAGGCCTGGAGAAGTCCCATGGCCCCCAGGGATGTCCCCAGGCTTCTTTGGTCTGCCATGCTGGGCCACATCGGTGACACAGTGTTGTATGTGCTGTACACTAAGTTCTCTAATCCCCCCTCTCCATCCGTCTAGATGTCAAATCCTCTTCCCTGTCCCCTTCTCTCCCCTCCCACCCCGGCCTCCTGGCCTGCGTGCAGAGAGGCTTCCCGGAGGGTCTGAAGTTTGCTACTTTGATTCCTTCAGTGCCCTCCCTTGATCCACAGTTTGTAGGGCATGGAGCAGAGGACAGCATCGTGCCCACGGACAGAGGGAACGAGGCCCTGGCAGGCAGTTTGCCGACTCTCAGGGCTGGCTGAGGCACACTCGGTCCCAGAACAAGGCCTTTGCCACAGGCTGCACCCTGCCCCCAGCCTCTCTTCCTGAACCTCACTCAGGACAAGAGCTGAGCACCTGCACTGCGGGCGGGGGGAGAACGGGGTTATTGCTCCTGCTGGCCTGGCCCGGCAGGCCTGAGAACCTCATCCCCATGGACCCCGCCTGCAACCTGGCCCCAACCTGCTCTCTCACTTCCCTTTCTCAGTGGGTCAGCACCTGCTCAGCTCCCCACACCCTGTCCCACCCGCCAGGCACACCCTCTTCCTTTCCCCAGAGGCCTGCTTCTGGGCTGGTCCTGCTTGGCCAAGGCAAGACACACGGCCACTGAGCTCCCCGTGGCTGGGGAAATGCAAGCCTGCCACCTGCCCAGAGGAGCAGAGCTGGGCCCTCAGGGAGCAGCCCCGGTGACACCACACTCTTAGTCCTGGCGACCCTACCAGGCTGCAGTGTTTCCAGGGGCCATGACTGCTGGTCTCTGTGTCCCCCAAACCTAGCACGGGGCTTGGCACGTGGTGGATGCTTGGACAATTGTTGCGCAGGTGAAGCGAGCCAGGCAAAAGGCTCTGTCAGCTTCCAGCTGCACTGCCCGCCGTCCGCCGTGACAGTGACCGTGACAAGGTGCAGAAAAACAACAGTGTCACTGAGCAAAGCACATACAAGTCACAGCAGATACCCATGACTCTGGTGCCTGAGGCCAGTAGGCTTAGTGACTTGTTCAAGGTTGCACAGCTGGTGAGTGGTGAGGGGCACGGCTGGACCCGGGGCCGAAGCTCCTGAGTGCTCCGCTGGGCCCCAGGACAGGGGGCTCCCGTGGCTCCCCGCTGAGCCTCAGGTTCCCCACATGTCAAATGAGGACTTCAACTCCTTGGGTTCTTCCATCCCTTTTTTCTGCTAACATTTCCTAACTCTAAGGGAAGGAGATTGCCCCACCGCCCCTGGTTAAGAATCAAGCAATAGTTGGAGGAAGGACTCCTGTCTTCAAAGACCTTACAGTCCAGTGGGGTGAGAAATAGTCTATTTAACGTTCAGACAACAGGGCTGTGTGAGCCCTGGGAGGGCAGTTGGAGCTGGTCCTGGAGGGGTTGGGGTGGGCCTGCAGGGAGGAGGCATTTGGCTGTGTGGATTGGTTAGGAGCGGAGGGGTGGATACGAATGGGCGTGTAGGCGAGATGGGAGAGTGCAGGGTGAGGACACTGGCCAGCTGGAATGGAGAAAACCCTGACTTTCTCGAGCAATTTCCTTTTCCAAGCCCCCTCTTGCAAGCGAGCATCTTTAATTTATTAAAGGACTGATTTTAAATCATCCTGCCTCTCTCCCTGCCCACCCTCTATCCTCCGCTGCCTATATTTCCCCTGACCATAAATTTTTTTTTAATGACAGTTTAGAAAATGAGCAAATCTTTGGTGACACTTTTATCACCCCCAGAATACTTTTAATAAGAGGTTTCGGTAGATTGCATTCTGGGAGTGGGGGAAGGGAGGCAAGATAGTCGTTCCACCAGCTGGTGGGAATTGCCCTCCCCGTCCCAGCCCTGCACCCTGCAGCCCTGACACTGCCCCTCCCTCTCCAGCCCACTCCTTCTCCCTTCTCCCCAGGGAAGCCCCCCCACTCCCAGCCTAGGCCCCCAGCTCCCTGGATTCCAGCCCGTCCTGACAACCCACTCACCTTGTAGCCTTGGGTACATCTCTTTACCTTCCCGCTCCCTCCCTCTCTCATCTGTAAAATCTTGCCTATGTGCAAGAGATAATTAGCGCAGACCTATTAATAATAGTTAAAAGTAATTAGCTGCTGACACTCTGTGCCACACCTAGTTACTCAGACTGGCAAATCAGGCCCCAGAATATTTCTCAAACTAAAGCCAGAGCCAGCTCAACTGGATCTGAAGGCACGGCTCCAACCACTCCATGATCCCACCGAAGTACGGGTCGCGGGCCTCTTTGCCTGTGGGCCCACGTTAGATGTTGAGGGTGCTGGAACGTTCTTGCAGCACCTAGAACATGGTGCCGCCCTTCTGAGTTTCCCTCTGAGCTGGGAAGCAGGAAAATTTGCCTGGAATGAGATTGTGGCAGAAGGAGTAACACAGAGGGCCAGGAATGGGGTGGGGCAGGCAGAGCGGCCCCCAGTCAGTTTCTGCAGTGGAGATTGATCCCAGAAAGGGGAGATTTACTACGTGGGATTGATTGGCAAGGGGAGGACCCGGAGGAAACTGTCACAGTTCAAGAGTGCAGGAAATGCTGAGAGCAAAAGCAAGGCCTGGGAATGAGGGGAATTTAGGGGAAATCAGCGGGATTTGGGGGCTGGGTGGATACAGGGCATGGGAGCGTGCCTTTATCTCCGGGAGCTGGAGCTGCAATGCATGTGAGCAATGCATGTGTTTAGCTCCTGGCCCGGAGTCAGTTGGCCTTCTGTAGTCCGTAATTGGTAGCTATTATTATTACTATGGCTGTAACTATAGATCATTAATTTACAGTTTAAAAATGCTTCACCTATTTCATTTTGCCCTGTTATTTTATTGAAGAATTAAATTTTTATGGGAAATTCTCCTGATTGGCTGAATTCAGTATCATCCCTACTTTTTTCAAGTATGAGCCTCAGATAGGCAATAACAGGCACCACTCCTCGCGGTGGCGCCCGCCCGGGCCGCTGTGCTGTGTCTCCTAGTACCTGCTGTGTGTCAGCGCTGTGCCGGGCACCATCCTGGCGCTTTGAGGACATTATCTGAATTCTGACAACTACCCTGTAGACAAGACTTTTCCTCCACCTTGCAGACGAGGAGGCAGAGGCTCGAAGAGGTTACATGGCTTGCCTGAGGTCACACACTGAGAAACACTGAGCTGGGATTCAGAGCCAGGGACGTCTGCCACCTCGCACACACCTCCCGGGTGGCAGATCCAGGGCTGAGGGGATTCTCTGGGATGAGCTGGCCTTGCACGATGGAGACAGTGACCAGCTAAAGGCCGTCCCAGGGACAATCTGAGCTCTCCAGTGACGGTGCCTGTGGGCTGAGCAGCTCCGGGAAACCCTAAAGAAGCACCGGGAGGATGCTGCTTCTACTCGCCAAGTGTCCCCAGTGGCCAGGGCAGCCGAGTCTTCCTCTGGAACCCCCGTGTCCCTGTCTCCCTGGCTCCTGTCCTGGGCTCATCTGCCCTGCGTTCAGGAAACCAGATGGGAGGCGGGCAACGGAGCCATGATGATCCCTTACATGTGCCCAGGGCGTTGTCATCTGCGGAGAGCCCTTTCCCATACACCGGCGCCCCTGAGCTATCGACGAGGCAGTGTCCCTGTGGGTAAGGACACAGGCTCGGGGCGCGCTGCCTTCGGTTCAAGTCTCTCTCCCACGCCTCACTTGCCCTGGGACCGTCACATCTCTGAGCCTTGTTTTCCTTCTCTGAGGAATGGGGACAATACCTACTACATAGGGTTTTTATGGGAGTTAATTGAGATTATGCATTTATACGTATGTGATTATATTATGTATATTTATATTAAATCTCTTAACTCTCCTAGTAACCCACAAATACATAAGAAATACTGACACACAGTAATGCTTTCATCAATTAATGTTAACCATAGACACACTGGAAGGTGAATAATAAGCACTGTTGTCTACTAGCCAAGTTCTTCACATTTTGTTTTATTTTACGCCTTGATCACTGACTCTCCCCCAGACCGGAAGCCCCGTGAGCTGCCCAGCGTCCCCCCAAAGCACACGGCAATGGCCTGACACGTAGCGCGGCTCCCTTGTTTAATCCTCGGAGCAGCCGTTTGAAGCAAGAGCTGTGATCATCCCCATTTTCCAGGTGAAACAGTGAAGGCTCAGTTGGTGAACAAGGCCACATAGCCGGTAATGGTGGGGCTGGAGTTCAGACCGGGTTCCTGACTCGTGGCCTTGTGCCATGAGCCCTGAGCCCTATCCTGCCAGGCACGATCCTTCCTTCCACAGGCAGGAGACTAGAACCCCCCTTCTGGGGCTCCAAGCCTGGAGTACCCCCTGACATGGGAGAGGGTGGGTGGGTGGTCCTGAGGCCCAGCCTCCCAGCTTTCTAGGGAGCACCAGTCGGCCAATTGCTCAAAAGGCCCCAGGATAAAAGCTTGTGGATGAGGAAAATGGCTGTGCTCATTACATCCGTATCCCCAGGTGGCAAGATTGAAAGCAGATTGGGGACAGCATGCACTTTCTGTGTCCCCAGGGAAGCCCTCCCTCGTGGGGCTATTTCCTCTGTAGGAGGGAGCCCTGCCATGCTGGGGTGCCTGGCAGAAGGAAGGGCAGCTGTGGGCTGCAGTGAGCCAGGGGACCAGGGAACACCGGTGCTGTGGCCGTGGTCTCACCAGTCTTACTGTCCCTGGAGCCTGGAGGGAAGCCGGGCCTCCAAAGGCTTTGCAGAGAGCAGCCCCTGGCAGCAGCGTGCAAGGGTCTGTCCTGGGCACGGGGGTCCTCACAGGTGGCCGGAGGAGCCCATTTCTCCAGGGCTCGGGAGAAGCCGGCAGGAAGTCCCTGGGGAGAGGAGCTGGTCGGTTCAGCCCCTGCTGTCCTTGAGTGACTCAGACCTGGTGACTGCTGAGTACCTGTTATTTTGTCCAGGCCCCAGGGAGCTGAAATCACTTGCTGAGGATCACTTGCCTTGTGAGAAAAGAAGCCGGAATTGAAATCCAGGCCTGTCTGACTCCTCGTCTCGTGCTCTGGGGCGTTCCTTAGCCTGGATCTGTGTATTTGTGGTCAGGTGGAAGTGACCTGCGGGGGCCAGGAGCCCAGGGACAGCCCCCCGCCCCGGTTCTGCCCCCCAGAAGGCCTCTGATCCCTAGGGGCAGAGCAGGAGGGTGTGGGGGCCTCGAGGACAGCGGTGTCACTCAGGGGGAAGTAGAGGCAGAAAGGAGTGCTACCAATGTTACGCAGCCCCTAGCAGCTCAGTCTGGGCAGGTGTGCTTCTGGCTTCTGTGGTGCCGGGGAGGCGAAGGCTGGGAGAGTGTGTGTGAGAGCACCCTGGGTTGGGAGTCTGGAAGCGTGGCCCTATTCCCGGCCTGGTGCAAAGAAGACAGGAGAGCTTGGAGGTCACTGTCCTCTGCACTGTGACGTCGGGAAGGCCAGCTTGGTGCTGTCTGAGGCCCTAACCTGAACAAAGACAGGATGCCGAAGCCTGGTTGTCTGAGTCCAACCTTGGCTCTATCGCTAAACAATTGTGTGATTATGGGCAAATGAATTAACCTCTCTGGCCCCTCAGCCACTACTTTAAAACAAGGATAATAACAGTCCCTGCTCTCACGGAGCTGCCTTGAGGATTCAATGAGTTAATGCAGGTAAATCAATAAATGCTCAGCAAAACTATTATTATCATTACTGTCCAGGTCCTTTATCCACAATCCTGAAATCCCAAACACTCTAACACAGAAAGCTTCTAAAAAGTCATTTGGCAGCTATGCCAAGTCTTCATGTATCCCACAGACTGTGAACACTCATCAGTTTCCCTGCAAAAGTGTTAGCGCGGTTGATTACAGGGCGCTAGCCCAGATCCCGCTGGGGTATTTCAAAATCGTGGTATGTCAACCATGTACCACTTCGAAAATCCAAAAAATATTCTGAATCCTGAAACATTCCTGGTCCCAAGAAATTTGGGTGGAGTATTATTGTCTTCTCAATTCTTCCGATATTCCTGAGAAGTGATGAACTTTATTCCCATTGTACAGACAGAGACACTTAGGCGTGGAGCAGTTAAAAGACGTGTCCTGGGCGCCATCGTTGGTAAACAGCAGGGCCAAGAGTCCTGGCCTCCGAACGCAGATCCAACAACGGTCCCTCTGCCACCTTCCCAGGTGGCCAGAGCCCCAGGGCCCCGAGCGTCTGCGTCTGGTTCCACACCGCCCCTCAGACTACGCTGGCCTGCCCAGGTAAGGACAACTGAATAAACAAAGGCACGGACGAGCAAAAGACGTGGAACTATTCTCTTGGGTGGATGAGCAGCTCCCACAGGAGACTTGGGGAGGAAGGGTGAACTCAGCGAGAACCTGGGAGCCTCCTAGGGCGCCTGCCACCTGTGCCCAGTTGGAATCGGACCAACTTGGGTCCTTTCCTGGCTCTGCCCAAACTCACTCACGAGCCCCTGAGCAAGTTGCTGACCCGTCTGAGCCTTCATTTCATCATCCTCATTGATGAGGATAATAACAATTCTACCTCAGTCACTGTACTTGCAGCGGCGGGGGTGGGGGCAATTTGGTGAGGGGACACAGGGCCTGAGTCACTCAAGGACAGCAGGGACTGAACCGACCAGCTCCTCTCCCCAGGGACTTCCTGCCGGCTTCTCCCGAGCCCTGGAGAAATGGGCTCCTCCGGCCACCTGTGAGGAGCCCCGTGCCCAGGACAGACCCTTGCACGCTGCTGCCGAGGGCTGCTCTTTGCAAAGCGTTTGGAGGCCCGGCTTCCCTCCAGGCTCCAGGGACAGTAAGACTGGTGTGACCACGGCCACAGCACTGGTGCCCCCCAGCTCACTGCAGCCCACAGCTGCCCTTCCTTCTGCCAGGCACCCCAGCGTGGCTGGGTTCCCTCCTACAGAGGAAATAGCCCCACAAGGGAGGGCTTCCCTGGGGACACAGAAAGTGCATGCTGTCCCCAATCTGCTTTCAGTCTTGCCACCTGGGGCTGTGGATGTGGTGGGCAAAAGGTAACTTTGCAAAGTTTTCCAGTTCAGTAAAGGGAAGCTGTTCCTGTTGTTCACTGAGGATCCAATTCCTGCCTCGTGCAGCTCCCTAAACCTGCTTTCCTGCATGCTGGGGTCCCCCGGGGCCCCCTCCACTTGCCCACACACCACAACCTGGCTCCTCCTGACTGGGCGGGTCCAGCTGTCCCTGCAGGACCTTCCCCGCCGCACCTCCCAATTCCACTCTTGAAATAAAACATCCATCATGTTTCATTTGCCTAATAAGCCTCAGTCTCCATTGTGCTGCGTGATTAACCAGCTAGAATACCGTGAGCTCCCATCGCAGGCTCTTGGCGATCGCCATGGGAGGGACAACGTTCCTTTCACTACCCACCACCCCTCCCCCCATCTTCCTTCCCAAATGACCCCGTGATTCCATTAAGTTCCCTGTAATAGCAATCATTCTGGAGAAATTGATTGTGACTGTTAATGATTGCTTGGTCTGTATGTAACAGGGACAGTTTATAGTCACTGTCCTGCTTGCTGCAGCCAGAGCCGGAAAGGAGTCCCACGCAGTGCCCGTGGCGCACAGAGGCAGGGGGGCAGGACATGGACACAAGGGGGCGGGGCATAACCACAAGGGGCGGGGCATGGATCCAAGTGGGCAGGCAGGTGGGAGGAGTTTCATTAACAAGGTAATTTTCTGTGTTGCTCAGAAAGGATTTCTCCACCAGTCAGTGGTGTCCGGGAGGATCGTGGGTCCTCTTCCTCCCTGCTTTGAGAGTCCCACTCCTGGGTGGCAGGGCTGGGGCTGTGCTTCCTGCCCCTGGCACCGGCCCTCATGTCACCAGAAGGGCTGTGCACCCTAGGATAGAGCAGGAGATCCACTCCAAGGTCAAGAGCTGACTGTGCCCTGCTGTAGCTGTGGGACCCTGGGCTAGGCACCCGCCTCTGGCAGCTCCCACCTTGGTGAAATGAGCACAGGCCCGTGTCCTGCCTCCCGAGGTGCTTTGAGGCAGACCCCTTATATTGTCACTCGTTGTCCATCCAATACTCATCCCCTCTGCTCGTTCCTTGCTGGCAGAGCCCATGCTGGGACGTCAGGTCCTGCAGGACGTGTGGGCCCCTCTCCAGCCCAGGGAGTACAGAGGCTTAGTCCAAGCCAGCCAGCCGGAAGTGGGTAAAGAGAAGCCACGTGGTGTGATTCTGGCCCAAAGGCAGAGAATCTGCCGGGGCTTCTAGGGTAGTGTCTCTTGCTCCTAAAAAGTTACACCAAGAAGGGACTTCTTGCTTTCTGCCTCTGGCCGGACATCGCTGAGTGACAGTGTGATGCTTGGAGCCACAGTAGGCATCTCATAAGCGTAAAAGGGCATGCCTGAGGACCAACGCCAACGTCCTAAGGATGGCAGAGAGGAAAAGCCGAGGAGCCTGGGTCCCTCAAGGCATTGTGGAGTGGCTGAATTGACTGAAGCTGTAGCTCCTGACCCCCATCCTTCCCCGACCTCCTCCGAAGGAGGATAATACATTTTCGTTATTGTTCAGCTAATCTGAGTTGGGGTTTCTGTTACACGTGGCCAGAAGTATCCCTGTGGGTCCCACATAGGTAGGAGTCTTTGGTGAATGGCCAAGTTCTCACCAATGTAAGCACTGGTGTTATTCTTTTAAGGGCCCAGATTGTACCAACCATTAGAGTCAGCATGTGCCCGGGAACGGGTGGGGCAGTAAGAGCTTCATTTATAGGGTGGCCGGAAGTGCCTCCCGGGAGAACTGCATCCTAAGGAAGCAGGAGCCTCACCCAATGGCCGAGTCTTAGCTTTCAGAAGGAAGCAGGAATTCTGAGGGTTCCAGAGCCTGCCACTTGGACTCTGTCTTAGCCCCATTCCCAAGGACTCATGGCTGGCCCCACGGGGTGCAGGACAAGGCCCACCCTAACTAAACCAGAGCCACCCTGGTGCCCTAACAGTTCTGCTCCAGAGCCCCTGTCAGAACAGTCCTCCCCCACCTCTGCACAAACAGCCCAGGGGCCCAGGGCCAGACGGGGAGAGAAGGAAGAGTCGTGCTCAGCGAATGCAGTGGCCCTAACCAAAACCTGGAAGAAACTGCAGTGCCCGCGAGACATCATGACAACAGCGAAGATGCCAGGCAGGAGAATGGGGAGGCGCAGGCTCAGCAGAGTAGTGCTCCTAGTTCTGGTCCCCCAGGGAGCGGAGCCTGAGACCAGGTGTTGGCGCGGGCGGCTGTGTGGGAGGTGGTCCCTAGAGGCAGCGTGAGGAGAGTGAGACAGGAAGAAGGAAACCAAATGCAAGGGAGGGAAATCGAGGTCCCACTGGGAGCCACGGGGCTTTTATCCACCAGCTCCCACCTCCTGTCAGAAGAGAGCTACCCCCGAGGCCTCAACTCCCGCCTCTTCCCATGCTCCTGGGCCATGTGCGCTGTCCACGGGACAGGAGGGAGCTCTGAGGAGAGATGCCCAGAGGTGTGAGGCCAGCAGCCCCTGGAGCGTCTGGGCACTGAATGAACGTCACTTGAGCCGGGCTGGACTCAGAGGGTGGGCCAAGAGCATTTGACAGGGACACCGGGGTTTGCTGCGTACCCAGCAGGGCTGTTGGTGAGTGCCTGTGAGGTGTCTCCGGGGGATGCTCAGAAACACCTGGGGCCCCCCTTGAGGGCTGGGGCTGTGCCTTGGCTGGTGGCAGTAAGAATGGGGGGTTGCTCACATTGTCTCGGAGGCTGTCGAGAGGGAAGCCTGCGCCCTTCCTGTCCCCGTCCCTTCCTCGAAGCCTCGGTGGGCGGTCTCTGAGTCCACTGGCTGCAGAGGGGGACAGCAGTTCTGAAGCCCGGGGAGGGACCTGACCACTTAGCTTTCAAGTGGAGTGATTTTTACGGCAGGGGTTAGAAACTGTTGCAATATTTTTCTTAATTGACTCTTCTAATTGCAAATCGATAGAGCTAATTTGCACCCTGGTTGGGTTTGTTTTGCTGTGAGGGGATTGGGGGCCCTGAAAGGCTCACCATGGGAGCAGGGCCCTAGGCGGGGGGCATCAAAGGGACTTCAAACCGTCACTCTCAGCTGGCTGGAGGGGCAGGGGCCAGGCACAGAGAGGCGGCAGGTTCCCCTCCTCTCTCCATGCACCCAGCTCACAGGAGCCCGGCTACTGCTGAGCGAGTAGGGAGGAAAAACCAAAAGCGAAAAGAAGGGTGTGGGAAGGGCTGGCGCAGAGCTGCCCCTCCTACTCCCGAAGGCCGTCTCCCGATGGACGGTTTGACCCAGAGTGGAAACAGCCCTCTTCTCCAGACTCCTCTCGGCAGCAATACGGTGGCCTGGAAATCCATTTGCATCGTCACAAATATTCCGAGTGCTTGCCAGGTGCCAGGTTCCAGACAGTGCCTGGGGGCTTAAGGGTGGGCAAGAGCTATGGCCTCTGCCCCGGGAGTCACTGGCATGAAACTGCTGAGTAAGTCACGGTTCAGCCGCCAAGAATGGGGTCCACTCTGACCATTTATGCAGAAAGGGGCTCAGCACAAGTATTCGGTGGCCTTCAGAGTTACAGGCACTAGGCCAAGCTTCCGGGAGTGACTCTTAAGAGCCAGGCCACCGAGAATGTTCCTGTCTCAGTCTGCTTTGTGATGCTACGACGGAATACCTGAGACTACGTAATTTGTAAAGAACAGAGATTTATTTCTTACAGTTCTGGAGGCTGGGAAGTCCAAGGCAGAGGGGCCCGTGTCTGGAAAGGGCCCTTCTTGCTGTGTCACCCCACAGCGGAAGGCTGAGGGGCAAGAGAGTGCAAAAGAGAGACAGAAGGAGCCGAGCTGGCTTTCACAACAAGCCTCTCCCAGTATAACAATAACCCACCCAGCGGGGCGGTGCCCGTGTGACCTAATCAGCCCTTCTTAGGCCCCACCTTCCAACACTGTTGCACTGGGGATTAAGTTTCCAACACGTAAACTTTGGGGGACATAAGTAAACTATAGCAGTCCAATTTGCGCCACATGGGGCAGCTGCCACCACACATGCATGTTCTAGAACCTGATTCCTCTGTAGCAATGTAGAAGCTTCCTGCCTCCTCTCTTCCCTCTTGGCTCAGTCGTGAATTCGAGCTTTGTGTGAGTCCCTCCCAGATCAATGTGGAACCCAGATCAATGTGGAACCCTAGCTGCAAGGAGTCAGCACGCGTAGCTTGTAGCTCTCCAGGAGGAATCACTCAGAGGACGAGGGGGAATACATAGCGAGTGAGCAAATCCACACTTTCTCATATGGCAGTTGCTATGTGAGATTATATAATTTGTTGATTAAACGCTGTTTTGATAGTTCCTCCCGGGGAAATTGTCAAAAGGAATCATGAAAAAGAACTTCACTAAACTTTTGACAAGAACCAAGAGGGACTCATGGCTCAGAGTGGATGGTGGGACCATGCATGGACCCTCTGAAGATAACGGCCTCCAGGCCCAAGGGTAGGACCACCACATTCACTGGAGCTTGGCTCTGCTCCCTCCCTGCCCACTTGGTGGTCACCACTGTGTTCCTGACAGGCCTGGGTGACCTCAATCCCTCCTCACACCACAGGCCCCAAAGCCCTGTTCAAAGGGTGTCCTGGGGCCCACACATTTGCCCTGAGCTCCCTAGACAGGCAGTGTGCTGGGTGCAATGAGTGACCCGCCCTCTTGGCTCAGGTCACCAGCCCTGCCTGCCTCCAGAGAGTTCCACCCTGACCCTTTCTGGTGTGAACCCAGCCCCCACAGCCAGAGGAGTGACCCAGCCCACGACAGAACTGCATCATACCTGTGCTATCCCCATGTTTCTTGAAGTTTGGTCCAGGGGCCAACCAACATTAGATTTTTAACTGATAAAAATTCAGTTTCCCAGGCCGTGCCCGAGACCTGCTGACTTGGAATCTCTAGGCGGCAGGGACCAAGGAACACGCATTTTCTGCAGACTCCCCGGTGACTCTGGTGCGGCTGGGGGAGGCTGTGGGACGGAGTGCTGAGGCCCAGTTCGCCTCCTGTTCTTGCTCGACTGTCTGGTTCTGGTTGTCCCGCCATGAGCTGCTTCCTGACCTGCAAAATGTGGGGAATGATCTCCTCTGCTTCACGGTTTGTGGTGGCTGTGAACTGATGCACACAAAGTCTTCAGTCAACAAGAAGGTGCTGTTTAAATACCTGGGTAGCTCTCGTGAGCCTCTGCGAGTGTGACGTTTGAGACGCAGAGCCCAACAATCCCAAGTAATTAAAAAAAAAATTCATTCTTTACTTAAACTTCTGAGAGGTCACAAAAAGGGATTCGAATACACTGTCCGCAGCAACCCTTACTAACCTCTTTTCCTTCCCACCCACAGCCTTCCTGCCCCCTGGGCCCAGCCCCTTGTTACCCCAAAGTCCCTAAACCTCCTCTGCCCCATGCAGGCGGATTTCTCTCCCCTTCCTCCGTCCCTCTCCCTCAGCCTTGTATCATGCGTAGAGTAGAGTTCGTCTCTCTCCCCCAGCGATGCTGTCCGGGAGGAGGGAGTAGGGAATAACTGGGTGGAGAACGAGGCCATTTTCTTTGGGGGACTGGCGGGGGTGGGAGAAGTTGGTAAACATGCTCACCGCAGTGCATTTTTCGTCTGTTAAATGGATACAGCAGCCCTAGCAGAAGTAATTATTTTCAGTGTTCATATGTGATCAGTGTTGGAGGGGGGAGTTTCCATTCTCTGGGGGATGGAAGCCATCTTCCCTCCCTCCCTCCTTTCTTCCTTCCTTCTTTCTTTGCATAAAACTGGTTTATTCTTTTATCCAAACAGCCATTCATTTTATCTGTAATGTTTAACTAGTTTTCCCTCTAATTATAAGAGTAAACAAATGCTTGCATGGGAACTTTCAAATAGGGCAGATGAGCATGGGGTCCAAAAGCAAGAGTCCTTCCGAGTGTCCATTGCTTTGGCCATTGAACTCCAGGAAGGGCTGAGAGAAGGAGGCTTGTCCCCTGTTCCCTGTGCTGGCTCCCTGTGTCCTGCCCGGGGGCCGGGTGACTGGTGCCCTGAGCGCTTCTCATGCTCCTGAAGGAGCGGGAGCCCCCGGAGAGGGAGGGAGGAGCTGATTCCGGTGCGGGGGGCGGGGGTGTGCTTGAATGCCTCTGCGGATGCGGATGTGGGCCAGACCCGGACTCCACCTTGGCCAAGTGGCAGAGATGTGTCCTTCTGTCCCCACTCTTTGCCCTGTGGCATTGCCCAGCCCCCAGCCTGGTTCGTCCCCTTCTCCCTTCCCAGCACCAGGTGGCTCGGAGCCCCCGGGGGGCACCCGCTGCGGCCTGCCGTCTGGCACAGGCAGGACTGAGCGGCTCAGGGCTCTCGGCAGGCGCAGGGAAGAGGCTGGGCAAGGCTGAGGCTTGGCTGGGGCTGGGGCAAGACACGTGAGGCTGGAAGCGGGTCCTCCAAGCCATCCGAACACCAGGCACAGCGAGGCTTGAAGGACTCAGGCTAGTTTCAGATTCTATAGGTTCCTCTGAACTGCACAGGATTTATTTATTCACTTAATTGGTTTATTCAGCAAAATCTTATTGAGCCCTTCTGTACCCCCAGCTCTGTTCTAGGCACTAGCACAGAGCAGTGAGCGAAAGACACAAACCCTTGCCCTCACGGAGCGGCCTTCTAGTGGGGGAGCAAGTCATAGGTGAGACCAAGTGAAACGGGTCATGTGCTGGAGTGTGATGGTTGCCATGGAGAGAGTAAAACAGAAGAAAAATATGAGTGACAGGGGGTGACATTTTGAAAGCGTGGCCCGGAAGGTGTTAGGAACTGAATGTTTGTGTCCCCTAAAAGTCCTAACTCCCAGCTTGATGGTTTTCGGAGGTGGGGCTCGGGAGGTGATTAGATTTAGATGAGGTCATGAGAGTGGGGCCCCTGTGATGGGATTAGTGTCCTTAAAAGGAGAGGAGGAGAGACCAGAGCTCTCTCTCTGCCATGTGAGGGCACAGCAAGAAGGTGGCCATCTACAAACCTGGAGGGAGGCCCTCACCAACAACCGAGTCTGCAGACACCTTGATCTTGGACTTCTCAGTCTCCAGAACTGTGAAAATTAAATGTCTGTGGTTTAAGTCACCCCCTCTGTGGTGTTCAGTTACAGAAACCAGAGCTGACTGAGACAAAGGCCTCTTTGAAATGATGACTTTGAGAAAAGACCTAAAAGAAGTGAAGAAAGAAACATAGGAACGTGTGGAGGGAAAGCAATCTAGACAAACGGGCAAGTGCAAAAGTCCCGAGGTAGGAGCAAGGAACAGTGTGGCTGGATCAGAGTGAGCGAGGCAGAGAGCCATAGGAGGAGCAACAGGGGCCAGATCAGGGAGGGCCTTGTAGGTCACACACAGCGAAGATTTGGGCTTTGCCTCTGAGAAAATGGCAGCCATTGGCGATCTGAGCAGAGACATGCCGTGATCACACTCATGTTTTAATAGGATCTCTTAGCTGCTGAGTGGAGCCTAGACCCCAGGAGCGAGGGTAGAATAGGGAGACCAGGTGGGAGGCTATGGGACCGTGCAGGTGAGAGGTGCTGGTGGCTGGCGGCAGGCTGGCAGCAGCGGCAAGAGCAGGAGGTGCAGAGCCTGGGTGCAGCTGGAAAGTGGAGCTGGCTGTGTTTGTTGGCAGATCAGCCAAAGGCGTCTCAGGCAGTGATGCCGCTCATGGCCAAGTTGGCTGCAGGTCTGTGGTTCCAGTGGTCAGTCCACTTAGACGCTTCCTCAGACTGCTTGGGGAGAGAGCCGACAAGTGTGAGGGCCAGGCTACCAGGCTAGGACTCACTCCTGGCCTTGCCAAGGGAGCAGGTGAGGCAGCCCCGGGAGAGGCTGCAGCATGGTGAGCATGGAGGCTGGGGGAGGCGGCGAGAGCAGAGCGCAGAGGCACACCACGCACTGGCGCTGGCAGGACTGAGCCAGCATTCTCCCAACCCTGCCTGGCTGTGCGTGTCCCCACTGAGCAGGGCTGGCAAAAGGCAAGGGCTGTGTTTCCAGTTTGTACCTCCTGCCCCCACTCGCAAAGCCCCTCTCCCTGGGCTGTCCCAGGGCCTGAAGGGACCCACAGCAAGAACCTTCGGGAACAGCTTCTCTGGGGCCCTCACTTGAGAGCACCAGTCCTCAAAGAGAGACAATGTCTCCATGGAAACATTGTGCAATGTCTGGAGGCATTTTTGGGTGTCACAACTGGGGCAGTGCTACTGACAACTAGTGAGTACAGGCTAGGGGTGCTGCTGAACATCCTGCAGCACACAGGACGGCCTCCTGTGGCAAAGGGTCACCTGCGTCATCCATCTCAACATGCCAGTACTGCCAAGGTCAAGGAAGCCTGGTCCAGAGACACCTTCATTCACTAACCATCCCAAGTGTGGCAGGTTGAAAAAAATGGCCACAAATTCCTGATCCCTATAGATACACCTTTTACCCTATCAAGAGAGCCCGTTTCTTACCCCCTGTGACTTGCTGTGGCCAACTAAATGCAGAGGAAGTGACATCACGAGGCTTCTGAGCCTGCACCTCAAGAGGCCTTGCAGCTTCTGCCGTCGTCCCCTTTGAGACCCAGGCGACAACGAGGACCAGCCACCAGACGTGTGAGGTCACCAAATCATCCAGCCCCAGGTGAGCCACCAGATGAGTGCACGTGCATGGGGGACCCCAGACAAGACCAGAAGACTTGCCCAGGAGAGCCCAGCCTAAACTGCTGACCCGCAGAAGAGTGAGGAAACAGAATGGTGCTTGTTCTAAGCCAATACATTTCGGAGCTGTTTGTCTTGCAGCAATAGATAACTGATACCCCAAGAAGGGGCTGTCTAGGGACCACACACCTTAACTCAAAGGATTAGTGGGCACATCTCAGTCCATGGAAGGCAATTGAAGCAGAGATTTGGAGCAGCCACAGAATCCTTCTTCCTGTTGATCAAATCGCTTTAGGGGAGTGGTCACCAGTATAGTCTGCATTTGGGGCTGGATCCAGGGTATGTGCAGAACAGGCTGTGGTCCTGGCCTGTTGGCCACAAGTGGGGTAGGAAGAGCAGCTGGGAGGATGGAGAGCAGATTGGTGGGAACTGCTGGGCGGAGGGTGTGGCTTTGAAGTGAGACAGCGGGGGTGGGACTGCCAGCTCCACTACTCACAAGCAGCTGACCTTGAGCAGGTCGCTCTACTTTCCTCTCTCGACCTCTGCTTCTCCTCTGGAAAGGGATGATAATAGCTCTCTCAGGTTTATGGGGAGGATTAGATCAGATTAGATGCGACAATGTATATGAAGGACTTAGCACTGGGCCTGGCACAGAGAAGGTATAATCATGGCTTGTTGACTGATTAAACAGACACACTGTTTGGACTAGGGTTTGGCTGACAGTAAAGGGTACAAAGGGACCTTTCAGTCTGTGTGTCCTCTTAAACGGAGGGGAGTCTCCCAAACTTTAAAAAAAAAAAGAATAAAGAGAAGAAAAAGAAAGGATTGGGAGCTGTAGGAACTAGGCTATTGCTAGATACTTCCAGAATGGATGTCCCCAGATGAGAAGGAAACGCAGGTTTAAATCAGCTTGGCATTGATAGCAGGAGGCAGGCAAACAGTTGGTCTTAATATTATTCCTGTGTGAGCCAGCATGTGGTGTGGGTTTTAATTTAAAGCAAGCATTTAGCGAGTTGATAAACAGGAGTGTGCACCTCCTGCCCTCCCACGCCCTGAGCCCCAGAAGAACAATTATCCTGGAGAGAAGACGAAAGGAACATATGGAAATGAATTCTAATAACGCGGAGAGAGCAGGCAGCACCTGCCTTCCCGGGCGGGCTTTGATGGGGCTCGGGCTGAGACTGCGTGCACGCCAGCAGGTAGCAAAGGTCGGATGAGGCCTCCCTGGCTGGTTCACTCCGCTGGTTCCCTTCCATGCTGTGGTACAGAGACGGGAACGGGGACGTTTGATCCTTTATTAACCGTGTGGTCTGGGGCACGCCTCCACCGGAGCAGTCTCTATGGTGCTGTGCACTGATCGTTCGTGCAGGCCAGGCTGATTTTTTTTTTTTGCCTTCCTTCAAAGGCTGACACAGATTGGACACATAGGAGGCCAGTCAGTCCCTGTCTAAGGTCCCCAGATCCAAGGGGACCTTGGTTTGGATTCTACGTTAGAATTATGGCACTCCAGTTCAAGCTGGTCAGGCAAAACAGGAGATTCGCTGTCCTTGGGGACTGACCTACGGAAAGAGCAGGGGTGATGGGCTCCATCGGCCACCGCCACGCCACCGATGTGGCCCTCATCACCTTCCATCCCGCGTTGGTGTTAGTCTCACAGACTGACACCACAACTCCTACCCATAGACGTCTAGATTTGCCAGCAGGGGGCAAAGACCCTCTTCCCTTAGCTCCCAATTGAAAAACTCCCAAGAAGGGCTCTGATTGGCGCAGCTTGAGTCACATGTCCTGGCTGTGCCATGGCCAGGTATGGGTGCGCCAGTTGGACGTCTCCTCTGTAACCTCACAGGCTTCACTGGCAGCTGGATGAGAGGGGAAAATAGCTCCCAAAGGAAGTGAGAGTGCTGTCGCCACAAAGAGGGGAGTTCTGGACGGACAACACAGCAGTTATCCTACGGGGGCCATGCAAGTTGCAATGGGGGTTTGTTGAGTTATTTCTACTATTTCCTCAAAGCTCAAAGGCATTGTGTGCCCACCGATGAGTGGCCCATCCATGCCGACTGCAATGAGTGGGCTACTCTGAACCACAGTCCTGTTCTGGCCGCCTCTTGCTGCCCGGGAGTCTATCTTGGTAGTTCTGGGAGGTTGTCCTGGTCTGTTTGTGTTGCTATAAAAATACCTGAGACTGGGCAGTTTAAAAGGAAAAGAGGTGTATTTGGCTCATGGTTCTGCAGGCTCTACAAGAAGCATGGCGCCATCGTCTGCTTCCACTCACGGCGGAGGGCAACGGGGAGCCGGGGTGTGCAGAGATCACACGACGAGAGGAAGCCAGAGGCAGAGACTGGAGGGAGGTGCCAGGCTCTTGTTAACACACTAATAGAGCAAAAACTCAC
>NW_012139969.1:5515911-5531423 GCF_000956105.1 Propithecus coquereli
GGAGGTGCCAGCCAGTTGTGAGGGAACTAACAGAGGAAAAACTCACTCACCACCACCCCCACCGCCCTCTACCCCCTGCCTTAGGAGGGATCCACGCCCATGACCCAAACACCTCCCATTAGGCCCCACCTCCAACACTGGGGATCAAATTTCAACATGAGGTTTGGAGGGCACAAACATCCAAGTTATAGCAGAGGCTTCTGATGATTCAATTTGGAGGAAAATATTAATCTTTACATAATAAATGTAGTTGGTTTTTATTTTAGAATTATTAAAGACAAATATTCCAGTTCTGAGGGCAAAACATGGGCAGACTCTTTTCCTTTAAGGGCTCCCTTACCCAGAGGACATATACTTATCAGATACAAGGAACAAAGAGGCTTTATTATCTTGTCACTCAGCACACAGCAGGTTCAGCCCCACGCAACACTGAATAATGATGGCGTAAACACACGGGGGTCGTGTCTTGCTCGAAATCAGTTTTCAAACACCTGCCGAGACCATGCACCATAGGTCTCCCACATTTTCACACATCTTGTGCGCAGAGCCATGGGCAGGTTTTGTCCCAGACTATCTTCTCAAATGTTTTATGGTAAATATACTTGGGAGACACAGACAGTGTCATTCTCCGGGTCAAAGGGTGAATGTGTGTGCTGTCTACTGTAATAAAGATAACGTCTCACCGAGGGCAAGGGTGAGGCAGGTTTGCTAGCAACCCCACTATAAAGGATTGGGGCTTCCCAAGCTTGCGGTTCCTCAGCTGCGACCCAAACCTGCTGCACTGGCAGCATCTGCCTGGACTGCTGCACATTGCCCCATGGGACTGGGGTCAAGAGGAACTAGTGCACACTGACATGGACACGAACTTCATGCTGCCTGCTGTGTCACAAGTGATAAGGTCCATTGTCTCTGACCCAGGAGTGTCATGTCTTCTGCTGGTACCCACGAAACTGTGGCAGGTTAACTTGTTTGCTTGCAAGTAAGATAAAATTCCAGACCTTTTGCAGTTCTTGACAGTATACAGTAGGGTTGGAATGGTGACCCCACAATGCAATCTAGGCTGGGCTCCTGTTGCTCCACCATCCTCAAGGTTAATTCACGGCACAAAACGGCTATGGAAGCTCCAGTGAGCACATCTGCATTCCAGGCAGCAGAAATGAGGACAAGGGAAGGACAAAGGTACCACCTCCCGGCCCTCCTGGAATTTCCATATATTTCCATACACATCTCATTGGCTATCACTTAGTCATGTGGCCTTACCAAGCTGCAAGGGAGGCTGGGAAATGTAGTCCATAAGCTAAGTACAATCCTGCCCCAGGCAGGGATCTGTTGCTAATGAAGAAGGGAGAATGGACATGTTGGGTGGCAACTAGTAATCTCTGTCCCCGTCCCCACCTCCTGCCTGCCAGCCCTAGTTTGGAGGTAGGGACAGGAAGTGAATCTGGAAGAATGAGTAGAATTTCACCAGACTCATGAGTTTGGAGTAGGGATGCCAGATAAAATAGAGGATGGATGCTCAGTTAAATTATGATTTTAGAAAAACAAGAGATAATTTGAGTATAACTGATGTAATATTTGGAGCATACTTATACCAAAAAACTATTTGTCATTTATCTGAAATTTAAATTTATCTAGCATTCTGTATTTTTATTTGCTAAATCTGGTAACTCTGTGTGGGGGTAAGGGCATGCCAGGCCCAGGGAACTTACTAGGAAAACCCAGGGGAAGGGCAGTTGGGTGAAGTCGGCACGTGGGAGTGAGCAACGAGGTGTGTGAGGGAGCAGTGGGGTGGGCGGTGGGTGGGGTTGGAAAGGGAGGCGGGGCAGGGCCTTGTGCAGTTAACGCTAATTAGGAGTACACATGATCCGACATTTACTGGAGCAATTACTATGTGCCAGGAACTCTGTCAAGCACTTTGGTATTGACTCATTTAATTCTCATGCCATCCCTAGGAGGGAGGTACTTGTGTTATTCCCATTTTACAGATGAGGAAACCTGAAAGTCAGGTAACAGCTGGGACGTGGTGGAGCTGGGATTCCACCCCTGGTGTAAGTTTCACTCTACCTTGTTGGAATTTTCCACGAGGCTTTCTGTGCCTCGTCTCCTTCACCCCATCTTGCCACCGTCCCGTGAAGGTGGGCGGGGCTGGCAATCACAGATTGGCCCTGAACAGAGGACAGAATGGGTGGGGGCCCAGGCAGTTTAAGTTCCTTAAAAGCGGGGCTTTCCAACTCTCAGAGAACAGCTGGTCCAGAGGTTCCCACACCTGCCCCTAGGTGCCACTGAGGGACCTGGGGTGTCCCGAGGCTGAAAATGGAGTAGGACTCCAGCTAGAGCACCTCTGCTCATGTCCACGGTATGTATTGGGCATCTGTGTGAGGCCGCACTTCAATAAAACAGCTCGGCGACCTTCAAAATGAGAGTCTTGCTGGTAGCCCAATGTTCTCTTTTCCAGTGGAGAAAACAGCCCAAGAGGGGCGAGGTGGGGGGTGATGTGCGGGCTCAGGGCAGCCAGGTCTCCAGCTCCTGCCCCCTGCAGCCCGAGGGCCACTTCCCACTCTCTCTGCTTCCCGCTCCCACCTCCTCTGTTCCTGGGGCTCCGCAGCGCGAGCTGTCCTGGCATGTCCACCAGACAAAGGCGCCCGCCTGGATCCGGGACCCGCTCTGCTCGGCCGGCCCCCCACCTGCCTGCTTTGCCCGGACCCTCCTGGGCGATGGTCTTCGAGATCTGGACTGGGGCCCAGGCTGTGGCTGGCAGGACCTGAGGGTTTACAGAGCTCGGCCGGGGTGGCCGTGCCAGGGTCCCAAGGGCCAGGAGAGCCCCATGACATCTGCCCCGCCACCCTCCCGCCCCTGCTGCTGCCCGGGGTGGCAGCTCGGCTGGGCTGCCCATTGTTGTCTATGAAATGTTTAGGAATCAGCCATTTAATGAGAACAAAAGGAATTAATTGGTGGTTTAGGCCTAATGAGACCGCTGTGCAAATTAACAGTCCTCATCAGCAGAAACAAACAGAGCCCTTAAATGAATTGCCGAAGAGCATTAAACTGAATAAGCTTTTGCCGGGATGATAAATAGCAGGTCAGAGGAGACCATCTGGCCCCTTCCCCGCAGCTTCCTTCCAGAGGGGTGGGGGAGGGAGTGAGGGGCCCAGCTGGGCGCACCGGCGCACACTCACGCTCACGCTTACACACTCGCTCGCACGCACTTTGCACACTTGTGCACACGCATGCGGCCCGTCTTCACACACACGGCCTAACGCATACATTCACACGCATCCACACATTCCCACTCACATGCCTGTATTTGCACACACATTCTCTCTCACGCACGCATGCGTGCGCGCGCGCGCACACACACACACACACACACACACACACACACACACACACACACACTCTGGCTGGCAGCCAGTCTAGGCAGGAGGCTCAGATGTTGGGCGCTGCATTTGTCTTCGAGGCCTGGGTGCTGTGCCGGGTGCCTTCTGCCTGATCCACGAGGTCGCGGTGCTGGGGCCTGGGTGTGCTGAAGCTACCGCGTCCCCATGCCTGGAGAATAGGATCAGCTAGGTGGGAGGAGGGGGTCCCAGCCCCCCAGGTTGTACCACTGCCCGGAGAGCAGGCCTCTCCCTGGGCTGGGCAGGGCAGGCAGGCACCCCCACGTGCCCTCGCCCTTCTCCCACCGGCCTCCTACTCCGACCTCCTGTGCTCCTGCCACCCTGCCCTGCGGTAGCCGGGCGCCACGGTAGCAGTGAAGGGTCACAAGGCCCTCCAGGTGACTCTGATACATGCTATCTGTGAGTTGCAGGTTCCTTATAGAGCTGACATTCTGAACAACCTGCCCCTTTACAAATGTTTAGAATTTACCTGCCTTCTGTGTTCTCTACTTACCACAAGCAGATAGTGGTGCTTTTGTGCCTCAAAAGCATTTTGTGCATTTGGCCTGAGCACGGTGTCTGGCACATTGTAGGAGCTTAATAGATATTTGCTGGCATTTATTTTTCAATGTACAAACCTTTCAAATAAGTATACAATACTCAGCTGAGGTTCTAGTGAAGTCTGGTGAACAGCCCGGTGTTGCATTCTACGCAGGGAAGGCCCACGTTAGACCCTCAGCATGTCCGGTGTCCCCTGCCAGGGGAGCAGCTCCTTGAGTGGGGTGTCCTGCGTTTGGACCTCTCGGTGTCTCTTGAGTCTCCCACAGGGGAGCCCTGCCCTCAGGCACTGCTGGAGGGGTTGCTGCCCCCTATTCTGGGTCATAGAAACCTCTGATGGCCCCCAGTGCCTATCCAGTGTAGAGGGAGCACTTAATATTTTTTAATAAGATAGTTAATTTACTCATCCACTCATTTATTCACGTAACAAGTATTTTGGGGAGTCTGGCCCCGTGCTAGGTATTGTAAAACATGGTAGTGATTTAAATTGGCCAAGTTTCTACTCTCAAGGGTCTTACATACGTTGAGAGAGGAGACAAGAAACTTGTACGCACCATGGAGAAATTGGTCTGGTTCGGGGCTGAAAGAAACAATGGAAAAACCTACTTTAGGGAAGTGGTCAGCGGAGCCCTCCTTGTGGAGGTGATGTCTAAGTGACTCCTGAAGAATGAGGCACCTGCCATGCAAATAGTGAGCAGAAGGGCATTCCTGGAGCAGAGGACAGCATGTGCAAAGGCCCTGAGGTCTGTGTGTGGCCCTAGCTAGAAGGAGGAGGGAGAGTGGTGCAAGGTAAGCTTGGCAGGCCGAGCAGGCTCGAGCATGCAGCCTTGGGGAAGAGTTTGAATGACACAATCAACATCAATTGTTGCCTGTGAAAGCGCAAAGACAGAAACCCACAAGGAGCCTCAATCCCGAATTTAGAGATCCTCAACCAACTCATGGTCACTGAACACTTCCTCGGTGTAGCGCTGTGCCACACGCTGTGGGAAACAGAATGATGTGCCTGTGGTCCCCGGCCTTACATGGGGACAGCTTCCTTTTAGCGCCTGGCGGGTGTGGCCCAGAGCCAGCCTAGCAGGGGACTACAGAAATAAGCTGAGGCTCTTGGGGCGTCTTTGCGACCAACAGCACAGATATTCAGGAGGAGGCGACAGGGAGGCCTGGCATGGCCATCTCCCAGGGAGACGGAACGTTACTGAGCTTGGGCAAACAGGTTACAATTGTACCTTTCTGCTGGGTACTGTGCACACCTCCGGCCTTCTCAACGCACCTGTAGGGTTTCACAGAGGGGGAAACCGAGGTTCAGAGAGGAAATCAGAGCCATCGATTAATGGAGGTGTGCTTGGTCCCAGCTCTGCCCGGCTCTTTCATTCTCAGTGGGGACGGTTGCAACCGAGTGCCCGGGTGTCGTGGGCCCTGGCCATCTGCTTTTATGGGCCCCTTCCTCCATTTTATACATAAAATTATATTTTACATATACACAATTGTATTTTATAACTGCACTTGCACAAAGGTGAGCACAATCCAGGCTGGATTATATTAGTTTTCTTCTTCTGATTTTAAGAGGAATTAAAACACGTCCATGGCCCCCTGAATGCAGGTGGTCCTAGGCGCCAGGCCTACTTTGCCTGATGGGCGAGTCAGCCCTGCTGGGGAGCCTCCCCTGCTGACCCCCCAGAAGCGCCCTGTAGCTCCTCCAGGTCCTGCGGTGGCCCCCCCACACTCCAGGAGCTCCTCCCCCTCTCCCCGCACAGGGAGAGATGCCACGGGGGAAGCTTCGGCTCACTCGTCTCTGAAGCTGAGCCGGGGAGGGCAGCTGGGCAAATAAATCGGCTGCCTGGGAATGTGCGTCTGCGCTGATGCAGGGACAAAAGATTGCTTGTCTTTTTTCCTGGAACCGGAGCTTAAATTCACCAGGGTGATAAACGGTTTGGCCTCCACGATTAAGGCCACCTCCATCACTCACAGCGCCAAAGAGGCCCCAGAAGCATCAGTCTCATGTCTGTTGTTTTTCTCGAGGTGTCTTTTTCCTCCATCCTGCTGGGGCCTGGGCAGTGAGGCCCGGGGGTGGTGGGGTTCCACGTCAGAGTGCCCCCCGGCCAGCCCTCCACCCTTTCCACTGTAAGGCTCCGATTCCCGCCACTTCCCCATGCGTCTCCTGCTCCCAGAGAGCTCCTGAGAGCACAGCTCTGCTGGGGGGGCCTCCCTGTCTCTAAATCCTTCGACGGCTCCCCTTTGCCTGCAGGAGGCTCCGTGAGACTCCGCTGCCAGAGATGCCTGGGCTGGGGCGTGCTCGCTCTGTACCCTGTCTGTTGTTTGTAGATGGGGGTGGTCTCCACTCATCCATCATCCACCCACCCCCCCACCCCCCCACTGTGGAAGTCTGTTCCTCGTTATTCAGAGAGCAACAGATAGACATCTGCACGCTCAGAGACCTGCATGCACAGAGCAGAGATAGACACTCCCTTATACATACACCTCAGATTTGTATCCAGAGCTTTCCAGGATCAGGACTCAGTTTACCCTTTTATGATATTTTCCCACTAAACTTTTCTCCCACCCCGAAAAACCTGTTTGGTACCTTTAGGTCTCAATCCCAGATGATTTCCCCTCCTGCAATGCACTTCCTCCTCCAGGGAGCCCTTCAAGAAGTTCTATCTGTTAGAATTACTGTTTCCCTTCTTTACCTCCCCATGGACTCTGGATCTCTCTTACGGCCCTGGCTGCAAACTGCTCACAGTTGCCTCCGGTGCCGCTGTCTCCTCCGAGTGTGGGAACCCTTGAAAGATGGGACCTGATTTTATTCATCCTTGTGACTCATACAGGCTTAACATGGTGCTTTGCGCACACAGGAAACGCCCACTAAGAGTGCGTGAAGTGATGTGAATGTCCCGTAGGGAAGGCCCTCGGTCCGGTTAGACAGTCTAGGGGAACACGCTCTGTTCTAATTCAAGACCTTTGCTTAAAGGCAGACCCAGTTTCCCCACTTTTAATTAGAAGAAGCCTTGACCTTGACTCATCTGCCCCTTTGGCCTGGGAGAAACTCAGGACACCAGGTTCGGCAAATGCATTGGTCCAGGAATCCATAAATATTGATTCATTGTTTGCAGAGTAATTTAAATGTCAGTTATAAGCCCAGGGCGGAGAAAGATCTGTATCAACAATAAAACTGGATACAAGCCACCAAGCCCCGGGGAAGCAGCTTTGGGTTAAGACGGAAATGGAATGCGTAGGCCTCGGAGAGCGAGGGCATTAGAGGGGAGACAGATCAATGATTCTGCGAGATTCGGCTGCCAGAGACGCCTGGGCTGGGGCGTGCTTGCTCCGTACCAGGTCTGGTGTTTGTAGATGGAGGTGGTCTCCACTCATCCATCATCCACCCTCCCACCCACCCACTGTGGAAGTCTGTTCCTCGTTATTCAGAGAGCTGCAGACAGACATATGCACGCTCAGAGACGTGTATACTCAGAGCAGAGATAGACACTCCCATATACACGGAGAGACAGTGACAGCGACATAGGGAGAGACAGAGAGGGAGACACAGATTACCCACCGAGAAGGAAATACTTAGAGAGACAGACAGAGATGAAAGGACAAGCAGACGCACTCCCCAGCAGGAGGGCCCTGGCCGGGCTGAGCACCATTGTGCATGGGGGGGCAGAGGTCCAAGCTCTGGTCTGAAACAGGGGACCTCGGTCTACCTCCAAGAGGGAGTGTTCTGTGGTTAAGATCCACAGCTTAGAAAGTAGGTGGCGTTCAAGTCCCAGGTTCCCTGCATACTGGAGTTTCATGATACTGGACTCCTTAATTCAACCTCTGAGCCTCAGTTTCTTCATCTTCAAAATGCAGATCTCATATAATCCACGAGATTCTGGAAGGAGGTGATGCACGCTGAGTGCTCAGCAACCGTAAGTACTCTGCGAGTGCTGGGTGTTACCGTTCTAGGTTGGGGTCTCCCCTACACTACTCTGTGACCTTGAGCAAATAGGTTCCTCTCTCTGTGCCTTGGTTTCCCCCTCTGTGACTTGAGGAGGGGTGGCTTTGAGAATTTCCAAGTCTCTGTCTTCCTTCACCTCTCTCCCTCCTCCCCACCACCCTTTGTCGTGGTTCTCTGTGCTGCCCCGAGTGAAAGGGTTCCTTCCTTGGCAGAGGTGCCCTCTTTGTCTTCGATTTCATTTAGCTGCAGTCAGACCCAACAAATGAATTGCTTCCCTCCTCTCGGCTGACACCAGGAAGCAGCCAGCCTGACAGCTCTCCAGGAGGGATCGATCGGAGGATGTCTGATTTTGAAATGAGCCAGAGGACTGCTTTGGGACGTTGAACCGGATCTGCCACGATTCTAGGTCAGGGTTGCTGGTCAGGACCTCAGCCTTGCCCTGGGATTTTGCTGGGCTGTCAGGGAGGCAGAGCACAGGCTGATCCAGGCGCTGTGTGGTCTCCCTGCGGTCCAGGGGAGTCCTGGGATCCCCAAATCCAGCCTCTCACCCAGGCAGTATGCCCCACTCATCGCTCCCTAGGCTTCCTGATTAATGTCCCCTGACCTTTGAGGCTCAGCCTGGGTACCTCTGTGCCTGGGAGCTCACTGCCTCTCCACTTTTGAACACTCATAGAGTTGGAGAGCTGTTTAGCCTGTTGACGCTGCTACACGTGACAATGATGACAATCATGCCTCACTTTTGTACAAGATGTGTTAAGAAGGTGATACAGCTGGGGAGAAGATCTTAAGTTCTCTGCTGTTAAGAGGCAGGTAAGTAGGAGAAAATTAGCATCACTGCCTCTGCGAAGCTCTCCCCGCTGGGCGCCATGGCGACACCCTGTGCTTACCCTGTCAGAGCACTCCTGTGCGCTAAGGGTCCTTATCACTTAATAGGCCCGTCCCCACTGGGCGGGGAGCTAGGGAGGTGGGGGATGTGCCCTGCTCTCTTTCTTCTCTAGGGGGCTAATAAATGTTTGCTTAACGGATATATATTACGTTCCATAATTTTAATACATGTGGCCCTCAAGTGATTTTTAGAATTTAATTTAAAACCATCACAGTAATACATGTATAGGTATATATACAATATACATACGCTGTGTATATACTCACATACATACATGTGTACATGCATACTGTTTAAAAGCTGATATTCGAGGCTTCCAGGAAAAGAAAGCAGGCCCCTGTTCTACCCCTAATCCTGCTTCCTTGAGGCAATTATTTTAACTATTTTTTTTATCTTTTTCATCTCCATATTTTAGAATAGTATGATTATACCTTTGTTTTCTAATTTTTTTCAATTTTAAATATGACCTATTGGCTTTGCATGATAGAATTTAGCTTATACACAATACATACATTCTTCTCCGCCACGCTCCCAATATATTAATAATTCTAGCACAAGCTTTGGCAATAGCAACATTCGGTGTTTATGCTATTATGACAATCCGAATATTGTTTGCAGCTGAGCCATGCAGTGTACCATAATTATATTTCCTTTCTTTTACAACTTCAATTTTTCTTACGGTTAATAATGGCCTCTTTCTTGTTTGCTTAGTTTTATATATTCCTATCACTAATTTATCTCTAAATTCTCCAAAACATTATAAAATTGTTATAAATATGATTAAACACATCAGATAGTGGTCAGTTTTATATTTTCCGTGGCGGCATCCCTTCCGGAGGTCTTTGTCTTCTGCTCCAATCGGGACAGGGTGGTCTCTGAGTCTGCTGTCCTGGATCCCCCTCCAACATCACCCTGGTGGTTTTTATTTGTTTATTTTGGGGGCCTCTCTCCTGCGTTGGATCTCCCATCTCTTGGACACCGTCTTTCTCCTCTCTGTGTTTACTCTCTCACTGTGACTGAGCACAACTTCCCATCACGTCTACCATTTTCCACCTCTTCCAGCACTGCTGTCTTCAGGAGCGCCTCGTACCTCCAACTCTGAAGACTTCCCAGGGTTTCAACATACAAACTGGCTTGTTTAGCCGTTATAGGTACTTGTAGAGAGACAAAGCCATTTAAGTCATCTGTCAGTTACCCAGCTGTTTCTTATTTTTCAAAAATTTTCTCGAAACTTCATCTGCTGTCTTCTCCTTCATTCTCCCTATTTTTCGGTATTTATCCTTTTTAAAATTTTCTTATTATAATTTAAGTAAAGATTTTGAAAGGAAGCAGGGATGAGCTGGAAGTCCAATTGATTTGTTTTAAGAACGTTTAATGAGTGTAATAATTGATTCTGTAGGTCATGTATTTTCTTTGAATGAGGATAAAGTATCCTAGCCTTAATTTAAAATTTAGAAGCCAACAAATAGCTTTTTCTCTCCATGTACTTTTTGGCTAAGTTTCCTTAGAAATCTATATTTGGGATGGAGGAGCATCCCAATTGAGAGCTGGCTGTGAGCAGCACTCATGGCCAATGATCAGGTGAAAACTAATGAGTTTGCTGTGGGGGTGACCAATGGGTCTCCCATAATGCTGCATCACAAACAGCCACACCACCCCAAAGGCACACAACGACTGCTCGTTGCTTGCATGTGCGCGGTCAGCTGCAGGCAGCCTGTGGCTCTGCTCCTCTTGGCTGGGTTCTTGCACGTCTGGGGTTGGCTGGCTGTTGGCTGACCTGGGATGGCCTCGTCTGGGCAGCTGGGGGGACCGGGGTCTGTTCCTCGTGTCTCTCATCCTCAGCAGCCTAGCTTGGGCATCTTCTCACACCAGCGACAGAGGCACAAGGCCTCGAGGCTCAGGCTCAAAAATGATGCGCTGTCTTGTCACTTCGGCTGCGTTCTTTTAGCCAAAGCCAGTCACAGGCCAACCCAGAGTTAAGAGTGGAAATACAGTCTCCTCGTCTTTGGCGAGAGGAGCCACAAAGTCCCATGGGGATGGCTGTGGATGAGGGTGTGTGTACGTGTGTGAATAGTCAGAGCTGTAGAGCAGTCAATCTGCTATACTAACCTCTAAAGGCAGGCTGCCGCTGTGCTGGAATAGGTTGCCCTCGCAATCGGATTTCTTTATTAACTTTTGCCTGCACCGTGGCACCGCTGAAATAGTAAATACACAGTTAAAGCCTGTGGGGACAGTGTAAGCGGACAGCTCTGACCTTCACCCTGTCTGCTGATCCTGGGCTCGTAAAGGGCATTCTTTGAGATTTTTAAAAAGCTACACTGTGGATTGGGTTAAAAGAAAACCCACCCAGGTCCTCCCCACTGGGGAGCCTCCCTGGGTTTTTCCCTGCCCCCACACTGCTGAGTCAGACCCTACCTTTTGTTCCTGGACCAAAGCCCGGGGGCCCTGCAGCTCTGCCAGGGAAGGGCAGGCAGTGTCTCTGGTCGTTGCCTTTGCCGCTAAAGAACTAGAAGAGCTTACTTTCCTCACCCCCCTGCCTCCTGCATTCTCCTTGGGTTACTCAGCGCCTTCACCCAAGGGGGCCGCTCTCAGCGTGTGCGTTCCAGGCTGGGCTTGTGCAGACGTTCGTGGTCCCTAAAGCCCACTCCTCTGCCCCACCCTCAACCAAACACTTGGGCGGGTTTTCGTTTTTTCAGACCTAGAGTTTGTCTTTCCCGAGTGGGGTTGAGTGATAATTGAAATGGAATCCATGTGTGTTGCCTTGACCCCACAATGAAGTGGGGATGAGAGAGAACCTCACTCCTAGGTTTAGAGGTTTAGAGCAGTGGATGGTCATCATGAACTCTTGAAAAATCCTACCCCCTATTTTATTCCTGTAAATGTCAGCTGACCTGTCCCTTGGCTCCTCCTGGACGCTGTCTAGAGACGCTGGCCCAAAGCTATTCCTCTGGCGCTTTTTGTCCCGGTGTCTGGCTCAGGCTGTCCCCCTGCCTGTGCTCCTTAGGGCTGACTGCAGCCAGACACACCTGTCCAGCATCTTAGCTGCCCCCCGGCTGCTCCCTCCCACCTGTGGATCGGCCTGACACCCTCCTCCCCAGAGGGGCCACCTGGGCAGGCCTGGACGTGTCCTGTCTCTGTGGAAAGGCCGGGGCTGACCGTCTACTCCGCCTTCTGTTTCAGGCTCGACCCTAGGGCCGGTCCCTGGAAAGTTTCCTCACCCTGGAGTCTCCTCCCAGGTCGGGGAAGAAAGACTTGAAAGTTATGCTTCTCTCAGACAAGTGCATTTGTTAAGGAAGACATGGATGAAGAAAGGGTCGTTGCTCCTGGAAAACGGAGAGGAAGGAGTGAGGCAGCTTCTCAGCGGCTGCGTCTGTGCCCGATCTAGGGGGGGAAATGTCATTCTGGAAACTGCAGAGCCCTGGCTAAGGAGTCCTCCTCCTAGGCCAGCACCTCCTCCCCCAAGGCCTGGAGTCCTCCCCCCGGGAAATGAGAGCTGGGGCCAGGTCACTGTTTCTTAACCCAGATAAGACTGCAGACCCCTCAGATGCCTGATCCTTACTGAAGACACCAGGGTGAAGGAGACGAGAGAGTTTCGGGCAGACCTGGCAGTGGGGAGCAGTGGGAGCAAACACCTTGGGGCCAGAATGAAAGGGGGGCACAGCATGGCCAGTGGGCAGGTGGGAAAGGTGGGCCGGTGGCCCAGACACCTCCACGTCTAAGTTTTATAAGTCTGTCTTTCAATCCAGTAGTGTTTGCTTTTATTATCCATAAACTATGACAGTAACAGCTATGACACGTTAGTCACTGCGTGGTACCGGGAAGGATGTTAGGCATGTCACACGTGCTGCGCCATCTTATTTTCACGCCTGCCTACGTTACAGCGGAGCAGATAGCTTAGGTGGTTTACCCAGCATCAACCCCAACTGGCGTTCCCAGCAGAGCTGGAAATGGAACCCAGGACTTTGGGCCCAAGGTCTTTAATCCTGCTGGGATTTCCATGCTCTGGCAGCGGCAGCCTGGGACACAGAGATGAGGGAGAATGAGGCAGCCTTGGAGCCGTAATGCGAGGCCTGTTCTAAACACCACAACAAGGCAGCAACAGGGGCAACGGGAGTTTCAAACAGGGAGGCTTCCTGGAAGAGAGGGCATTTAGATCGAGCCTTGGGGGACGAGACTTGCAACGGTGGAGAAGGAGCTCTGGGCAGACCGCACAGCCTTTGCGGAATGCCACGTGTGAAGGTTATGGAGGGTGGGCGTGGTCTGGCCTCTTACGGTTGCTGGTATGTTTTAGGTGGAGCATGGTGTGACAAGCAGACTAGGGGGCAATGGGCTGGAGGGTTAGACAAGAGGCCACACTGGTGACAGCCTTGAATGCCACGATAAGGAGCCCGGCACGCGGCCATGGAAAAAGGACAGGAGACGTGTGGATTTATAATTCTGGTCTGTGCTGCAGGAAAAGTGGAACGCAGACACATACCAACAACACCGAACCACAGGCAGCGCCAACACGGGGGAGGAACACTCTGGGGGGAACACAAAGCACTGCAAAGCTGCGTGTGCGTGAATGACTCCATTGCAGATATCTGCGCAAGGGTCCACAAGCCAGGCTGGGAAGGCACGTGACCACTCCTTTCTAACTTCAGATTTCCTACTTGCAAAGCCTCCCCAAGTTACAACCGAGAAACATTCGGCTTCTCAGCCTACACACAGCAGCTCAAAATGTTTATTCATGAGGAAAGAGGTGTCCCATGGTTCCTGGGTGGAGGGAGACAGCTCTTCTCAAAATGACTCAGCCTTGGCCTCCACTGGCCACATGCTACCTTTGTTTGCAGTGACAGCCATGCACACTGAAGTGTCGCCTGCAGACGCCCCAGTTCTGATGGCGCTGTGGCCGCAACCCCAGCCCCAGGCTCAGGTTTGCAGCCAGGGCAGAGGGAAGGAGGGGTGCTGCTGACCTGGGAGGGCTGGGTTCCAGGCCTGCCCCTGTTGTCACACACTCACTGTGTGGCCTTAGGCAAGTCCCTGTCTCTCTCGTGTGTGGCAGTGTCTTCACTGTGCCCTCCTCGGGGGCCCCGCACTGGCTCGGCACTTCTGGCAATAGTCATTCTCACCCCACTCTGAAGGCGTCATCCTATCTGGGCACCCCAGATCACCCGCCAGTGAACGTTGTCTTTAAATCGACTCACTTTTAAAACATACCCATTGTCAATTTACCATTTCTGTAGGTGGTGCCTCGTTTGCTATACATAGGCGTTATAGTCAAAAACTATTAAAATAGCAATGAGCACACCCCACTCCGGGAACCCTGAGTCCTGGAGCTCGGGCAGCTTGTGTACACGCATGTGTGCCGGAAACACCTGGGGACCTCACCAAATGCAAATTCTAAGTCGGCAGGTCCGGGTGGGGGCCTGAGATTCTGTGTTTCTAACAAGCTCCCAGGAGATGCCGATGCTGCTGGTCCAGGGACCCTACCCGGAGTGACAAGGCCCCTCGGGGCCGTCCGGCTCTCCCATCCCGGGGGTGCGGCCAGAACTTCAACAGAAACACAGCAGCACGTCCTCCTGGGACGCAAAGCCCCACAGCCACATGTTAACACGAAGAAGGAAAGTCAGAGAGTTGTTATTTCTTCTTGTCTCCCAAGCATGCTTTTACTTCGTATTTACCTATGCACTTTTAAGTCTCTCTTGATGTCTCCGTTCACAGCCTCGAGGATTAAACAACTGTGCCTCTGCGCGCGCACACACACACACACACACACACACACACACACACACACACACCCTTCCTCAATCCAAAGACCTGAACATGGAAAACCACGTCGGTTGAGAGCTTGATCACAAATCACACTGCCTTGCTTGCAGCCTGACTCAGGCGCCCGCGGAGAGAGGGAGCCCCAGGGTGCTGGCATGCTGGACTCCTGGGGCTTTCCCTTCTCTGACCTCCCGCCAACTCACAGTCAGAATGACACATCATCGCCTGACCCACTGTGACTTCATTGTTCGTGTCATGTTTTCCTGTGGGTTGTGGCTCTACTAGTAGATGGTGTGGGGTTACTGGAGAGGGACGGGAGTGAGGCTGCCCCTCAGGGACACACCCAGGGCTGAGGACGTGATGGGCCCTTGACAAAGTGTCACCTGAGTCCAGGACAGGTAGAGAAGTTGGCTTTATGAGAGGTTTGTGATCCACGGTGGCTTGGGTGGAGCATGCTTGTGCCCATTTTCTGGAGAGAAAAACTGGCTCCAGTTGAATGCAAAGTCATGCCCCCCTGGAGTCAGTCACAGAGCCCAGAAGTCCTCTCTCCCAGCCCGGCTGCTGGCAGGTCATGATAACCGGCCACCAGCAATTCCTGGCCTCCCTGATGGAATTCCAGGCAATCTGTATGTGCATCTGCTGTGACAAGGCACACTGGGGGAGGAGACCAAGGCCAGGGGCTGAGGGGAGTCAGCTGGACTTATTGGAGGGGCATGAAGGTCAGTGCTGAGCAGAGGCTAGACCCAGGACCCCAGGGTGGCATTTCCCCTGAGAGCCACAGGGGTTGGAAAGGCCCCTCCGCTGCTGCAAGCCCCTGGGCAGCAGGCAGGCCCCTGAGCCAGGACCAAATGCTGCCTCTGCACTCTGACCAGGGCTTCCCCTCGCGTCGCATCAGCAATGCTCCAGGCTGCTGTGCTTCTGTGCTTCCTGAGGGGCTCACCGTGGCGGCTGAAGCCAGCCTGGACCGGATGCTGGGAGTCCTGGATTTCAGCCTGACTTTGCCACT
>NW_012139969.1:5532353-5607000 GCF_000956105.1 Propithecus coquereli
TACCTATAGTCTCACTCACATGTGGATCTATGTCTTTAACATGAATTCCCAGTAGTAGAACTGCCAGATCAAAGAACATACACATTTAAAAATTTTGAAAGATGTCGAAATCACTCTTCAAAGATATTCTCAGCTCTAGGGGTAATATCATTTCCCTGAGGGCTCACCAGAGGGTCATCCCATTATTTGCAGCCTTGCAGTGTTGGGGGATGCAGGAAAATTGGAGAAGGGGTAGACTGTTTTAAAGAGTGGCTACAATCATTCTCCTACCTGTGCCCAGCGCCCTCCAACACTGGCTCTAGGCCGATCCTTGTGACTTGCTTTGGACGACAGATCATTAGAAAATGTGAAATAGACTTACAAGAGCATGAGTGTTGGAACTCGCCTTCTCTCGTGGGCTTGGGACCCTGCGGCCATCACACAAATGAGCCTGAGCCACCGTGCCGCAGAGACTGCATGGAAGACAACTGAGTGCCCAGCCGACGGCGTATCAAACACCAGCATATGGGTGAGGCCTTCCGAGATCACCCAGCCCCAGCTGCACCACCAGCTGACCACAGATCAGCAGAGTTGGTCCTGACCACATTGGTAGCCCATAGAGTTATAAGAAATGATAAATATTTTTATTTTAAGCCACTAAGTTTTGGGATGATTTATTACACAGGCAAAGCTAACAGATAAAGATATTTACTGAATGACTACCTGGATGAACCAACAAGTACCCCAAGGTTAGGAGCAATAGCCTTACCCTGGTACACAGAAAAGAGTTTCAGAACCGTGGACAGAGGCACAGGATGGGGTTGTATTTGAGCCAAGCTATGCCTATGCCAGGCCCTGGGGTGAGGGTGAGAACAACGGCTCAGGGTGCAGGAAGAGACCGGCGTGTAAAAGATGGCCCTGATATGGGTGCTGTGAGTCTTGCCAGGCACCCATTAGCTCAGGAAGCCCTCAGTCCCGGGTAAAGCGGATGGCTGGCCGCCTTGTGAGGAGGACACCTGGAATGCCATATTCCTGGTCCCCAGGTGTTTCTCTCACATACTAGAGGATGCGAGGCAATGTGGAGAAGCATGTCGGCGGGGGTCCCAGAGGAAGCCCCTCAGACCCAGGCAAACCAGGACGGTTGGTTGGTCACCTGACTCCTCAAGTTCAGGCACCCGAAGGGCAGAGAGTAGAGAGGGTAGGGGGGCGAGGGGACTGAGTGCTGGCTGCCCGGCTGGGACTCGCTGGGAGATGACAGGGGTTCAGCTTTCCAACCACCTCCTGCAGCCTGTGGATAGCCCGCCCACCATCATTTCCCCGGGGAAAGCCAGGCTTTGTGTCGAGGGAGTCTCAAGTCCATTGTTTCATAACAACCCTCATCTCCTGGTTTGGGACAGCACTTAGACTTGGACAAATCCATTCATACTCGCACATTATATAATGTGGTTTGATCCTCCTACCTCTTTTTGAGAACAGCCGAGCGTCCAGGTGCATTCTCACTATCCAGGGCACCCGCTAGCGACAGTTCCTCCTTTGCACCCTCTGTGCGCGTGAGCAGGGCAGGGCAAGGCAGCAGAGCGGCCCCGGGCTGGGAGTCTGGGACCCGGATCCCTGCTCCCTGCGGCTTCCCAGCTAGGTAAGTGCCCTCGAAATCCAACATTCAGGCACAGGAAATAAACTCTCTCACCCTTCTGTTCACATGAGAGGTCTGGACTCCAGTCTTTCAACACCTGTAAACTCGAGTTTCTAGGAGTCTATGAAAGCTGAAGAGACTCGGACCTTTGTCCTCTATAGGTACAGGGAGTGGTATTTGAGGTGCCCCTGGGCACTGCCCTCTTCCTGACATTCTTGCTGGTGGGGCTCGGTGAAGGGGTGGTACCTCCCAATTGCTATCCATTCAGGGCAGCCTGGGCACAGGGGGCTGGGCCCAGGGGCCACCCAGGCAATTAATCAGGGGACCCACCCACAGGAAGGCCTCAGGGCCCCAGGGCTGGCTGCATCCAGATGCTCAGGCCATCTTTCTCCAGGAGACTGGAGGCTGGATTCGTATCTTCTCAGTTTCACCCCCAGAAAGGAAAGGGCTCTTCCTTTATTTCATTTTCGTTTTTGTTTTTGCTTTTAGAGATGGGGTCTTCCTGTGTTGCCCAGGCTGGACTCGATCTCCTAAGCTCAAGCAATCTTCATGCTTCAGCCTCTCGAGTAGCTGGGACTGCAGGCGCCAGCCACTGCGATGTCCTTTACTTCATTCTGAAAGTCGTCTCCGGCAAGTCCTCTGGTTGGCCTGGCTGGGCTGTGTGCCTGCTCCGGCCGCCAGGCAGGTGGGGATGCTGTGCTGGAAGCTTCACTCGGAGCCACAGGGCTGGAGCCGGGGGAGAAGCAGTTCCCAAAGGTGGAGAGCTGCTATGGGAGGAGAGACGGAGAGCAGCAAAGCAGGTGGCACGCGCTGCACAGCCATGACTCCCACGCGGGGGGCGAGGAGCAGACGTAGGGGCCTCGACCGCATCGTCTGAGGTTTGATGACCGGGAGGCCAGAGCTGGGATGTGAACCTGGGCAACCTGGCCGCGAAGCCCGAGGTCTTTCTGCTGCAGCTTCCTGCCTCCACTCCTTTCCCTCACAGTGACAGGGCGTGGTGGAACCACGACCTCTTTGGGCCAGACACAGCTCTGTGCTGGGGGTCTGCGCCAGGCATGGGGTAGGCGCCTGGGTCTCGGTGTTCTTTGTAAGGCAGTGCTGTTCCCATGGGGAGTCCTCAGCTGCGGACTCCGGAGACCTGCGCATTCATCCGAATTCTCTACTGCCTTGCTGTGTGACCTTGAGAAAGTCACTTTCCTTCTCTGGGTTCCAGCATCTTATCTGCCAAATGGCGGTGATCATCCCTGAGTCCCTCCCATAGGCATTGAGTGGAACTAATGAGATAATTCCGTGAATGAGCTTTCGAAAGCTGAAAAGCCCACACAGATGTGAGGATTATTCTTATGATCCTGGGCCCCATAGGATTAGCTTAAATTTATGGCAACAGGAGGGATGGGGACTAACAGAAACGCCCAGATGTCGAGCAGCCCTGCTCAAATAACGCAATGCAACCTGCTCTGCAGGGCGGCCCCTGCCTGATTTATTCATGTCAGGCAACTCGTGCTTCCTGAACCTTCTCTGGACTGCCTCTCACCTCCGTCCCCACTGCCCTGGGTCAGGGGTCGGGGTCCCTTTGCGACAGTGTACAAAGCTGGCCACGTGGTTTTGGTTTCCTCGTCTCTTCCTCAGGCCAAGGAATGAGGACACAGAACGGCTTCGCTTGGGATGACTGAATCTTCCATGTTTATTTATTGTTTCCTGGGGGAGGAGGCGCAGACTGGAGGAACTAGGAGTGACCAGAAGGTGCCATCTAATTACACATGAGGCCGGGGGGCGCGGGGACACACAAAAAAAGAACACTATAGGGAGAAAAACCTCGAAAAACCCCGAGAAAAAGAAAAACAAAACAGTTGTGTTTAAAAAGAACAACACCTCACAGACCCTAAAACACGCAGAAAAGTTGCGCTCACAAAAAAAAGAAGATAGAACACACACATCCCCCAAATTTTTTTCTTTTGGTCAGATATTTTTTTTTCCTCTGACAGCATTTTTGGGATCAGTGTCCTGCTGAACACACCGCAGGAAAGAGCATGATCTAGCGTCCTGCCCTGGTGGGGCACAACCCATGAGGACCAGGAGGCCCAGCTGGGCAAGTTGGGTGAAGCAGAGACCCGTCCCTGCCCCTGTTCTGGGGCTCTTTCTGAAGCACCACGCTGCTCGCAGCTGTCCTGAGAAACTCTCTCTGCCTCCAGGAGACTCCAGGTTGTTCTACAATTTGGAGGTGCCACTGGGCCCCTTGGAGATCAGAGAATGTGCACGTTCTTGATAAAATGTCCAAGGTAAGAGAGAGTGAGGACAGTGTGACCAGGAATGCTGGGTACAGGAGAACCTTTGGTTTTTATCTTCTCTAGGGACCAGACCAGAGGGAGTGGAGTAAGGCCTGTGACCCTGGGGTGCTGCCCGTGTGCTGTGGGTGGCAAATGGCCCCCTCACCCGCTCCTGTGTGGGAGCCCTGCAAGCATCAGGTTGAAGAGCAACCCAGGAGCTGTCCAGGGTACGCGTCCTCGGGCCCAAACGAGTGGTACCTGTGGCAAGGGGGCTGTGGTTTGCAGCCAGGAGGGTGATGATAATTGCAGCGACCATTGCTGAGCACTTGCTGGGCCCCAGGCACTGTTCTAGCAGCTTTGCACGTATTTACCAACTAGTTCTCACTTCAGCTCTGTGATGCGGGTGCTGTTCCTGTCACTGCAAATTCAGAGGAAAACAAGGCAAAGAAAGGTTAGGAGATTGTCCAAGTCCATAGGGCTCATAAAAAATAGAGTCAGGGTGGATTTCATCCCAGCAGGTAGACTGCAGAACCCACACTTTTAAACCACGGTGCTCTACCACTGCCTGAGAGTATTAGAGAATTTTGGAAAATGCTGCTCTGATTGGCTGTGACATCCGTAGAGATGCTCATAAGAGCAGAATATTAGAGCTGGACAGTCTACTCCCTTCATCATACCTGATGAGGGACAGGCCAGGTAGGGCGACAGACTGGCCAAGGTCAACAACTTCTGGCCACACACTAGACTCAATGAAACTGAGCATCCTGGCAACGGTGGGGACGGCAGGAGGCTCCTTGCCCTGGAGTCAGACTGTAGCCCTGTCTCCCTTCCCACTTCACCTCCGAGCTCCACCCGGTCCCACCTGCCCATCTGGTTGCCCAGGCCCAGCATCATCCGCTGGGTCCCACCCCACGTGGCCCCGGTGGCAGACTGCCTCCCGCGCCGAAGAAGGAGCCAACCGTCTCAGCCGCATTCCCCCATCCATGCTCATCTGTTGACCCAACTTAAAAAAAGAAAAAGAAAAAAATGACAACCACGACTGAAATACTTTAAAACGATATTTTGTGATCAAACCTCTTTCCCTGAAATATCACAAAGCATTGCCATCTAGGGATCGCAATATCAATATCCTTTATCCATTAAAGGTATTTCTGAATTAATAAATAGGATTTTAGGCCCTGCCCCCTCCCACTTTCCTTCCCCCACTCCAGGAGGATGTGGGCTGTTTCCAGTAGCTCGTTTTAAGCTGTGCAGTTGATGGATCTTTAATCTCGCTGAACACATGTTGAGAAGAATAAAACCAATTTTGTTTAGGAAACAAAGGGCCATGCTCAGCTGGAAATTAGCTCATTGGGTAATCTCACCCCTTGTTTTACTGGGTAGCCCTTGAAGGTCTCAGACTCCTAGGGTCCAGGGAGGGAGAGAGGGACAAGGTTCTCACTGGGGATCCCTGCCCCCAATCCTTTGATTCTCCCCTTTCTGCACAGAAAGCAGCTCCAATCCAGGCTGCTTACAGATCAAGGCTAATCTGGGTGTAATTCCCTGCCCAGCTCGCTGCATCCTTAGCAACACATAAATACAGATTAAAGGGTTTATAAATGCAATTTTCTAATTAATCAGTGCAAATCCAGCTACTGCAGGGAACATAGATTTCAGCTTTTATGTGAGGGGTTTTCTTTTTTAAGTTCAGTTTACAAAATGCAAGTCCTGTTCCTGTGATTTCTAGTGTTGATGGCCATGGGGTGATCGAGAGGTTTGACAACACCCAAGAATGTGCTGAAGTGGCCCCGAGTCTTCAAGTTCTCAGCAGGAGATTTGGGGCCCTGGACAATGTAAAGAGTCTGGGCTTGGGGCCAGGCAGGTCATATTTAATCCTGGCTGTGTGGCATAGGGCATGTTACCTAACCCCTCTGGGCCCCAATGTCTTCATTCTTAAAAAGATGATGAGACCTTCCTCGTGGGGTTACTGCGAAGATTAAATGCCATGTTTGAAAGTGCCTAGCATGTTGCCTGGTGAATTGGTGGCTACTCTTGTTTGCAGTTGAAGACAGATTCTAGAGGGTGCGGTGCAGGAGGAGAAGCCAAAAGGCTCCAGCCTGAGCCTCTCTCTCCTCTGGCAGGGTTCTCTGGTTTAGTGTCTGCCTTGTGTAGACAACAGGGCTCACGGATCCAGGACGCCTGTGCTCTCCCCCGGAGTTTCCAGCCCTCCCTTTGTCATGGCCCTGCCAACCTGCCCTGGAGGTCTGAGTGAGGACAGCCCAAGGGTTTGGTCATACAAAGGGTCAGTAAGAAAGCGCATTATACAACAACACCCATAATGATAGCAGTAATAATAATAATCACGGTGATGGTGACGGGCCCGCATGCTGTGTACGTTGTCTCGCCAGATCCTTAGCGACAAACCTACAAGTTGGATACCAATTCCATTCCAAATTTTTGGGTGAGGAAACTGAGACTTTAAAGAGGTTACCTGTTTTATATTGCAGAGCTTTCCTTAGATCGACGGCCTCTTTCCTTCCTGCGCGTGTGTGTGCGCGCGGGTGTGTGTACCTCCTACTCAAACCCCCACGCATGCAAGCACATCCCTCCCAAGCGCTCACGCAGCCACACGTGTACTGGCCAGCATGTCACACGTGTGCGTTGGGCCACCCATGCCAGCGTGCCCATGCGCCTGCCCGCTCCCAGCTCCCAGAGGCAAACCTCCCAGAATGAGCCACAGAAGGGAGCAGGCCAACAGGGAAGAAGGAAGGGGTGAGTTCAGAGTGTTTTCTAAGCTGAGTGATTTTAGTTATTTCAGATTCATGTCGTGTTACCGGGAAGTTAACCACAGTCACAGGCTGGCGGCCCCGAAGACCCGCTTTAGAGTGACTCAGCAACTCAGCATTTTGTGCAGACCCGAGGACCCCCACAGGAATTAGAGAACTGCTTTTCTCTGAGTCATTCTCAAACTTTTCTTAGGCCTAGGGCTGCGACTCCTGACTTCATCTGTGCTCTTGGGTAAGCCCTGGGCATCTCTGGTCCTCAATTTCCTTATCTGAAAAGTGGGAAAAAAGAACTAAACCTTCTGATCCATCTCAAAGGGCCATCACGAGGTTATGGCAAGCACATACAGGGGAAATTGCTCCCGAACAAGTGGGATGATTAGGGGCGGTGCAGACGGGAAAGAGGAAAGAGCTCGCAGAGAACGAGCACTGTGGAAAACTGACGCTGGGCAAATTCAAGTCTTCTGCCTTGTCCGCGGCCCGCTGTCACATTAGAAACACCAGGGCTGGGGCTGCCCACGCAGCCCGGGAAGCACCGGCTGCTGTCACTTTAAAAGTAAAGTGAAGTGTTCATTAGCTGGGCTATTTTTTCAGGTGTGTTCTAATTGTGCTAATTAACTCTAAGGTAGATTTTAGCACTCCAGCCTCCATCGCTGCCTTCAAATGCCAAAACAAATCTTGCCATAATTACCAGCAATCCTTTTCATTACCGGCTGCCTAATTATCCTATTAATAGCACATCCTAAGAGACAGTATTTGCTTGGCAGGCAAATATTTGTTTTTAAATGAGCAAACACAAAGACAAACTGCTCTGTTTGCAGAAGGATTCCAAAATGCAAAATGGTTTATATTCATGGAAAAAATAATAATCCAAGTAAAACCAAATGCTTAATCTATTTGAATCATTTGAGCATAAAAATATATTTTTTTTCTGCTCTGGCTCTAGTCCTTCCTGGCTAGGGCCATCGAGTACTCAAAGGGTTCTTTAAGACAGTTCAGTGATGTAGAGTCGATATCTTATTGGGTTGGGGCTAAACTTGCTCAAAGAGAAAAGGATGAAAACAACAAGTGACATGGAATAAAGTAATGTGAGAGATAGAGAAACTTATAGGACCTTGAGCCCAGGGGTTCAGTTCCCATACCTAGCTTAATTATCAGAGTCCCGCAGGGAAAAACTGGTCAAAATGCATCTTCCCAGGCTGGTTGGCTTCTTCCTTCCTTTCTTCCCTATGGAAGTGTATTGTCAAAGGGAAAATAAATTTACCTCCTCAGCCCATCCCCATTCCATCCCTGCTCCAGCCTTTTCCCGTTATCGTAGCATACATGAACACGAACATGCACAATTGCTTTTTCTTTCTTTTATAAGCAAGAATGAGATCATGCTATATATTAGATTGAGCCATATGAAGTTGCTGACATGTGACTGCTTTATAACCAACCAAATGGAGATCTCACATGGTTCAATTTAAGACAGTGTTCTGTATTTGTTGCCACATTTTAAAAAACATCTATATTGTCGTATATGAAGGCGGTACCATAAGGTAACCAGTCTCTACAGATGGCCCGTCCACTTCCTTCTAACTTGCATATTTACAAACAGCGCACAGCGCCGCTGCAGCGCCAGGCCCTCCTCCCTGTGCCTCTCCAGCCGCCCCATCTGCCACCCTTCCAGGCTGAGCCCCTGTCCCACCTGCTCTGGGAGCCTTCCCTCATCACCTTTGCTGATGTCCTTGCACCTCCCAGCCTCCCAGGCCCGCCTCCTACACGATTTACCATTTAACTAGAGATTTTCAAGTATTGTCAATGTTGTTCACTGTTGATATTCTCCCGCCTGGCCTCTAATACTCAAGGATACTCCTCTGACCCCCACTCCTACCCCAAAAACTCTCACAGGCTCCTGACAGCCACTTGGACACAGCCCTTGACAGTGGAGTGTTCGAAGCTCCCCATAAATGGTGCCCCTGGTACCCCAGCTTTGCTTGCCACGGTCTTTGCTGCTGCTACCCCCTCCTCCCAGAGGGCCTGTGACCCGTACATCATAGGAGGTCAGTTAGAGGCCCTGCTGGGAACTGGGCACATCCTCCACTTCTTTTGGACTCTTTAAAAAGGTCTGTGAATGTCTTCACATGGTCCTCGTAAGTCTCAGTTTCCTCATCTATCAAATGCATCAACTTTGCAGCCTTGCTGTAGGACTAAGTAACACTGTTACAATACCTTGCAAACACTTGGCACTTAGTAGGGATTAATTAAATGGCAGTTGTTATTACTATTCATAGAGCTGGTTTTAATGGTGTTTTACAACTTGCAATTTGGCTGTTGGCTTGAGAGAGAGAGATTCTTTACCATGTTAGAAAATGTCTTTTTATTTTACATTTTCTGAGACTTTAAATTAAGAATATGTTTAAATGCATGAAATAATTGTCAGCAAATATAAGTTAATTTTTTTAAAAAAATTGACATTGAAATGCCATATAACATCATTAGACTGCCTCATATTAAGTGATTCCTAGGTTGCTGAGGTCAGCCCTAGTAGATCATGCCAGATTGTTCTCTTGGTAGGCTGCTGAATGCAGTGGTTTGTGTCATACCTTCAATTTTTACATTCACATTTACCTTTTAAATTTGTTGATTTAATCAGAGCTTAACAATCCATTTTATTTTTCTCAGTTATTTTTAAAACATATATAGCCTCTCTGAAGAATTGTTGCTTTCTTTTGCTTTAATTTGATAATTATATTTTAATATTTTAATTGATTTTAGTATTTGTCTCTAGTTCTTTTGTACTGTTGCATTTCCTTTCTTGAGTTCTCAATTTTAATTCATCTCTCAGATGACTGAAACATGCTTTGAATTTTTTTTTTTAGGAGGGCCATGTGGGTGATGTATTTTCTGAAACTTATATATCTGAAACTGTCTTTGTGTTGACCTCTCAGATGAAAAACACATTGGTTGGGTAGGGCTTAACCTTTCCCCTCATCAAGACTCTTTATAAGACTGATCTATTTCCTTCTGGTGTATGGTGCTGTTGACAAATTTAAGGTGAAGCTGGTTTTTCTCAGCTTGAGTGCTCATAAGACATATTTTTGTTCTCATAATTTCAGAATAAGTCTTTGTTTATTAGTCATTGCTGTAACACAATGAAAAATAAAGTTTTTTCTATTCTAAGTTTAATTAGTGACTTTATTCACTGAGTTTTCGTCTTCAAGGTACCATTAGAAATATATTTTTCAAGGAATAAGTAAAAATCTAGATCTGGAGGGATAAATTGGTGTGTCTAACCCCTCGTACAGTTTTTAACAATTTTTAATCAAAGTTTTAAAAGTTTACTTATTTACTTTATTACTTTTTAATGTACACACGGCAAAAATCGCTTGTTGGTGGATAGCTCTATGAATTTTGACAAATCCTTGGTGTGTAATCAGTACCACAATCAAGATACAGAGAATCTGTCCCCTCTCCCCCAATTCCCTAATGCTGACCCTGTAGTCAACCCCACCAACCTCTGGCAACCATTGATCTTTTTTCTGTTATCCAAGTTATTCTAAAAATATATTATTCATTTTATTTTAAAAATTACCATACACTAAAATTGCCTCCTGTTCTTTTGGTGTACATGTCTATGAATGTTAGCACATACATAGATTCTTGTAACCATCACAATCAGTTCCATCGCCCCCCAAATACCCCTTACGGAGTCACCCCACACCCCTATCCCTAACCCCTGGCGACCACGGATCTCTTCTCCATCCCTGTAGTTCTGCCTTTTCCAGAATATCACATAAAAGGAATCACACAGTCTTTTGAGACTGGCTTTTCTTACTCCACATAAAGTCTTTGCGGTTCATCCAAGTCGTTTCGTGTATCAGTAATTTGCTCCTTTCTGCTGCTGAGTAGCACTCCACTTTTTGGATGTCCCCAGGTGGTTTACCCATTTACCCTGGCCCAAAATGTTGGGGTCCCATGGGCATTTGCCAAGGGATTCTCACAGTATCATTTCTTCTCTGATCCAGCCTTCCTAGCTCCCCTCCCCCTCCCGCCCTGCAGCCCCAACCCTGCCCACAGCCCCTTCCCATTAGCCCTGTCCCGAAGCAGTGTGGCATCCTACCGTGCCAAGCGCCGCCATCTGTGCCGAGAGTGGCATTGCTTAGTGCAGGAAGAGTGGATTGGGGACGGGAGAGCTGGGCTGCCTGGTTCTCTTGTCAGTGAGGTCCTGGTGCCCCGAGCCAGCTGCAGTTGCTGGGGTGAGCCAAGCGCTTTTCTGACTTTCCTCCTGGCTCTCTGAGCTGTTTCGACCCGAAGGCAGAGTGGGAGCGGCCCACGTTTGCGTTTCTCAGTTCAGCCCTGTTGGCACCGCGGCCAGGGCTAACTCCCACGCTTGGGCGTGTGGCCCTCCTCGTAGTGTCTAGGGTGACGTTTCTTCATCGGTGTGGACAGTTGGATGGTGAGTTGAGGGGCCTATTGGTCCTTGCCAGCCTGCAGTCAGGCCCATCTGTCTGTCCTACATTTTCAGTCACTTTCCACTGGTGCCTTCCTCACAGCCTACGAACCGGGTCAGACCGCCTCTATCATTACAACACAAACACAAAACAACTGCCACGAAAAATCATTTTACCCTGAACACTGGGCCCCCTGTTATACCATCCAACTTTTAAAAGTCTTCTCGACAGCCAGTTTTATTAAAAGAATGTTCTACACTCATTGTCTCCACTTTTTTGTGTATATTCATTCTGCTTTTTCCCCAGAGAGTAATTTTTGTAGTTTTAAAATTTTATTTTTTTATAATTGTCAAAATAATGTATGCTCTTTATCTAAAACTTATAAATTCAAGAAAGTATAAAACATGATGGTATTTGGAGGTAATTAGAAAAAAAGAAATTAAAATTAAAAAAAAAATAAAAGGAAAGAAGCCAACCACCATATTCTTGCTACCCAGAGACAGCTATTAATAACATTTTGAACACATTTATTTCACATTTTACCTAAGGATATTTTTCTTTTTCCTACATGATATTGTACTGTATATAATTCTGAATATTAATTTTTTTGCTTAACATTACATCATAAGCATTTTCCTATAGTATTAAAGAAAATTTCAAAAATATACTTGTAATGGCCTCATAGTATTTCATCATATGGATGTACCATATTTTACTTAACCATTACCTAAGAGTTGGACATCTAGATTGTTTCCAAATTTTCACTGTCATATGTAACAGTGTGGTATGCTTCATGCATTTTTAGATTTTTTTCCTTAGGATGATTTCTAGTAGGAGAATTATTTACTATACAAATGTAAAAATTTCTAAGATTCTTGATACGTATGTAGTTAAATCACATTTCTGTGATGTTGGACCAATATGCGTCCTGCTGAGCAGTGATTTTGGGCACTTCTCTCCCAGGCGACTGTGGTTGAGCCTGACGTCATCATCAAATCAGTCCTATTAATGTGAAAGGTGTAGGTGGCATTTTGTTGCTTAATTTTGTATTCTCTAAATGCTGCTTGATATTCCATGATACGGACGCACCATATTTTATTTAACTATTCCCCCTTTACTAGTCAATTACATTGTTTTTAATTTCTCACTATCATGACTAACATCGCGTTGAATATCCTTGTATGTAAATTATTCACGTCATCGACTATGTCTTCTCTTTCTCCCATAGACTGCATACTTGACAGATATTGTGGGTTCAGTTCCAGACCACCACAAGAAAGTGAATATCGCAATAAAGTCAGTTACACAAATTTTTTTGGTTTCCCAGTGCCTACAAAAGTTATATTTACGCTATACTGTAGTCTATTAAAGGAGCAATAGCATTATGTCTAAAAAAAAGTAAACACCTTAATCAAAAATACTTTATTGCTAAAAAATGCTAATGATCCCTTGAGCCTTCAGTGAGTCCTAACCTTTTTGCTGGTGGAGGGTCCTGCCTCCATGTGGATGGCTGCTGACTGATCAGGGTGGTGGTCGTCGAAGGTTGTGGTGGCTGTAACAACTTCTTAAAATAAGACAACAATGACACTTGCTTTAGCGATCAACTCTTCCTTTCATGACAGATTTCTCTGTAACATGTGATGCTCTCTGATAGCATTTTACCAACAATATAATTTCTTTCAAAATTGGAGTCAATTCTCTCAAACCCTGCTGCTACTTTATCGACTAAGTTTATGAATTAATAATATTCTAAATCCTTTGTTGTTATGTCAACAATGTTCACAGCATCTTCACTGGGGGTAGGTTCCATCTCAAGAAGCCACTTTCTTTGCTCATCTGTTAGAAGCGACTCCTCATTCGGTTCAAGTTTGCTGGTGAGATTGCAGCAATTCAGTCACAGCTTCAAGCTCCACTTCTAATTCTAGTTCTCTTGCTATTTCTACCACATCTGTAGTTACTTCCTCTACTGAAGCCTTAAACCCCTTAAAATCATTCATGAAGGTCAGAATCAACTTCTTCCAAACTCCTGTCCATGTTGATATTTTCACATGCTCCCGTGAATCACAAATGTTCTTAATGGCATCCAGAATAGTGCATCCTTTCTGGAAGGTTTTCAGTTGACTTTGCCCAGATTCGTCAGAGGAGTCACCATCTATGGAAGCTATAGCCTTATGAAGTAAATTTCTTAAATAATAAGACTTCACAATTGACATTACACCTTGATCCATGGGCTGCAGAATGGGTATTGTTAGCAGATATGAAAACAACATTAATCTCCTAGTACATCTCTATCAGAGCTCTTGGGTGGCTAGGTGCATGGTCAATGAACAGTAATATTTTGAGAGAAAATTTTCTGAGCAGTAGGTCTCAACAGTGGGCTTAAAATATTTAGTGACTCACGCTGTATACAGATGTGCCGTCTTCTAGGCTTTGTTGCTTCGTTTATAGAGCACAGGCAGAGTATATTTAGCATAGTTCTTAGGGGCCCTAGACTTTTTAGACTAGTAAATAAGCATTGGCTTCAACTTAACATCACCAGCTGCCACTAGCCCCTAACAGGAGAGTCAGCCTGTCCTTTGAAGCTTTGAAGCCAGACGTTGACTTCTTCTCTCTAACTATGAAATTTCTAGATACATATTCTTCTAATAGGAGGCTGTGTCTTCTACACTGAAAATCTGTTGTTTAGTGTGGCCACCTTCATCAGTGGTATCAGCTAGACCTTCTGGATAATTTGCTGTACCTTCTACATCAGCACTTGCTGCTTCACCTTGCACTTTGATGGTATGGAGATGGCTTCTTTCCTTAAACCTCATGAACCAGCCTCTCCTAGCTTCTATTTTTCTTCTGCAGCTTCCTTACCTCTCTCAGCATTCATAGAGTTCAAGAGAGTTATGGTCTTCCTCTGGATTAAGTTTTGGCTTGAAGGAGTGTTGTGGCTGGTTTGACCTTTGATCCAGACCTCTCAAACTTTCTCCATGTCAGCAATAAGGCTGTTTTTGCCTTCTTAACATCCATGTGTTCACAGGAGTAGCACTTGTAATTTCCTTCAAGAACTTTTCCTTTGCATTCACAACTTGGCTGACTATTTGGCACAAGAGGCCTAGCTTTTGGCTTGTCTTGGCTTTCGACATACCTTCCTCTCTAAGCTTAATCATTTCCAGCTTTTGATTTAAAGTGAGCTACCTCCCCCAACCATTCCACCAGCCACGAGACTTCTGTCTCCCCAGAGCGGGGCCAGGGAGACACAGCTCTCAGCGCTGCCACTTACTAGTGGAGCCCTTGGTCAAGATACTTCATTTTTCTGGGCCTTTGTTTCCCCATCTGTAGGATAGAGATGTACCTATGTCATGCGTTTTTTGTTTTGTTTCAGCATTAAATCAGAGAATACATGTAGAGAACCCAGAACAGTGCCTGGCCTACAGAAAGCATCCGATAAATATGCACTATTATTAATACTATTATTATTATTGAGCAAGGGACATTAAGCCTGGGGTGGGGCCCCACCGGGCACTGTCGGAGAAGTGGTGCTGATTGTGGAAGTGAAAGACTCGCATTGCCCCATGGGCTGCTGTGGTCAAGTCTCTCCTCTAATCCAATCCTCAGTTTCCTCACCTGTGAAATGGGAATGGTAATATTTGCCTGGCAGGATGGGTTCTCACAGTACCCAGAGGATCAAATGGGAGCACGGGAGAGGAATCACTTTGAAGGGCTCCTGGCATGAAGTCGAGGATGAAGATGGCGACGACAAATTTCTCTCCTCCCCACCCCCCTCACCAAACCTCCTGTGTGGACGGGAAAGGTGCCTTTTTCGTCAACTCTCCTCCAATCAGAGCTGCAGCCTGAGGCCTGCAGGTTTTGCTTCCCAGCTTGCTGAAGCCCAGGTGTGGGAGCCAAGAGGGCTGGTGTCTGTATTGGGGGCGATGTTGGGACATTTGCGTGGACAGGCTGGGAGGGGCCAAGGGAGCAGCAATGTGTCAGTAGGTCAGGAAGGAAGAGATGACAAAGCCATTCAGAGAATGCCTGCCCTGGACGAGGGCAGCGGGTGGGGCTGGCAGGGTGGGGTTAGCGCAGGGCAATCAGTTTGAGGTGGTTCTTAAATCCTCACCATTTGGACACACACACACACACACACACACACACACACACTCACACACACACACTCACACACACACACACTCTCTCCCTCTCTCTCTCTCTCCACCCAAAGTGTTCAACCAAGTTCTCATCTCTGATGACAACCAGAAAGGCCTTGACCAATCAAATGCTTTGCTTTACAAATGAGGAAACTGAAGCTCAGGTTAGGTGACAACTTAGCTGTGTTCACGTACTGAGCGAGGGACGGAACCCAGATGGCCTGTGCCCCAGTACAGTGCTTTTTCTCAAGCATTGTGTGCTCTAGTCTGAGCCCCTTGGTGCCCACAATTTACACGGCAACTTACATTAAGGGCTGTCTTGTAGAGCGGAGCAGTCTTCATGCGGCTGACAGAATAGGTGGCTTTTGGCCAGGAGGGGCTCCTATGCCACCGTGGACTGACCAAGCAGGTGGCTCCCTGACACTGCCACTGGGGCTGCAGCTCGCCCACCAGTCTCAGGGTGGCATTGGTGTGGGCTCTGTGGTTGCGGCAGCCTGTGCGGGCCGGGTGTCACAGCCAAGGGACTGGCACTTGGTGTGGCATGCATCCCGGATGCTTAGCAATGTATCTTTGAAGATAGCTCCATTTTTTTCATGTAGATCTATCCCATTACAAGAAAACTGCTATCGAGTGCCCTACAATATGGGTGTATTAGTTTAACTTCCACTGTTGATGAACATTTAGTTTGACTCTTCTCTTTTTTTGTTCTGACAATAGAGCAATGAACATCTCGGGCATATTACTTGGTGTAGATGTACAAGTATTTCTCCAGAGTGGCTACTCAAAATTTTGAATCGAAGTGTACACACATTTTAAAATATGACAGATTACACCAACTTGCCCTCCAACAACGACGTTCCAACATATAGCTGCCAGCAACACTTAAGAAAACCATTTCCTCAATCCCTCTCCAAATATGTTCTTCTCCTCTATGCTCAGTTTTTGCCAGTCTGTTAGGTAATTCACAAAACCCCTTTGCTGCTTAATTTTTATATTCCTGATTACTTGCGAGCATACACATCATCTCATAGCTTCTTGATCATTTTTTTTTTCTGTGAATGGCCTTTCAACATTCTTTGCTCATTTTTCTACTGGATTATTTCTCTATTTTCTTGCCAATCTGTAGGTGCCATTTATATATGCGGGATATTATTTCCTTGTCTTTTATTCATATGGTAAACATTTTCTCCCAGTCTGTCTCTTGTCTTTATGTTGTCCTTTGTTATTTTTATGTGGTCAAATCTATTTATTGCCATTGAATCCTGAGCCTTTCAAAGGCATAGTCTTTCTCTGAGACTCTATTTATTTCTAATACTTTCATCGTTGTTACCAAAAGCTCAACACTTGTCTTCGAGGCCGCATCAGAAGAACGAGAACAAGAGGTTGAGGAGAAGGAAAGAGAAATGTATTACTTTGCCAGCAAAGGAGAATGGCAGATTATCATCTCAAAATCTGAATTCCTGTACCTAAGCAGAAATACAGAACTTTTAAAGGGAGGGCTCTTGGTTCTAGGCTACTGTTATTAAAACTACAGTTAATGGTTCTAATTATCCCATCTCTGCCGAAGACAACCTGGGAGGCTGACTCAGACCTTCTCAGGCCAGGCACTGGGTCTGGGATGGAGCCCACAGTTCAGCTGAACTATCATCTCCTGTAACCTAAAGAACAAGAGAGCCAGGCGCGGTGGCTCACGCCTGTAATCCTAGCTCTCTGGAAGGCCGAGGCAGGCGGATTGTTTGAGCTCAGGAGTTCGAAACCAGCCTGAGCAAGAGCGAGACCCCGTCTCTGCTAAAATTAGAAAGAAATTAATTGGACAACTAAAAATATATAGAAAAAATTAGCCAGGCATGATGGCGCATTCCTGTAGTCCCAGCTACTCGGGAGGCTGAGGCAGGAGGATCACTTGAGCCCAGGAGTTTGAGGTTGCTGTGAGCTAGGATGATGCCATGGCACTCTAGCCCAGGCAACACAGTGAGACTCTGTCTCAAAAAAAAAAAGAACAAGAGACATTCCCTGCCCTTCCTGACCACCTGCCCAAGGCAGGGATGCAGGCATCAGTTCCCAAAAAGAGTGGGAGAAGTTTTAAAGAGAAGGAAAACATCTTTTCCAGGCCATTCCCTCTATTAAATTGTTGCATTTATTGTGCTTAGTTCTCTAATGCATTTGGAATTTTTTACTGGGCACAGTGTGAGGTGAGAAACCTAACTTTACTTTTTTGCCCCAGTGGTTACTCCGATTTTCCAACACCATTTACTGGGTGGCCTATACGTTTCTCACTGATGTGGATTGCCACCTTTGTCACAGAGTCAAATGCTATTTATAAATGGATCATAAACTGTGGCTCTCAGGCCAGACCTAGCTCACGTTTTCTTACATTTAATTATGTCCATTATTTTGAATAATACAATCACGTGTTTCAAATTTTAAAAGGTACAGAAGGACAGTCCTGCGGTGACTCGATGGCTGGCCACCAAAGTCAGCCCTCCTTTCCTCTTGGGCACTTCCCAGCCTCCCTTGCGACTGTGGTCATGTGACTGAGTTGATGCTAATAGAGTGAGCAGAGATCTGTGCTCTTCCCAGCCTGGTCCATAGAAACACCCCCTGCATGCTCCTCCAGCCCTGGGTAAAATAAATGGTGGCTTACACTGGGTGAGATTATTTTCGTGGGAGGTGGAGGCATGGATCGAACTTTATTTTCTTCCTAGATATCTACCCAGCATTTACTGAACAATCCATTCCCCCTTCCTGACACTTCATCTTCACCATATTTCAAGTTCCCTTATGTGTTTGTGTCTGTTTCTAGACCGTCCGTTAGGCTGCATCTATCTCTGTTTATTCATGGACCAGGACCACGGTTTTGACTACTGAAGCTTTATACCATGTTTTATGAAATGGAGTCTCCCCCATTCTTTACTCTTTTTCAGAATTTCCCTACTGATCGTTGCTTATTTCTTCCATATGCACTTTAGAGTCCCGTGTCTATTTTCCCCAAATTGCTATTAAGGATCACTCTAAAATCGTCGATGAACTCAGGGAGAACTGACACCCTTACGATACTGTGCCTTCCTATCCAGGAACATGGTATGTCTTTCCATTTGTGTAAATCCTGTTACGTCCTTCAGGAACATTTTAAGTTTCTTAATTTAGTTCTCACACATTTATAGCATTTAGACATATTTTTCCCATTAGCTAACAACATTGAAAAATTGAGAGAATTTTTTTTTTAAATCTGGATTTTTTTGCTCCTCGTCACAAATTTGAAACTCTGCCAGCACTGAGCCTGCGTCCTGCCAGGCAGCAGCTGATTGCCCACTTGACGGAGACTTACCCTCGCAGAGAGCGCGCGCTCCCACACCACGGTACGGGTTCTGGTTGTGCACCTGGGTGGCCTCTCGTGTCGCTGCTGGGCCTTTCCCCTCGCGTTACTGCTGGAATTTGGGATGCTGATTCTGCGGCTTTTACTCTCCCACGTGCGTTCCCATCGTCGTTCCGTCTGCTGCACGCACCTTTCCTGATCTGCTACCTCACCTGCCTCTGGCTCCATGGCTGCTTGCGCGGGAGGGTCCTGTCAGTGTCCCTCGTGCCTCGTCTCCTGACAGGGCACTGTCTCAGCCTCCCTTGGTTTGCATGGCCCCGGCACTGGCCATGGAGCCTGACCGTCCCAGACACAGAGGCTCTGACTCTTAGCACCGCTTCCAGGCTCAGCGGAAGCACAGTGCTGTGGGCAGAGGCTGCGCTCCCCAGCATTCGCTCCCAGGAGGCAGAATCTGAGAGTTCGGAGGCCTTACAGCCTGGGCAGCAAACTCTGACCGATGAGAAAGATGGTGGGAAGAAGACAGTGAATACATTCCTATCATTTCTCCCTGCTCCCAGGCCACTGCAAGGAGCAGTGGTTCCAAACAGCTTCTCCAGAGGTGTCCAGTTTCTTTGTGCATAAAGGTGTGACCCTCTCCGATCGCACGGCCTTGCGTTTGCTCTCCCTTTGTGTCAATTTCCACGGCTGCTGTGACAATGTATCACAAGCGGGGTGGCTTAAAACAAGGGAAATTTATCCTCTCACAGCTTTGGAGGATAGAAATCTAAAATCAAGGCGTCAGCGGGGCCTGGCTTTCTCTGAAGGTTCTAGGCAAGAATCCTTCCCTCCTCTAGCACCTGGTTGCCGGCGATCTTGGGTTTGTGGCAGCCTCACTCAACCTCTGCCACTGTCTTCACGGGGCATTCCTCCCTGTGCGTCCGTGTGTCCCTGTATCTCTCCTCCTGTAAGGACACCAGGCATCGGATTTAGGGCCCACCTTCATCCAGTACGACCTTATCCTAACTAATTACACCTGATTGTGTGTAAGGTTCCAAATTAGATCATGTTCTGAGGTTCTGGGTGGACATGGATTCTGGGCAACACTGTTCAACCCAGCACACCCTCCTTCCACACTTTCCTTGCTTTCGCTTTCACTCTTGTTGCACCCCCTCCCGATAAGTGTCAGCACGCTAATTTTGTCTCAGACTCTCCTTCTGGGCAAACAAGGGTAAGAAAACACCCATATTTCAGAAGAATATTAATCCATATTATAGATCTGAATTCCAGCAACAAATTTGACAAATTCACTCATGGTGTCTGTCTGTCTCTTCTTCCACAAACATACATTACACATTGATTTTATGTTAGGTTCTGTGCAATCATGAGAAAACCCACAACAGAAATTTGGGCTAGATCAGGGTTTCCCCAATACTTATGCTGTGGCTATAAGTATATATAAGCTATATACATTTTCTTGTAAAAACTGTAGTAACGAGGGAAAGGAGGAGGGGGGACACCCAGAGAGGCACTGAGAGACAAAGGAAGATGCGTAGAGAAAATGGCAAAGGCCATACAGTCTTGTCTTCCCAGTCTTTGGACCCAGGTTTGGGGAAAAACCAGAGCTGGCTGGTGGTCTAGTTCGATACACTTGTAAGCAGTGAAGGAAAGCACTCAGTGAGTGTCAATAAAAGAGCATGGTCAGTCTGAGGGGGTCTCCAGTGTTATGCCACGGGACTCTGTCTTAAACGCTGACCGGTTTATATTTCGATTAACAAAGTTGATGCAAACATGGAACAACTGCTTCCCAAGTTTTCAAGTGACCTGAATTTGGAAAGGACACTGAAGACGCTGGAGGAAAGGTAGTGTGCACGCACGCCGCGACGATCTAGATTGAAGGGGCAAACCCGATAAGAAAAAACTGACCAGGGATAAGCCTCAAAGCCTGTATCTGGGCCCCCAGGTCAACTACACGAATCTTGGGCGCATGTTCAAAACGGAGGCAGGGTGGGGGCGCGGCCCGACACTGTCAGCACGCAGTGCGCTGACCGTGAGGGCACTTGGGCAGCGAGAGAAGCGCAGTATCCAACACGGGATCGGGAGGCGTGCACGTGCGCTGCTCCCCGACTTCCGAAGGAGCCCCGCCCTGGGTCCTCCCCGTGGGAAGCAGGGCAGCAGAATGGGCCTGTTTCTGCAGCTGGTGCTGCCCTGGAGGGAGACAGTTTCCGCAGGTTTGAGGTCAGAATTCTGAAACCTTTCCACCCGGAGAGCTGGTTTTGCAGGGTAGAATTAATTAACTAATTAATTATTTCAACAGATACTAATTGAGCTGCACCCTGGGCCGTTCGTGGGCTAAGTGTTGGGGCAACGCAGGGAACATGACAAACAAGCCAGGTCCCCATGGAGCCGTGGTCCTGTGTGCGTGGTGGCTACAGAGCAAGAACTACCACGTGCCACGATGTTTCCAAAGGTGTCCAGGATGCTCTGGGGCCTGCAACAGGGACCTAGGTGTGGGCTCAGCGTGGGCTTCCCCGAGGTGAATGGATGTGTCTCCTACATCCGTCATCATTGCCCGGAGGGTTCCATGTAACCACCTTGAGCCACAGTGTTTTACTGGGAAAATGATTCTGAATTCCAGTGAAGTTTCACACCCAGCCCTGTGATGCAGTTGGCCATGCCTCTGGTGGTTGGCATGGGTGGTTCTAGAAGGGCTAGGGCTAGTCCTAGCTCTGCCACAGACCTCTGTACAATCTCAGGCAAGTCCTTTCCCCTTTCTGGGCCTCAGTTTCCTCATCTGTAAAAAGAAGACCCCTGAACCCGAGGATGCTGTGGACTTCTCCTCTGTGATTCTGGTATTCCACGTCCAGCGCCCACACCCGTGTGAGCACCTTCCTGCACCCGTGCTGAGTCCATCCCCCGGCTGCTGTCCTGTGGCCTCCCCTCCTCCCTGCTTTCACTGACTCAGCCAACCACTTACAGGGTCCGTGGCTCACAGGGGCAGGAGTCTGCATCTGCTGGCTCCAGGGTCCCTCTGCCTAGTGCATAGGGAGCCACGAGAGAACAGAGACCCAGAGGGGAGTTCCCATAGGATGGTCTTCAGGCCTGTGCATGGAATGAGCCAACTAGCCAGATTCACGAGGTATGGCGTGGGATCTCTGTGTGAAGCCCACTCCTTCACCCTGCGTAGCTGAGACGTGTGAGAGAGCACACCCTGCCCTGAACAGCGCTTCCCGACCCCCAACCCCCTTGTTCCTGGGCGGTGCCTTTGGAAGCAACCATGACATCCACTCATTGGATGCAGCAGCTGGGGGAATGCGCTGGCCCCAGCTTTCCCGCAAAGCTAGGGACAGCAGAAGCCTGTCTGTGTTCTCTCTTCATGACAGGTGTCGGTGCAGGACCTGGTACCCTTTGAAGGGAAGGACAGAGGGAAACTGACAGACTTTCTCTTCTTCCTGTCCCAGGTGGAGGCAGTGAGATCTGCCATGATGCTCAAATCTCTTGCATCCTAAAAATAAATCCCCAAACGCTCTGTCCCCATGTTTCTTTCCAGCTACTGCCCTATTTTTCTCTTTTCTTCATAGTCAAACTTCTGTAGAGCCGTGTGCACTAGAAGTTCTCCACTTCTGCAGCCTCCACTCCCCGCCTTGGCTCGTCACCGCCCGGCTCTCAGCCCCACTCCCTGGGACTGCAGCACGCCAGTCACCAACGGCTTCCTGCAGCCCGATCCTCAGGATGCTTTTCCGTTCTCTCTCCCTGGACCGTTCAGCTGCACTCGACCCTGCTGGCACCTCCCCTGTTCCAAAACTCTTCTGCTCTTGGTTTCTGTGACATCATTCTCTGTTGATCCTTGATCTACCTGCCCGACTGCTCTTCAATCCCTTTTCATGGCTCCTTTTCCACAGACCAACGCTCTCAGCTCTGACTTACACTGTGTCACTTTGTCATTGTGCATTTATGTGTTTATGTGTCACGAATGCAGTGCATTCACCGCAACCTCCCTGGCATTAGCACAGGGACTCGGAACGTCCTGCTATCGAGTGGCCAGACAGATGCCTGGATGGACACATGAATGGATGCACTTAGCACCACTCACAACGTTTTGCCCGATGAAAGAGGGTGGAGTCCAAGGCCAGGATTGAAGGTGACAACTCGCTCACATGAGAAGTACTCAGGCGCTTTCCTGAGTAGTGTGAAAAAAACTTCCAGGAGGAAGGGGTGGAGCCTGGGAGAGAGAAAGATGCCACCCGAGTAGAACCAGGCTGGCGCCATGGCTCCTCGGGCTAGGTTCCTGGTTCTTTCCAGAATCTCAGTTTTCCATCCTGTCCAGCTAACCACAGTCAAGAAAGGAAGGGAGAGACGGACGCAAAGACGACCATCAGGGGAAAGAGGTGACAAGATGAAGAAGAGGAAAGGGAAAGGCAGGCAGACAAAGGGTAGCTGAGAAGGAGGGAGCAAGGGATGGGAAGTGTGGACTGGAGAGAGAAGAGCAGGACCGCACGCAGGACCTGGCGCGTACTGAAGTGTCTTCATAAACTGCCACGGTCACAGCAGCGCTGCTCACTCACGTAAGGACTATGCATGTTACTGCCGCTCCACAGTTGGGCCACTCCTGACATTGCTCTTCTCTCCTTTTTATCCTCATGGCAAACAGGAACTCTGCTGTGTGGACTGGTCACAGCCACCTCCCGGGCAGAGGTGGCCGCTCCAACCTCGGAGCTCTTGGCACGTTTTCTCACCTCTGGGCCAGCCCTGGCTGCATTGTGTTCCCTGGTGTCCCTTTGCCCGTGTTGCCTCTCCAGAATAAAGCCCCCTTTGTCTCTGCACCTCTGACTGTGCCTAGCACCTGATAGGTGTTCCGTGTAGTGACTTTTTCCTTTCATGGATAAAGGAATTGATGAACGGAAAGTCACAGGCTTACAGTTTCCCTGGGGCTATGAGACAAAACAGTATGTGGTCAGTGAGAACAGGTTGCTGTCTGAGCTTGCGACAGACACCAGCAATGCCTGGCTTTCCCGTTTTACTTCCTACCAACCCTTCCAGCACAGAAGCTGGGGCCCATCAGAAAGAACCCCAGAGCTCAAGAGAGAGGCATTTCTTTGCTTAGTAGCCTTCGACATTACACTCGTCATCTACAATAAATTTGTCATGAAAAATTAGAGTTGGATTAACGGAAATAAAAGATTATATAAAGAAGCTACAGCTTTTAATTGTGCAGTGCATACCATGCTCTTAGCATTATACGAAGAATGTAAATGGTCTGTTTCTGCTATTTGACAGCAAGCAGGAGCCACAGGATTTTTATTTTCTAATAGTGGCCATGAGCGTGCATTCTAGAGCCAGACTTCGAATGTCCAAACCCTGGCTCTGCCAGAGACTGGCTATGTGGCCTCAGTTTCTTCATTGGTAAATGGGTGAAAATCGGCATTGTAATAGTACGAATCTATAGGGCTTTTCGGAGAATTAAATGAGTAATGCTCAATAAGGTCACTATTCTTATCATCTTTGTGTCCTCAGTAGCCAGCATCACCCCTTTTATCCAATAGTTCTTCAATAAATGTTTGTTAGGTTGAAACCATACCTGAAATATTAATTGTATTTGTACTCGAAAGTGATTATACTGCTGTTAAACACAGATTTTGCCAATTTAACAACAGAACACAAAGACAAGAAAAACAAAGTTAGTTGTCAAGGAATTGGGAGTATCTGTTATTGCTCTGACTATAACACAAACACACGAGACTGGCAATTGCAGGATCTGAAATGCGTCCCAAGAACGGTTACGGCTGCAGATGGCTGGCTGGGGAACGCTGAGCGGGGTGTGTAATCACACTGCTCTTGCACGCGCCGGGCCGCTGCTGCACCCTTGTGCTGCAATGTTTGCTCCTGGAAGTCAGTGAAGAAGAAGATCTCCCAGGACTGGGGCCTTGGGGGCACTCCTAGAGGTGTGGCATTAAGCACCAGGGCTTGGCACTGTAGGATGCCTGTGTGCGTGTGGTGGTGAGGGAGATGGGGGTCTCCTGGCTCCCAAGAATAACCATCCCCAGTAGCCCAGCTGATTTTGTCTCCTCTCTTAGAAGCAGAATTGTTATATTTTTACTCCAAGCTCCCCCTACAACGTGGCTGCTCCTTTCTCTGGGTCCTCATGCCTTTCTTCTGGCCTCACCTGGCAGATTCTCCAGTGTGTCCCCATGCAAATTTCAGAGGGGACAGTCTGCCTGACACACCCCTCATCCTGACGTCACCCCAGTCTGGACACTGGCTGCATGTAGAGCAAGAGTCCTCCAGCCCCCTTCTCTGGCCCCCACCTTCAGCATTTGATGGGGAAGGTCCTTTGCGCAAGCCACGGCGTCTCTGCTTCCCTTGGGAGGGTGGCGGATGGGGCAGGGTCCTGCAGGGCATGTTGTGCAGCCCGTCTGGGGCTGGCGTGTCTGGTGGGATAAGCGCTGCCAGGTGGGTGGGTTTCCAGAGGAAGGCAAGAGCAGGGTAAGAACAGTTCCGGTGCGAGCATGCTGCTCTTTCGCCAGCCCCTGGGTGGCCACTGGTCCTCCGAGGGAAACCACTTCACTGCTCTAAATATCATTCTCCCCCGTCACTCCCCGCCTCGGCTGGGCCTCTGCTTTTGGTCAGCACTGCCTGTCTCCCTTTGGAATTTCAGCTGAGGGCTCTAGCTGGGTTCCAGGCCCCAGGCCTGCCCAAGGCCGGCCCTCCCAATCTGCAGCAGGCCTGCCTGCCCCAGGACGTGCGGTACCTCAGCCCTCTCCAATGACACAGAGCACGGGTGGGCTTCAGTGGGGAGCTCCAGCCTGTGAACGGGGCCGGGCACCGTGGTGTGTTGGTTCCGGGGCCCCTGGGGGGGGGGGGGGGGCCCTGACAGCAGTCGCTCAGCAGGGCGGGGGTGGGGGTGGGGGAGTCATTACCATCCTTGACAGGCCCTGGGAAGCATCTGCTTATGACTCAGGCTGTTTCTTCACTCGCTCCGTCCCCACAGCGCGCGCGCGCGCACACACACTCACACGTTGTACGATCACACCTTCCCTCCCACATTAAAAAAATAGAAAAAATATCATGAAATATTTTCACTTTAATTGTCACAGGGAGAGCGCAGCCTGCTGGTGTTGCTGCCTGCCTGGCGATTGCTCTGCAGCTTTCTCCCAGCTCCTCGCCAGCACGCTGGGGTGTGGAGCCAGATCGTGGGGCAGCGATTACAGCGGGTGTGCCCACCTGCCGCGGGCCAGGAGGCGTGTGGTTACCTACACCCTGCCTTTAACAGGGGGTATGTGTGACCGAGGTCCCTCTTTGTCATCTCAGTCTCTTGGGCAGGGACTGTTCCTTTGATCTGAGTCTTCACAGTGGGGAGACTCTGTGACACAGCAGATCTGGGTCCTGGGGGGACCTTCACCCCACCGTCACCCATGAGGCCGTCAGCTGAGAAGTGTGCCAGGGAAGCAGCTGGAGGGGCAGAGGGAGTGTCCTCCTCCCCCCGCTGCACAAAAGATCTGGGGTCAGGCAAGAAGGGCTGTCCCTGGCTGCCTTCCATGCCCACTTTCAGATGACTGTTCTGCCTTAATTTCCCTTCAAGGGTCATTGTTCCTGTTCTCTGAAACATGAAGTCCAAAGTTCATTTATTCATTAAACATTTATTCTGTGCATGGTGTGTGCCGGGCACCGAACGAGGTGGGAGGGACAGAGAAGAACAAGGTACTGCCCCGCCCCTCCCAAGCTCACTGTCTAGTGGAGAAAGAGGTCAAGCCACCTACCATCACCACATGGATGACACGGCTAGAATGGTGATGGGGGTGTTCCAGAAGCACCAGGGAGGGGCATCACCTCAGCCTCAGGTTGTGACGGTCACAGAAGAAGGCTCCCCAGCTGCGGTTCCACAGGTGGAGCTGTAAAGAGCTGGTAAAGACTGACACGGGACCAGGACCTTTAAACCACTTGGCGCTGGAGGCCTAAGGCCAGGCAGACCTGCTTGTCAAGCGCCTACAGACATGCCTGAGACCCGGGCGCCAAAAGCCGTGGGCTCCATAGGCAAAGACAACTGCAAAATCGAAATGAGTAAATGGTCCATTAAATGCCGACAAAACGTGCTATTATGTCAGCCAGTCAACTGCGTCTCCACGCTTCCACGCTTATATATAAAATGCATTTGACGTGGCATGTGGGTAAATTGAATGGGTTTGATATGATTAGGCGTGAGGCCTCCACGAGAGTGCCTGCAGCCTGGGAGAATTCTAAACGAGCTCTGCTGGGGGTAGAACGGAGGAGGAAATCTGCAGATACAGGTGCAGCCTGTGCGAGGTCAGAGCAGTGGGGAGCGGCACACGTGTCTGGCTCCCTCGGGCCTGGGGAAAGGTGTGTGTGTCCATGACTGCAGAGATTGTACCGACAGGGACCACAGGAGCGGGGGGGGGCAGCTGTGGGCCACCCACGAGACGGTCTGCAAAGGGCCAGCCGGTGTCCCTGCGATGGCCCTGCCCATAGCTTCCCCTGCACCAACATTTCCTGCCGCCCCGGATCTGGGCCTCCACGCAGAGCTTCCACCGCCTTCCTGCGCCCGCACCCCCACCCCCACCTCGCACCCCTCCGTGGCCCCTGCCAGGCACCACCGAAGATAACCACGCATCCCACAATTCACCGAGGTTTGTTTTCCCCTCCAACTCCAGATGGCCTATCCGGGGACGGCAGAGGCCCCTGGGTGCGGCCGTTGCCGTTCTTGATGAGCTGTGCACATATGGAGACCCAAACATCTGGAGCGGCCATGTGCTGCTCGGGGCAGGCCAGCCCGGCCAGCCAATCAGGGGCCCCGGGGCGCCGGGAGGCTGCGCCGCCCAGCCAGTGAGCACGGATAAATTATTCATGACCGAGTTATTTGTGGTGCGAGGGGTCCATCAGCTACTTTGATTAAAAATCCAATGAGTAATGAATATGCAAACGCCGGCGACTGCTCCGAGCAACAGATTTGTCAAATTGTCTATACTTCACCGAGATAAAGGAAAATCTCCTGGGGTCCCGAAATTGAAAAACCGCACCGTCAAATCACAGCATTATCTTAATTATCAAATCTCCTTGGCCGTGCAAATACCCCGCGTGGAGCTGAGCAGGGCGAGGGAAAAATCGAGAGGGAGAGAGATATTTGTCTTCGAAACCAGGGGCCTGGCTAGTGAGAAACAGCTTAGTACAGAGGAGAAGCGATTTTAATTCACATGGTGACTCCACAGCCATTTAATTATTTTAATTAGGCTTAATTAGTGGTAAATTTACAATGATATGCTTGATACCTGGCATTAAATCTTTCATGCATAAATGTTTTGTTAAAATGAGAAAAAGGCAAGTGGCATTTCGCCAGCAATTACTGCTGAATGTTCTAATGAAGGATTAGGCTTTGCTGTGATTCATGACGACAGGCGGGCACCAAACTTGTTTGTGAGGCACCCGGCACACCATAACTCATGCGCTGCCACCCGCGCCATCGTCCCCTTGTCACTTCAGGGAGCACCTGCTTCGGGCGGGGGCGGGGGAGCCTCGGGTCCTGGCTCAGAGCCCTGAAGCCTCTGCCTGTGAGGGGGTTGGAGGGGCTCCAAGTAGCCTCCAGGGGGCTTCATCTGCGGTGCATCCAAAGCAGCAGCGACGGGGTCAACTGTCACACAGCAGGGGGGTTGTCTGGCTGTGGCCCTGGCTGGTTTGTGAGCACCTGGCATTTCCCTGTGCACCCCCCGTGCCTGCACTGGACTGGGCACCAAGCAGGCATGACAGGATGGCTGACACGGCTGGAAGGTGTCCTAGGTCTTGCCAAGCCATGCTGTGGCCCGGCCTAGGACTAACTACCTGTGGGCCCCAAAGAGGCAAAGTCTAGGGCCTGCCTTGTTCTGAGCTGCAAGCGGGTCGCCATTGGCGCTGAGCGCGTTTGGAGATGCTGACAAGATGTCCACCTCCCTGCTCTGTCCCAAAGCCCAGCGTCTGCCCTGTTATCTCAACCTGAGATTCCCTTACCAGGGAGCAAGGGCTTGCTGCCCACGCTCAGTGATCAGCTTCAGCTGGCCCCTATTCCCCAAAGAGGAAACGCAACAGCTCACACCCAGACCTAGGCGGTGCCAGAGACAGCCAGGCAGACAGAGAGGAGGGAGCAAGGACAGGACAGAGAAAGCAAAGGGAACTGAACCAACCTGCCACATAACCCTGCAACGCCCTAATGTCAGGCTGGCCCTGGCCCTGGCCACGTGGGGTTCAGCCCTTGCCGGAAGTCAGAAGTCCCGAGTGGGACCCCAGAGGCCATCTAGCAGGTGCTGCTTTCCTTCGGAACTCGTGGCTCTGTCGCGCTGCGGCCACCCCATGCAGGAGGAGGACGCCGTGCCTGGCCGTGCCTAGCACGCCGACCTCGCTGCCTGCAGCCTGCCTCCCCCCACCCTCCTCGCTCCCTCTGCACTTGATCCTGGTCACTGCCCTCTCTGGCCTCCTCCACACTCTGCTCCCTTCTCATTAGCTCACCCCCCTCTTAATTCAGTGCTAATTCCCTTGACCTTGACTTATCCATTTCCCTGGAGAGTCCTGATGTTGTGCTTCTCAGGCTCATTTTGGATCTCTGGTCTACCTTTCTCAGTTGTGGCCTCTTAATGGCCTTTTAGAATTTTCTGCCTCAGGTTTTCTTTCCCTTTACAAGAGAAGATGTGGCTGTTAATAAGGAGACCTTTTTTTGTATACAATTAGTTTTTTGTTTTACTCATTTAAATGAGCATTTATGCAGCCAGGTGGGTGTTTCTCCAAAGCAGTCACCACTTACACCCCCTGGAATGAAAGTTCCACGAGGGCAGGGACCCCGATGGTCTGGTTTCCTATTTAGCTCTAGTCTACTGTGGAGCTTGGCACGCACAGGGCACGCAGGGAATACCGACTGCGTGAATCAGTGAACGATCAGATCCTGCCCAATGTGTAGAACCACCTCTCCATGGGGAAAGGTACTCAGGGTTCCATCTTTGAATGTGAGAATATGTCCCCCCTGCTGCAGCTCTGGGACACGATGCGTATTTGTTGGGTGGAAAAAACTTACATACGTACATATATGATTCTATTCCAACAGGGCAGTCATTGGCACCCCAAGATAATGCCCCATATTTATCCAGTGGCTTTGTTTCCCCTGAAACAATCACACACACCCCAGGATGTACTGTGCTCCTCTTTGAGAAATAATGATTCAGGGGCTGATCAGGCTGGATCATGGTTGGGGCCAGAATGTGGGAGCCTTGGCAACCTGTCCAAGGCTAGAGACTGCAGAGAAAAGAGAGGACTTTTCAGGGAGGAGAGCCTATGGGATTCTATTGAGATGACCATGTGGTTTTTATCCTTCATTTTGTTAAGGTGGCATATCACATTTATTGATTTGCTTGTGTTGAACCGTCCTTGCATCCCAGGGATAAATCTCTCTTGATCATAGCGTATGGTCCTTTCAATGTACTGTTGAGTTTGGAGTGCTAGTATTTTATTAAGGATTTTTGCATATATGTTCATCAGAAATATTGGCCTATAACTTTCATTTCTTATAGTGTTCTTGTCTGGCTTTGGTATTAGGGTAATGTTAGCCTCATGAAATGAATTTGGAAGTGTTTCCTTTTCTCAAATTTTTTGAAAGAGTTTGAGAAGGATTGGCGGTAATTCTTTTTTAACTGTTTGGTAGAATTTACCAGTGAAGACTTCTGGTCTTGGGCTTTTCTTTGCTGGAACATTTTAAATTAGTGATTCAATTTCCTTGCTCGTGATTGATCTGTTCAGATTTTCTGTTTCTCCGTGGTTCAGTCTGGGTAGGTCGTATGTTTCTGGTATTTATCCATTACTTCTATGCTAACCGATTTGTTGGCATATAATTGTTCACGGTAGTTTCTTATGATTCCTTGTGTGTCTGTGGTAGCAATTGCAATGTCTTCTCTTTCATTTACAATTTTATTTATTTCAGGCTTTTTCCTTTTGTTCTTAGTTTTCCGAAAGGTTTGTCGATTTTGTTTATCTTTTCAAAATACCAACTCTTACTTTTGTTGATCTTTTCTGTCATTTTTCTAGTCTCTATTTCATTTATTTCTGCTTTAATCTTTATTATTTGCTTCTTCTAACTTTAGACTTAGTTTGTTCTCTTTTTTCTAGTTGTCTGAGGTGTAAAGTTAGGTTGTTTATTTGAGATCTTTCTTTTTTCCTTAATGTAAGAGTTTATCACTATAAACTTCCCTCTTAGGATTGATTTTGCTGCATCTTTTAAGTTTTGGTATGTTGTGTTCTCATTTTCATTTGTCTCAAAATATTTTTTGGTTTCCCTTTTGATTTTCTGTTTGACCCATTGGTTGTTTAGGGTCGTGTTACTTAATTTTCACATATTTGTGAGTTTTCCAACTTTTTTCCTATCTTGATTTGTAGTTTCATAACTTTATGTTTAGAAAAGATATTTGATAGGACTTTAATCTTCTTAAATTTGTTAAGATTTGTTTTGTGGCCACATATGATCTATCCTGGAGAACGTTCCATGTGCACTTGAGAAGAATGTGTATTTTGCGACTGTTAGATAAAATGTTCTATATATGTCTGTTAGATCCATTTGGTGTGTAGTGTTGTTCAATGCCATTGTTTTCCTATGATCTATCGACTATTGAAAGTGGTTTTTGAAGTCTCGTACTATTATTGTATTGCTCTCTATTTCTCCATTCGGTTCTGCTAAAATTTGCTTGATATATTTAGGTGCTTTAATATTGGGTGCATATATATTTACAATTGTTTTATCCTTTTGATTAATTGACCCTGTTATCATTATATAATTACCTTCTGTGGGAGTTTTTTATTTAAAGTCTATTTTGTCTAAATATAGCCACCCCTGCTCTCTTTCGGTTACCATTTGCATGAAATATCTTTTCCTATCCCCTCACTTGCAGCATATGTGTGTCCTTAAAGCTAAAGTGAATCTCTTATAGATAGCATATAATTGGAGCTTTTAAAAAAAATGCGTATCCATTCAACCACTCTATGTCATTGCATTGGGGAAATTAATCCATTTATGTTTAAAGTAATTATTGCTAGGTAAAGATTTACTATTGGCATTTTGTTAAATGTTTCTAACTGTTTTGTAGTTCCTTTCTTCTCTTGCTGTCTTCTTTTGTGATTTGGTGATTTTTTGGTAGTGTTATGCTTTCATTCTTTTTTCTTCTCTTATCTCTTTTGTATCTACTACAGATTTGATTTTTATGATTACCATGAGGCTTACATAATATATTTTATAGTTTTAATAGTCTATTTTAATCTGGTAACAACTTAATTTTGATTACATAATAAACTCTATCTACACTTTTACCCTTCTACATACATTTCATGTTATTGATGTCATCTTATAGTTATAAAAGTCTATTTTAATCTGATAACAACTTAATTTTGATTACATAATAAACTCTACACTTTTACCCTTCTACATATGTTTCATGTTATTGATGTTATATTTCATCCATTAACAAATTATTGTAGCTATGGCTATTAATACTTTCATCTTTTAACTTTTATACTGGAGTTAAAAATGATTTATGTGCCACCATTATAGTATTGGAGTATTTTGGATTATGCTACATAACTTACCTTTACCAGGGAGTTTTGTGTTTTTACACTGTTATGTCATATATTTTTATGCTGCTAATTAGCATACTTTTGTTTCAACTTGAAGAACTCCCTTTAGTATTTCTTGTAAGGAGGTTTAGTAGTGATGAATTCCGTTAGCTTTTGTTTTATGGGAAAGTTTTTATCTCTCCTTTATTTCTGAAGGGAACTTTGGTCAGGTATAGTATTCTTGGTTGACAGTTTTTTTTTTTTCCCAGTACTTTGAGTATATCGTCCTGCTCTTTACTGGTCTGTGAGATTTCTGTTGAGAAATACACTGATAGCCTTATGGAGTTTCCCTTATATGTGATGAGTTGCTTTTCTCTTGCTGCTTTCGAATTTTCTTTGTCATTGATTTTTTGACAAGGTGATTATAATGTCTTTCATGAACACTTATTTATGTTCAATCTATTTGGAATTCTCTGGGCTTCATGGAGCTGGATGTGCATTTTCCTCTACAGACTTGGGAAGTTTTCTGTCGTTATTTCTTTAAATAAACTGTCTGCTTTTTTCTCTTTCTCTGGTCCTTCTGGGGCTCTTATAATTGGTCTGCTTGATGGTATCCCAGAAGTCCTATAGGCTTTCTTTACTCTTTTTAATTATTTTTCTGTTTGTTTCCTTTACTGGATAATTTCAAATAATCTGTCTTCAAGTTCACTGATTCTTTCTTCTGTTTGATCAAGTCTGCTGTTGAAGTTCTTTATTGAATTTTTAGTTTAGTCATTGTATTCTTCAGCCCCAGTATTCCTGTTTAGTTCTCTTTTTTTCTCTCATGATTTTTATCTCTTTGTTGAACTTTTCATTTTCTTTGTGTATTGTTTTTCTGATTTCATTTAGTTGTGTATATGTGTTCTCTTTAAGATAATTACTTTGAACTTTTTGTCAGGAAATTTGTAGCTCTCTATTTCTTTGGGATCATCCATGGAGCTTTATTCTGTTCTTTTAGTAATGTTATTTTTCCTTGATTTTTCATGTTCCTTAATGCCTTGTGTTGCTGTCTTTGTATTTGAAGAAACAGTCACCTACTCCATTCTTTACTGACTGGTTTTAGGAGAGAAATACCTTTGCCAGTCAGCCTGACTAGAGATTCTGGGGGGGCGGGGGGTCCCTCAAACCTTCTCTGTGAATGTGCCTGCTTCATTCCTCTCGTTCCCTCTTGTAGGGGGAAGTCTTAGGATTGTGTGCCTTCTCTTGATTCCACAAAGCCAGGCCAGGTGCTGAGAGCTCCTGCTTATTTTTCCTAGCAAAGTGCCTTGAAGTGCTCAAGATTGTGCACCTCCTCCCAATCTAGTTGAGTTGGTCCTCTTGCTGATATCTGTGTGCTCTCTATGGAAGCTTGCATGTGCCATCTCCAGAGGCTCGTGGACACCATCTGCAGGGAAGTACGTGGTGCCAGCCACAGGGAAGGGGGTACATGGAGTGCTGGGGGCACACATAAGCTAGTTAGGGGGTCTGCAGGTGAGGTACCCCCTGAGGCCCATGGATGTGGCTCCTGGTGGAGGAGTCAACAAGCCATCCAGTAGGATTTGAGGCCAGTTGTTGAGGTTTGCATGCCAGTTGTCACAAACTCCCTCCTCTTTCCCCTGCTCCTAGCTGCCCCAAATGCTTCTGCTATGCCAGTCTCCTCAGTGTTCTGGGTGAGGCAAGACAGAATTGGATCTCCTGGGCAGGCTCCTTTCAAGGCTGAGGAAGCTGGGTGCTCACGTCATTCTCACTTTCCCTCATAGGAGAAATCATGGGCTGAGGGGTCTCTCTTGGCACAGAGCTGTGCCACTTTTGGAGAGAGGTTATACAGGTAAAATGAAACTGTTCTTACCTTCTTTGATGTATCTATTTTTAGACATTTCACTCCACAAAGGTGCCACAACCTCTCAGCTAGACTCCTGGGCTCCCGTAAAGGTATTCTTTTTCATAGCTTGTAGTTAAAATTGGTGTTTCTGTGGGAATTTGAGGGCGGAAACCTCCTTCCTATTCTGTCATCTCGCTCCATCATATCCCCTTTTAATTCAATAATCTGACCCCCCTACATAAACCAGACAGATCTTTGAGGATGATAATAAACTATATGTAAATTCAAACAGGTAGTAACCCCAATTGCAGGTGCTCTGCCAGATGTGATTTTTGTAAGAGCAAATTGACATAGCCTCAGTTACAGAGTATATGGCCATTGATTTGGTAAATGCTTTCTTTTCTAGCCCTATCAGGAAGGAAAATCAGAAATATTTTACATTCACTTGTGATAGGTAATAGTACACTTCTATTATTTTCCCCCAGAGCTCCCCATCCTTTGTCACAATTGAGTCTAAAGGGACCTGGGCCTCTGGACATTCCACAGAATACCACTTTGGCCTACTTTATTGATGGCATGATGCTAATCAGATTGGGTGAGCGAGAACTTTGGAGACTTTGGTAATACATGTACTCCAGAGGTTGGGAGATAAAGTATAATGATTCAGGAAATTGCCACAGCAGATTTCAGAGCTTCAGTGGTCTGGAACATTCCCTCCAAAGTAAGGGGCCAGATAATGCATCTTTCATTTCTCACTACTAAGAAAGAAGCACAACATCTATTGTATGACAGCCCAATTAAAATTTAGCCGTGAGTGTAAATCCTCCCAATGGGCAGAACTTTAGGCTTTGCATCTGGCCACCATCTACTTTGTGTGGAGAGAGAAGTGACCCAAGGCAAACAAAATATATGGACTCATTCATGGGCATTGACTATATTCCCAGTAGGTGGAATTAATGATTCTGAGAACCAAGGAGGAGCAGTATGAGAGGCCCTGCCTATCAACATTCTTAATGACCCACGTGGGAGGTTTTCCTACAATTTTAGCCCCAGTAAGTTTCAAGTTCCTGATTACTAGGGGGAGCATGGTATGCTTCCACCAGGAACACAGAAAGAATTCCATTAAACTTTAATATATGACCACTGCCTGGTCACTCTGGGCTTCTTGTGCTAAGAGACCAGTAGGCAAAGAAAGGAGTCACCATCCTGGCAAGCGAGGTTGACTCTGATCATTAGGAGAGTATAGGACCACTCTTATAAAAGGGAGGCAGGGAAGGATGTAGTTGGCACTCAGGTGATGCATTGGGCTGTCTCTTGGTACTCCATTGCCTGATTTTGACCGAGAATGGACAAGTTCCATATCCACTGCTTGAGAAGGGCATGAGGACAAGGGCTCAGGTTCTTCAGGGATGAGGGTCTGGGCCACTCCACCGGGTTACCCATCTGGTCCAGCATCAATACTCATATAAATTGGGGAATAGAAAAAAAAAAGATGGGGGCTATCATTACAGCATTGAGACCAGCTTTAGTGCTGAAGGCAGTGGGGCATATTCTTCATGCTAACCATCCTCCAGTGTGTTTCCCCAGGTGAAGGGTCTAATAAGAATCCTGAAGGGTTATATGAAGGGAGGTTACGGGAGCAGGGCTAGGATGCACTGGAGTGCTTGCTGTGGTGTGTTGCCCACGTGCCCCTGCAGGATCGAGGGACTCATTTCTCCAGCTTGCTGGGAGTACTGGTGGCTCTCAGCTCAAGTCTCTCCCCAGGAGTTTCTCTTAGCTAAGGGGATACTTCTTACCAAAATCACCTCGGTCTCTGAAGGAGCCCACTTCCAGCAACTGATCAATGAAGGTGCATGAAGGCCCAGTCTTCTTGCCACAGGGCAAGGCAATTCTGCAGGACTATTCTAGCTCTAGAACTCCCCATGGGATGCGCTGAGGCTTTTGTTGTGCCTACAGTCTGTCTCTTCCCTCTGCCCAATCCTGCTCCCTTCACTCCACACCTAGACACTGATCCTCCAGTTACTCCCCAGTGAGCTTCCTGTAAGCAAAACTCAGAGTCTCTTTCCCAGGAGTAGGGCTGATACAGTTTGTAACAACAACAAAAAATTATACAATGGAGTTCCTCCTCTCTCAGTGCAAATAAGCAACTATTCCTTCCCTAGTCAGCAGAAAAGGACTTCACTCCTTGGAGAGGCTCAGCAGGAGAGCTCTGGCCCGGGAAACAGCAGGCACCGCTGAAGGCAGGACTGAGTGCGAGTGAGAATAATAAAGTTGGGACCCTTGTTGCCACTTGGTTCCCAGATTGCTGGCAGCAGGCTTAGAGCTACCATTTCCCTGCTCTTTCCCCGGTTGCAGAAGATTAGAGTTTTTTTGTTTTCCCCTGGGGAGACCAACAGCCCCAAGAGATAATTCTTATAGTTACTGACATGTGGGAATGCCCCAAGGAACTGGCTGGTCTCCCTCCATTATCCCATAGAGAAACCATCCACCCGGTCACTGAGAGCTTCCAAATGCCTTTTAGCATCTTATGAGTCAATACGAAAGCAAAGATGAAGATTATCAGATATTTGAGGACAACCTCTGTCTTGAAAGGCAGATGCCAAAGTGAACCAATGGAAAATAAACTTAGGAGAGAGAGAAACAATATAGAGAGTAAATAAAAACTTCGAATAAAAAATAAAATCTCAGAGAGATAAGCAAAGATACATCGTCTATGCAACAAAAACAGGATGCTATACAAAAGGAGCAGTCACATTAAAACTATCATGTTGGAAATAAAAATTGTGATGTAACTATATTGTGATGTGCAGAGGCAGGAAAGGGGGAAGTATAGATGAGGTGTATGAGAGTGTGTGTGTGTAAATGGGGTGTAAAAACATTAAATCCCTGTCTTCCATAGAAATAAGATTATAGATTATCTCTATTTTTTTAAAAAAAATCAAGAACTGGAAGGCAAACATTTTACTTAGAAACATGAAGATAAATACAAGAAGATATAGCTTAAAAATAGGATGTGATTACATCTAGGTTTTGGAAAATCAGGGCTGAGGAGTGCATGGGGCCGGGGACTGCTACCTTTCACTGAAAGTCTTGTGCAACTATTTAACAGTTTAAATTATAATACATGAATTACCTTGTTAAAATGCAAATTGAATTTTAAAAAATTCATTACAGTGGGGTTTGAAATCAAAAATAGGCTGAAGTCTATGCTCTGCCATCTCCCTGGGTAACCTTAGGTAAGTGCCTCAGTTTCCCAATCTATAAAATGAATATCAGACCATTGCCTTTTCAGGTTGTTCTGAGAATCGTGTCAGATAATAAAGATAGAAGCAGGTTTTGACCTGGAAACTCTGTACAAAGAAAGCTGCCACGGTCATGAACATTTTACCCACTGCTGGGTTTGGCCAACGAAATAGGTTGTGGTGGTTGTGCTTTTTCCATGGCAGCGTTCAAAAAGGCACATCCCTTTTGGTTATAAAGGCTTTAAATGTCTCCTTCCGAGACAGATTGTCTCATCAGAAATACCAACATATCTGGATGATTTGCAAACCAGCCACCAGCTAAATTTGCTGCCTCCTAAAATAGTTTTGGGATATCTCTAGGACAGGCCCAGCCCCAAACACATGCATAAAGGCAGCCAAGACTGTCTTTGGCACTCCCACTCCCTCCTGGCTTGCAGCCTCTCCTGCTCCCTAGCCCCCACCCCAGACACCCAACACCCCTGCCCCAAGCCTCCCCCGCCCCCACATCCTCCCTCTCCAAACCAGACCTGCGCCCAGGGAGCGGCTGAGAACCTCCCAACAGCACGGGGACGTCACAGGCCAAGGGTAGTTCATATGGAGCAACTGCTTTCCCTGGAGAATGTGCATTTGAGCATGCAATAAAGTATTAAGCTAAAGAAGAAAAGTTTTAATGGTGAATTAATGCAGAAACTAGACAGTCAAGAAGTATATTTTGGGAAGTGACGACATCCTCACCCTTCTAAAATTATATCACGCACACGAATAGAGTTGGAATATCTATTTCCACATAGAGGCGGCCATCTGACAGCCCCTGTTCTGAGGCCCCAGACAGGGCCTATGGACTTCAAGTTACTAGAATTCTAGTACTTCACGGAGAATCCTTGCAGAGAATCTTCTCTCACTGCCCCCCTGGAGCAAGGGGCCCCTTCCTGCTGCCCTTTGCCACGCAGACCTTCACCCTCTATGCGGGGAGGACCTCCTTCCTTCAGCGTCCAATCTTGTGCTACTGATAGGTGGTTCTCTTTAGTAGACAAGACTTCCTACCACATTGAATTCTGTCTCCCCTAAATTTTAACTCATTGGTCCTATTTCTACCCTCTGAAACAAAACAGAACAGCAAGTCGAACCTCTTTCTCAGCAATGGCCTTTTGTTTATATGACGACGTTGTCTGTTTGCCGTTTTCCAGAGGGCGTTCCATTGAACACTGGTTCTGGGGGATGTTCCTGAGAGGCAGGTGATGAAACGGTCGGGCGGGCAAACAGGTTTGGGGAATGCTGAGCTAACTGAAGTCACACAGCTTTCTCTGCAGCAGGACTTCTGGGACCTTTCCTAAGCTAACGCACTGCGCCGTGCTCTGAGAATGGGATTCATGAAGCTCTGCGTTTCAAACCTGTGTGACCGTAGAATGCTCTTTGCGGGGGTGCCTTGGGCTTAGTGTCGGGAAACCACTGGTCCTTCAGAATGAGCTCTGCAGTGGGAATCTCGGGTGTGCAGGAGGCGGCTTCTGCTGACTCACAATAGCCCGTTGTGCCCGTCCCTCCCCACTCTGCCTTCAGTGATGTCACATGGGGAACTTGAAACTGGCCACAGTGGGAGTACAAACACCACGGAAACGGGAATGCTACAAGCCAGGGCTTTGTGTGCTCAGAGAGCTGCTTGCTCAACATTTACCAGCACGGCACTCCACCAGATGCTGGACCTGGCATAAGCCACCCCTCCTCTCTGGCTCTCTGCTCCCACCTCCTTGAATCTGTGAGCTCCACAGTCCTTTTCCGCTTTGAGGCAGGCTCACAGGGGACTCCTCTGAGCGCCCTTCTAGGTTAAACATCCCCAGTCCATTCACCCATTCCTCGTAGGTTATGATCTCTGCATCTCTCCCCACCTTGGCTGGCTGCGGCCAGAATGGCCTCCACGCAGTCAGCCTCCCTTTCAGATGGAAGCTTCTGCTTCTGGAAGTGGACACCGTCTCCAGCTGTGGCCTGGGCAGCGTGAGCTGGTGACCCGTACAGCACACGCGTACGGGCCAGAGGATTCCAGAAGGCGGGAACTCCCAGACAAGGCAGACTTTTCCCACGTCCTCGCGATGGTAGGTTCCTGCCACCGGCGCTCCCGTGCTCACGCCAGCATCATCCTGCCAGGCAACACCCAGGTTCTGGGCGCAGTGGGAACAGCATCTCCTGTGCGACCTTAAGTGAGGAGACTCTGCACCGCGTTCAGTGTCCCTACCTGTGATCCTGGGAAATAACAGCACTTAGCTATATGCCCACTGTCAGGATTAAACGAGAGCGCACAGGTGAGGTGTGGAGGATGATATCTGGCACATGAGTGCTCGGCAAAGGGCAGCCTTCATAACTGACTGTATTTTCATTAGTCAATCGCGACACCCCTTCCCATTGTCGAGGGTGCCGTTGGTGTCCTGCCCAGACCCCCTTTGCCTGGCCAGTTCTCCCAGCCCCCAGCTGCTGGAGTGGGAGGACTGAGAGCTCACAGCGCCACTCCTCTCGGAGCATCTGCCTCAGCAGGTGCGAGCTTCCTCTCCAGGAAACACCTGGGAGGTGATGCTCCCTCCCACCCACCCTTGGGGTCCGCACACAGCCAGCGACTGGCTGATTCCAAGATGCAAACGCCTTGCTTCATTGCGGGGCTACTCTGCGGATCAGGCTTCGGCTGGGCTTCGGCTGAAACCACGTTTTTGTTTAGCTGCTTCTCCTGCGTCTCTTGCTTTCTCACGGGGTCCTTGGGCGAGCGAGCACACCTCAGTCAATAACATGCACGAGAATACCAAGCTCAGGCTCTGCTTCTAGAAACCAGACCTAAGCTACCCACTGAGCCTGGATGTAAACTTAACGTAGTGTCTTCCGTAGCAACCACCCGCTGATCACAGTGGGCAGGAGAAGGGAAACCTGTCGGTCTCCTTCCAGCTCTTGTATACTTATTGTCTGGCCGGAAGGCTGTGGGAGGCATCACAGGCATGGGAGCGGCCCAGGTGAAGCAAAGGTGAAGCTGAACAGAGCTCACTGAGTAGAGAAGTAGCGGGAGGTGAGGTTGGCCAGATTAAGAAGGACTGAGAAATTACACGGCCTTAAGGGTTAGGCAAAGAGATTTAGCCTTGACCCAAGACTTGAGTCAAGAGACCAACATTCCAGTGCTAGCACTGTCCCTCGGCAGCTGTGTGAATCTTTGAAAGATGATTGTAAATCTTATCTCACAGGGTGAAGATCACATGAGATAACACTTTGTACATTTTAGAGTGGCTGTGGCTGACACCTGTCGTTGTCGCTTGCCAAGCACATATTTTCCCCTTTTCGGATAGTGGCATCCCCGTGGCTTGGGTCGGCCTTATGCTAATCTCTCCCTTGGAGGCTGGCTGAGTCATGAAGATTGATCATAGACGGGCACGTGACCCAAATCAGGCCAACCATAGTTATGCCTGTTTCGAGAATGAGCCACTCCCTCCTTCTAGCCTCTCTGTCTCCAAGGCCCATATAAAGCCTGGAATTGCCAGATGCCATTGATGTTACCACATGGAGAAAACTGCCCTGGGAATGAAGTCAACACAGAGAAGAGAAGAGGCCTCTGTTCCTGGCAGCATTTACCTAAATGACCTGAATGCCCTCCCTCCAAAAATTCCTTTAAAAATTATATATAAATTATTAATACTAAGTGTGTATGTGTATGTGTGTGTGTGTGTATGTGTGTATAAAAGCTTGCAAAAAACATGGGAAATCACAAGGAATCCTAAAGAAAGATGGAATAAAAACCAGAGCATTTGGCATGTAAGTTTAGGCTGTAGCTGCCTTAGCATGGGGGTGGTGGGCAGTCTTTGGACTTGAGGTTGAATTTGCACATAAGAGCAGAAGACAAAGCTTTGCGCCTATGCTAAGTTTAAAACGAGAACTGTGCGTGAAAGCGGGATCCTTCAAGCACTGTTCTTGCAGCAAAAGAGTAAACTAGAAAAATGTTGTTAACGGGGAGACAACAGAAAAGCCGTGTGTCTTGGCCTGAGCTCTGTGGATGGAGGAGTCTCCTGATAATTTATAATGCAGGTCTATGTCTTGTGAGAGGTTGGGGTATGTTGTGGGACTACCTGTACGTCCTGGGAATCCCTAAATCTATAAATTAACATTAAAATAATGCTAGGATGGATAGGCATGGCCCTGGGGAATTGGGCAAAAGCAAACCCAGACTCTTTGGCAACATACCATCAACCCAAAGGATTCCCCACAGATTAAACTCCATTGAAAGCAGCCTCATAATCCTACACAGCAAAACACAGGAGGAATCTGTCCACCTTGACGGTAGTCAGGATAGCCAACAAAGAGATATTATACACTAACACCCTCAACCCATAAGAACTCCAGGTAGCAGAATTATTAGTCTATACACATAAGTTTACTTAGAGTGGATAATCCTCAAAGGAGAAATCAATAACATAAGAAAGAACATGGCAACATGAGCAAATAACTTTCATGTTATAAAAAAAACCCCAACAGAATTACTAAGAATGAAAAAAACAGTCACTGATATTTTTAAAAATGTAGGTGAGTTAAAGAGAAGATTAGACACAATTGGAGAGAGGATTAATGAACTTGAAAATATATCTGAGGACAATACTTAGCATGCGAGGGTTAAAGACATAAATATGAAAGGGTGGTCAAGGCAGGTGGAGAACAGAATTGAAAGGCCCCACGTACGTCTCCTGGGAGTTACTGAAGGAGAGTAGAGAGAATGAGAGAGAGGTAGCGTTAAGCAGTATAATGGATAAGTATTTAGAATTATCAATAGACATTAATCCTCAGATTCAGGAATCACAGAGTCTCAGTTAGGGTAAATAAAATTAAATTTACCCCTAGAACATCACACATTATACTAAAACCACATAGCACAAAGATAAAGAGAGAATGTTAAGAGAAATAACAGAGTAAGGGTAGATTATTATAAAGGAAGGACAGTTGGCAACTATAGAATCAATAGCAACTATAAAAACAAGGAGAAAATGGAATAATGTCTTCAAAAAATTGAGGGGAAAAAAACCTATGCTGTCAAATTAGAATTCCAATCAAGAGTCAGAAAAAGGGAAAAGTAAAGGCATTCCAAACAAAGTCTGAAGGGTTTCCTATTAATAGATCGACTTTGAAAGATCTACTGCAGGATTACTTTAAGAAGAAGGAGACAAGAAGAAATGGTAAGCAAAAAAAAGATAAACATAGGATGAATCCCATCAAGCATTTCCTGAATAAAACTATAGTGACGATGTTAAATAATTTGGGATACAAAACAAAGTATTAGACAAGAATAACATGTAAGATGGGAAGGGGTGAATAGTGGTTAAAGTATTCTAAGGTCTTAAATTGTTGATGATATGGATTTTTATTAACTTCAGAGTTAGTTAAATCAAGTATCCATGTTAAAACATTAAGGACAACCATACATATATAGTAACCTATTTTATATATAGCATATTTGCTATACATAGTACGTATATATATATATATATATAAAATATGCTACAAACCAGTAAAAGGAAAAGAAGGGTGTAAAGGAAAAGAGAACACTCAATCGAATAGAAAGAAAAAAAAAGAAGCACAGAAAAACAGAGTAAAAAGAATACAAAAAAATGAAACTGTATAAATAAATCCAAATAGATTAGTAAGCAAAATATATTTCAGTGGATTTAAATTTCTGGATAAAATACAGATTGTAACAGTGGATTTTTTAAAATTCCAGCTCTATATTGTTTATAAGACATACATAAATCATGAGGACACTGAACTGTTGAAAGTAAAAGGATAGGAAAAGTCGCCACGCAGGAAAGCAGAGTTGAGAGATGGAGGAAAAGAGACGTTCTTGAAGGCATCTGCTAAGCTCAGAATTCAGCTGTTAGCCCTTGAACACCCAGTTGTGTGAACTGCAAGTATCCCTCCGCGTCACCACGTTGCAAGCTCGTTTCAGTTGTATGTTTGCACTTGCAGCCCGAAGATGACCCCCCAGCGCAGAGATGGACGTGCGCAGCTTGGGATGCTGGGCACTCTGAGAAGGGCAATACTACAGCTATGTTTTAGAAAAATCAGTCTGGTGGTGAGAGGAGGAGGGGATCGGAGAAGGGAGAGGTTGGAAATAGGCACTGGACAAGGCAAAAATCCAGGCAGGAGGTGAGAAGAGCGGTGCTAAGGAAATGCCAGTAAAACTGGAGAAGGGATGAGAAGGTTCCCAGAAGTCTGCATCGAAAGTTCGATCTGTCCAACCTTAAAAGTGCTCATTCTCACAGCCCCAGAGCGCGTGCCAGGGTTCGTAAGACATTAATTGAGGGGCCCCTCTGTCCCGAGGAGAGCCTTTTAAAAATATTTCCAGGTGCTCAGACAACCTCACAAAACGTCATCAATAATAGGAATACTCCAGTCACATCTTAGATCAAAATGATAAGAATGTCTGAAGATCTTCAAGCCAGCAACAAGAGCTCAATAAATCTAAATAAAGATACGGTCTGCCTCAAAGACTAGTTGAAGTATATATTTCTAGGCAGAAACCCAGGATCACTGGTGGCTTCAAATGGGACACACGGGCATCTGCTATCTTTCTGTACTTCATTCCTACGTGTTGAATGAGACAACCAGACCAGCTCTGTAACATCACTTCTCACTTTGAAATTCTGTGAGTTTATGGGCCTTTTCTGTTCATGGGATAGCTGAGCAGAGAGGTATGTGTGGTTCCTTTTGTGCCTCCGTGTGTATGTGTGTGTGTCTGTGTGTGTGTGTGTGTGATAAACAACCCCTCTGTGGGCTTGTGTCTTCCCCTCGGTGTCGCGCCATGCCTCCGGCTGCTGACCTGCGTGTGTGTACATAATCATCTCTTCCCTCCTGCCTCCCTCTCCTCCTCCTTTTGCTGACCCCTCCTTTTGCTCTCCCCCCAAACTCTGTGAGACGCATGAACATTTCTCAGTTATGTGATGTTCTCAGCAGGAGGATGGAGCCAAATAATGGTGTTTCTAGTTATTACTCTGATGAATCACAGGGGAACAGCCTTCACCAAGGTAGAGCGGCTTGCATAAAATATGTTCATTCAATTAAAAAATAAAAGAAATTGAAAAATAAGATACTGCCAACATGGGGCTCTGAGTTATGTAGGGTTTATGCAGCGATTCGATTTGCAATTCAAGCAAGAAACACACTAGGGAGGCACCTGTGAGCAAGCAATAGGAGGAGGGGTTCCCACCACCAGATAAAAAAACCTATGCCTCAGATGAAGTTTCTGGAATAAGGAAGTGTAGATAGTCCTTGAGTTCCCCCAGGCTCGTCTAAGCAAGGGATTCTGTGCTAGAGACACTGCAGCCCCTGAGGGTGAGCACTGGTTGGCCTGTCCTCCATTGCCTGGGGAGTCCTGGTTTGTACCATGCCCATTGGCTCAGGCGTGGTCACTTGACTCAAAGACTCCAGCCGACCTGTGAAGTGGCCTGACATAAAAAAGTCAAGCCGGGCCAATTGGATTCTGTCTGTCTCTGACTCTGGACCTTCATTTGAATCCGGCATCAAGCAACAAGGAGAGAACAAAGCAGTTAACGTGCGAGCTGTGAAGCAGAGCAAGTCATTGTGGCCATGGACAAATTGAAGGTAGGAGGGGACAGAAAGTCAAAAAGGCAGAGGATGCCAATCAGGAGACAGAGGAGGCTCTGAGTAGAGGCTCAGAGAGAAGCAGAGATCTCACGTGGTAGACAAGACCCAGTGGCCCACAGCGGAGGTGGTGAGAGAAGATATGCACCTGGCATTGTTTTAAGAGCTGGGAGAGAGACAAAGGTCCCTCTCTTCATGGAGCTCACATTTTAGTGGACTGTCCCTGAGGGGCTTCTATGGTCTCCACCTTTGACCTGCATGATCACACTTCGTATCATTCCCTATCAATTTCATTTTCCCCTAGCCCCAGACTATTGTACCTTGGGAATATCAGCTCCTACTGCATGGCAGGATTTTTGCAAGCAACAGAAACAAACCTTGGCTAACTTAAGCAAAAGAGGAGTTTTAAGGCTCATGAAGCTAGGAAAGATAAGAGAGTATCTCAATAGAACTGAAGAAGGGGCTTCATGAACCAGGCCTCTCTTGCTCCATCACTCTTTCCTCTCTGCCCTCCAAGCTTGACTGCCTTCTGCAGACAGACCACACGTGGCGGGGAAGGAGCCTGCCATCAACCCCTGTTCACACTCTCCCAGCTCAGGATCCTCAGTAAAAGAGAATAATCCCAGGGAAGATTCTGATTGGTTCAACCTGGGTCAGGGATACTCCCAGACCAATCACTGTTGCCAGAGGAACATGGTTAGCCATGTTAGCCAGCTCAATATAAGTAGCCACCTTGTGGCCAGAGGGGTAGGCATCTTTATAAAACAAAAGGCGCTGGAGGAAGAAATATGAGAAGAAGTAATAACAACAGTTACCATGGTCTAATGCCAAAAGAGAAAACCTCAAATGGCAGAGGCCAGATGTGGCTCCAGGCCCCTATGTCACTGTGGGCCTTCCCAGTACTGGAGCAGGCCTTTGGAGAAAGCATTTTATACCATGTAACTTTGAGTCTATTTACTAATCGCCTCTGAGAAGGTGGCTGCTGGAATACATTAGGATAACTCGATTGTAAGATTTTAATGACATAACATTGAGACCTCGGGAGGCCTGAGCCCTGCAGTCGATCAATTCACATACCCTTCACTCAGGCCCCAGTGACTGAAAATCATTTTGCTCTCTGAGCTTTTAAAGGTCAGGAGTTGAATGCTTCCAGAAAATCTCTTTCTCTATCACAGGAAACCTCTTGCATTTAGCGGCCCGTCAATCAGGAGCACCCCAAGAGGCCCCAGAAGGGAAGTGCAGAGAACATGTGGCCTGTGTTCCTTTCTTCTTCTTTTTTTTTCTTTTGGCTGGGCTGGGCTGGTGTGTGTGTGGTGGGGATGCTGGCCAGGGGGAGCCTGGATAAGCCCGGGTTAGCAGAATTTAGGCATCTTCTCCCAAGCCGTTGCATGGGGCCCAGTTTGAACTCTCAGAGCAAGGAAGCCCTTTCCCCTCAAACGAGTCTGCTCCAGTTTGTGTCACAGTTTGGCGGGAAGCTGGGGAAAAGCTGGGGGCACCACTGAGAGGGAGGCACCCCCCAGTCCACTCTAGCACCTTGGTCACCTCCTCCAGAAAACCCTCATCTTCAAATTGGTTTCGGAGGCTCAGGGCAGGTGTCCAAAATGCAAATGAAGGCCCAGTGCCTCTGTTCCCCTGCTTGGCAGGGAATCTGAAGCTATGTGTCTCCCTCTGCTAACTGGCCTGCAGCTTAATGACATGCAAATGGGAGGGACACTGTCTGTCAAATGGGGCCCAATCCTTTTGTTCCTACCTGCCAGCCAGGCAGCCTTTTCTAAACCAGTTTTGGCTGGGAGGACAGCTGCCGGGCTAACGGGCAGCGCTGGGCCATGCGTGCCGGTTGCCTGGTAACTGCAGACAGCTCCGGGGGCCTCAGGTGGTGGATAGACCCTCAGGGCCCCCGGCAGGAGTAGGGGTGCTTTGCCTCTGCGTTCACATGCGGGGATCCCTGCGGTGCTGTGCAGAGCATGTGACCTTGAACGGGGCCCTCTCTGAGCCGCAGCTCCCTCACCTCTGAAACGAGGCAGCTGTTCTTCAAACAGTGCTGCATGGAAGAGGAGGAGGCCTTGAGGTTGCCTCCTACCTCTGGCCCAGCCCAAGCGGCTCAGTCTGTCTGTCTTATAAGCTGGAGTTCTGAGTATTAAAAAATTGAAGATTCATCTGGTGAAATAAATATTTGTGAGGCATTGGATTCGACCTGCCATGTCCTTCCCACGTCCACAGGCTGCGGCTTGCCTGGAGAAGGCCTTGCAAGATAGGCAGACACAGGCAGCTCCATCTCTCCGTTTCACAGATGGCAAAACTGAGGCCCAAAGAGGGGAAGTGAGTTTCTCAAAATCACACCGCTGACTGGCGTCATGCTGAGGTCAAACAGCTCTCTGCAGGTCCCAGACAGGCGTTCTCTCTGTTGAAACCCACAGCATGGGATGCAAAGGTCGGGCTGGGAGGAACGGGCCTCGGTGGATTTTAGCCCTGGCATTGCATGGATATGAGCGGGTCAGAAGAGTTTGCTCCTCAGATTGGGCTGGCCATTGGAGGAAGACTTTGATGCCACTACTGACCTTGGTTACTCGGCCAGTCACGTGTGCGTGTATAGCTCTGTGTGCGCGTGTGACAGGATGGTCACCTACCCAACTGTCCTCCCTTTTAACAATGTCCTGCGGACCACGTGCCACCCTGTCACGTCGCCAGACACTGTCTCATGGATGTGTGCTTTCAGCAAAGCTTTACCGAGTGCTCACCTAGAGCCTGGCACTGGGGAGGGGACGCTAGGGACCTCACGTTCCGTCCTTGCCACCAGCCACCTCTGAGCCAGGGGGGAGTCCGCACACGGCTGGTGCGCTCCGAGCAGGGCAGTCCTTGCGGGTCTTGATTGCGAATTCAGGGTCTCTCCCAGCAGCCGATTCCTTCCTCAGGTCTGAGGACTGCAACGTCTCAGCACAACTGAGCCTTATTCGGACTCACGGAGGTTCCCACTAATTCCATGGGGCTCTGGGGGAGAGTCTTCATTTACCAACTCATTTATTCCTCGTGACAATCCTTTCAGACAGGGACAGCAATCCCTCCCATGGTGCAGCTGAGAAACTGAGGCTCGGCAAGAAGAGGAATTGCCATGACCAAGGTCGACCGGCTGTTGGGGAGCAGAAGGGGAATGAGGGAAATAACTTTCGTGACTGCGAGTCCGTTTTTTCCTCACTACGTCCAAGCCTTCCTTTAAAAGGTCTCTGGGGATGGGTTAGCCAACGGCCGTGACTCTCTTGCTATATCAGTGACCTAATGGAGGCCGCTTGGTGGAACGCAGTCTAACAGGAGGGTGGGTTGGAGCTGCCGCTCCCTCAGTGGCCGCCGTGGGCCTGGAGGAGGCATCTCATCTGTCGTGGACCGGGAGGGGTTGGGCCGGCAGCGGCCCTCCGCACTGCCGTGCGTTCCTCAGGGTCCACCCGGGTCCGTGGCCGAATTACAGTCCACTGGGCTCTGCAGAAAATGCACAGTCTGCTAAGATTTGCAGAGGGCTGTGAATGTGACTGTTTTCTAACAGAGTGGAGAATGCCAGAGGGGATGTTAACTATCTGTGGGATTTATTGATCTCGCAGTCCCGGGCTACTTGGGAAACAACTAGAGGTCAATGCGCAACACGAAATGAAATTTGCGGCTGTCAGATCAACCATTTGGAAATACTCCCTCGCCCTTTCACCTCCACTTTCTATCACGAAGGGTCATTCTCGGGAGCAGAGCCGACGCTGGGGCTGGCGCCATGCGCCATGTATGCAAGGGGGCAGCCCGGAGGCCGACGAGCCTGGCACCGCGGCCAGAACTCTGGTCTGGGAGACCCGGGGCCCTGTTCGGCCCTGCTGCTCCCTCTCTGTGGGCCCTGGGCCCAGCCACCCTATTCTCTGGGCTTGGTTGGGAATTTTCCCCACCTGAAAAATCCCATCCTGTGTATAAAAGCCTCTACGCCTAGCCTTCCTGTTTGGAAGCGATTTTCTGTGAAATCTCCCTCCTTAAAACCAGTCTGAGTCATAACATGACAGATACAGGTTTTTGTTGTCTCCTTTCCTGCTTTTTAACCCATCTTCCCTCCCCTGTCCTGTCCTTCGCCCCTGGCCTAGCCTATGCTCAGCCAATTGTTGCTGAAGTCCTGGCCAAAAGGTCCACTTACCATGGCTCACCATTTAACCACACCACTAACCTGTGAAGGCGGCACGTAGGGGCAGGCAGCTGATTTTAGATGGGGCTGGGAAGTGATGCTCTCTGCTCTCCACCCTGACCCCATCCATCAAGTACTTGGGGAAACTCTAACGTGAGCAGAGGTCGGCCGTCTCCTTTCCTAGAACACTCAGAGCCCTTATATCTCCAGGAGGGTAAGACAGTATTGGGCATATCCCAAAATGGTACACGGCATATCTCAAACTTTTTTCCACGGAACATTTGGAGGGCCTGGTGTTCAGTCTGAGCTAGTCTCACCCCCAACTTTAGAGCTGACGACTGTGCAGGCCAGAAGGCAGACTGCAGCCGCAACGCAGTTCACAAGAGGCAGACGGGCGTCCTGAGTTTGGGTCTTTGCTTTCGTGCCCAGGTTTTCCCATCACCTTTCCACGTGGTACCGAAGACACTGCTGAGTCTGGCCTTGCAAGGCCCACTCCGTGGAGAGCTTCCAGAAAGCCACTGTCCTGGATTCAGCATCTCCAGGAACACCCCACTAGATACAGCTGGACACCCCCTTCCCCTGCTCGCCCCACCCCCACCAGCACAGCTGCGGGAAGTTCCAGAACTCCTGAGGAGTCCTACCTGAGTGGAAGATGAATTTGGGTTTGTTTTCTGCTGGCTGGATCAGCCCCATCCTTGAAATGTTGCTTATGAGTATCTGAGCTCAGGTGCCTGTGGCAAGGAGTACAGTGCCTGGGGTGCCACTCTCAGAGCAATTTGGGCAGGTCACACCTGCTCTGCATCTCCATGTGGCCTGCACCTAGGGACCCATGTTCCAACGTCTCTGTCCCAGGCAGGAGAGAGGAACATCCACTGCTGCTCGTGGCTGCTTCTTGGTTGGTCTGTGCAGTAGAGATGTGAGCGGTCGAAATCTGACGGCTTGGAAGCTAGGAGGCAGCTCTGCCCTGCAGTCTCTGCCCACTATGGGCAGACTCCAAACTGCATTTACAACCTTTGCAACCTCGCTTTTCCGATCTTTCTGGTGACACCCCGAGACTGAGCCTCCAGCGCTCTCCCTTTACTATTGCAATAGCTCTCTGGCGGCCCTCTCTGCCTCCACCAGACACTTTCCTCCAACCTGGGCTCCTCTGTCCCCAGCCACTCACAGCCCTGAGCCCTCACTCTCTGTGGGCCTGACTCTTTCCACACTTGGTTCTAAAACTCTCTGATAGCAGTGATGGTCACACAACTCTGTGAATATACTAAGAACCACTGAACTGTACTCTTAAAAGCATGAATTTTATGGTATATGAATTATATCTTAATAAGGCTGTTATTAAAAAAAAAGAAAACAACTCCCTGGCAACCCCTTCTTATTTATTGCAATGTTTCTTAAAATTTTCTACTAAAGCACCTGTAATGGAGGAGAGGTGATGGTACCCACAGGACTGGAAATAGGCTTAAATTGCCTGTCTTAATCATTGATTCATTTGTTCATTCATTCATTCATTCAGGAAGTATTTATTGTGCATTTTCCATGGGTTAGAAATGCAGTAATAATCAAAATAGGTGTAAGCCAACTCTCACACAGTTTAGTTAAATAGAAATTGTCTTTGAAATCTCATGTTTTAATTGATTAATTAATTCATTTTTAGAGATGGGGTCTCTGTTGCCCAGGCTAGAGTGCAGTGGCATGATCGTAGCTCCCAGTAACCTCAAATTCCTGGGCTTAAGTGATCCTCCTGCTTCAGCCTCCTGAGTAGCTGGGACTACAGGTGTGCACCACCATGCCCAGCTAATTTTCTTTTTTTAAGGTTTTTGTAGACGTGGAGTCTCATTGTGTTTCTCAGGCTGGTCTCGAACTCCTGGCCTCAAGTGATCCTCCTGCCTTGGCCTCCCATAGTGCTGGGATTACAGGCATGAGCCACCACATCTGGCCTTCATGTTTTAATTTAAAACTGCATGTGAATTTTACATTCTAGTCAATAATATACCTGTGATAATTTTAATATAACATATTTTTCCAAAACTCTTCAGCTAAAATTGCTGCTCTGGGAAGACGCTCCTTGCTGGCTCAGGCCTTCACGTACCTTCCGTCCCATCACCCTGTTCCTCCGGGGGACCCTCAAGCTGTCGAGGGGGTGGAGGAGACTCTCCAACACACCTCACTCCCCCTCCCTGGGGGGCAGCCTGAATTTGGGAGCTCATCCTCAGCCAGAGGGAGCGCCCGACTGGTGCAAGGGTTATCCTGTCACCCTTGTTGCCAGCGGCGGTTCAGAAGCCACGTGTGATCCAGTTCTGGCTCATGGGACATGGGGCGGGAGGATTCTCAGGCGAGCGCTACAGGAGCTGTGCTCCTTGTCTCTCTTGCTGGAAGTGAACAAGGGAGCCCGTAGCACTGGCTGCCGCGTGCAGACCTCCTGCGTCCCCGAGAACCAAGCAGACACGCACACAGGAACGTGCAGCTGAAGAAATCCCCAGGAATGACTGAGCTGACAGAACTGGTCCCGAAGCTCACACAGTCGCGTGAGTCAATATGTCGTTGAAGCCTTCTCAGTAAGTCAAGTTTGTCATCACAGCTGTGAGTACCCTAACGACTGGAAGGGACTATAGGTCAAAATCAAACTTCTTAGCCAGGTTGTTAAGCCTTTTGTAATCTGCAACCAAGCCCCTACCTGCCTTCTCAAACTCAGGTGGGTTTAACATCTCCTTTGGCATCCGCTTGTCATGCTGTTCCTTCACATTACACACTGTTCCCTGAACCTATCCTGCTTTTTCCCATCTGCCTTTCTTTGCTTGCCCGGTCTTTATCCCAGAGCACCTGGCAGGAGAGGGGAGCCTGGGCCAGACGAGGAGGGGTACGTCTGAGGATGCTGGGGTCCTCAAGGCCCAGCAGCTGCCCAGGGTAGGGCCCGCCTATTAGGATTGGGCTGGGACTGCCTCTCTCCAAAGAGACCTGGGACCTCCATACAACCCCACTGAGCCGACCTGGCCCGAAACGTGCGGACTGAGGGGGAAACATGTAGTGAGGAGGCAGAGGGGAGCAGGAGGGGCGATGGGAGAGAGGCAGACAGGCCTGGGGGAGGAGGAGAAAGAGAGCAGGGGAGACCGCAGAAGATGTCAGGAGAAACGGGAGGGAAAGCCAGAGAGCGTAGAAAGGAAAGGGAGGAGGGAATAGAGAGCAAATGGGACGAAGGAGCAGTGGAAGGAGGAGAAGGGGAAGAAGGAAGAGGCCGGGGCAGGAGGGGGCCTGCGGGGAAGGAGCTGGGGGGGACGCGCGGGCTGCGGAGCAGAGTGGAGAGGCAGCAGCGCGCTGCGTGAGCGCATAGCTAAGTTCCGGGGGGAGCAATTTTATCAATAGCACTTTACCGTACAAGTGATTCTCATCACAGCTGGTGCTAGGTGGGTTGGGAACAGCAATAAAAAAAACAGTTTTATTAGAAAAAATCATCCAGGTTATTTGAAAACACTGTACACACGCCTCTTCAGGCTCTGGTGGAGGAGGCCAGGGAGGGCAGACAGCCCTTCGGGGACTTGGGGCACGGCCCCAGCACACACATACACACACACACACACACACACACACAATACATGTATGTGCATGTACACACACATACACACAGGCCATAGGAGAAAATGCACGGCTATTAAGTCTCCATAGAAAGAGGCTGGACCATTGGCAGAGCCCAGCCACCCAGGCTGGAGGCCGGCCCCCCTGGCAAGGCTGGGGACGAGGAAGAGAGGGGGCACTTCCGGGCTCTGTGCCAGGCACACCCACATGTGTGATCCCATGTCATGTGAGGTGCTCTCCAGCCTAGACAGGGCTTTTCTGGCACATGCAGTCTCGAGAACTAAGGCCACATGTCACAAAGGACCAAAGAAGGCTAGAAGAACCAAAGAAGGTCAACGGAGTCATAAAATCACAGAAAGTCACCTTTTAAGGGGTCTCCAAAGACCATCTGAAGAGTAGTTTTGGAACTGTATTGCTTGGAGCCCTGGGCTTCTGGAAGGGGCTGTGATGGATGCAGGGAAGGGGTGGGGAAGCACGGGGCCACAGTTCCGCCCCTACTTCACTTCAATGTCTGTTTTTCATTTTTAATTTTCTGTGTTAATATTGGAGTATTTTTTAAATCAATTTTTTAACAATATGTAAAATAAATTTAAAAAAGGAAAAGAATTCTTTTCTGGTTCAACCCATTTTACAGATAGAGAAACTGAGGCCCCGAGAGGTCCCTTAGCTTGCTGGTGACAAAGTCAGGATGCATGCCCACTTTAAGGGGCTGTTCCCACAAGCTGTTTTTCTTCCATTTATTTAACGAGAATGTGTGGTTAATGGGGGCCGGGGGAGCCGGGGTGAGAGGGTTTATTATTCACACTGAGATGACATCAATGCAAACACCAGGCTTAAGAATTTTCCTATTTCCCACTGTGTTCTCCAGCTAGCAAGAGTCCTCTCCTGGCACATAAGCAGTCCTTGCACGGCTAATGCATTATTTCCATAGCATATTTATTGATTCTAAATACTTGAGAGGGGAGGTTTTATTTTCTTCTTGTCTTTTTTTGTTCTCTTTTTCCTTAAACCATGCGACTCTCCACAGTGGTTTACTAGAGCTGTAGCATTTCATAAACCAGAGTGGATTTAAACTTTATCACCCCTCCCCCCGTTTTATTGCTTCCACCAGGTGATAGTGTAAATATTCCTGGAGCTGTTAATATTCCCCGGTGTGAACGGAGAGTAGAGGTTTGTGAACAAATGGTTCGTTGCTAGCAAATTGGAAAATACAATTTTTAGATTCTTCGTTGACACGAAACATGACAGGTCCTTGCATGTGGACACCGGGTGGTATTTCTCAAAGGTTGGCTTAGCCTGCCGCACCTTACTGATCCCAACACCTCTGCCAAGAAGGTAGCACAGGAATTCCCACTTCACGGAAGGGGGAGCAAGACCCCTAAGGACAAGTTCACACACATGTTGGAGCTGTAATTAATGCTTTTGTTTGAGGTCAGCTGTGTTGAACAAGGCCGACAACGTGTGCACACTCCAGCCAGGGGCTTTACTTGGGTCTTCCCAGCCTGTGAAGGGCTGCTATCTCCAGGGGACAGATACAGCTGAAATTCATGGAGATTAAGTGACTTCCCTAAGGTCGAAAGGCACTTGACCAGAAAGTGAAGGAACAGGGATGAAGGTCAGGAGGGAGCCCTGGAAGTGCCAGAACTCCCAGCACTGAGTGCTAAGTGTGGGGCAGTTTGTCACCCGCCAGGTTCTCAGGAACACACTAGAAGAGAAATAAATGCCCCAATTATCCTTTTACCCAAATGGAAGGGGAAGGCAAGGTCAAGGGACTCCTTCTCCACACTGCTTTGCGGGGAGAGCTTCCCAAGACCCTGGCCTGTGTGTCAAGAGTCATGACCCAATTGTGCGGCACAGCCCAGCAGGTGGCTTTGTCTGAGGCGGACCCCCTGGACGCAGTACAGCAAGGATGAGGGGCCCTTGCACCTCACTCACGCTCCAGGCCAAGACAGGCCCAACTCGCCCAGTAGGAGACAAGCAGCTTTGCTTCACGTCCTGTTTGTCTTTGTAATGGTTTGATGTCAAGTTAACACACATCAAGCGTCTGCTGTGTGCTCCAACACACCCAGCTGCCTCTAGCTGCTTGGTTCCCCCTATTAAAATATCCCTTCTGAAGGGTACCTGTGTTTTGGACTTTTCCTGATCTTGAAATCCCATCAAAATGTGTCCTTTTTGTGTCCCTTGTTTTAGACACATACCAGAAAATCTGGTAGATGAACTTAAACAAAGCCTTCACCAAAAGGCTTCTGATTTATATATATATTCCCTCTTTTAGAAATGCAGTAAAATCCCTCCAAATAGTGAGATCCAGAAAGACCTGAATTGAGTCCTACTTCATCACTTACTAGCTGTATCTTAGGCAAGCCACTTAACCTCTCTAAGCCTCAACTTTCTCCTCTGCAAAAAAGTGGGGAAAGGGGATTACAGTGTGACTGTTGTTAGGAAAGAGCCCCTTTCTCTGCCCTTTCGATGGCCTTGTGGAAAAGACAGACTAACGGTGGGGCTTCCATCCTTCAAACCTCCCCTCTCCTGATGTATCCTTTCCTGCCCCACGGCTGCGAGCTGTCTCCTGCCCTGCACTCCGGAAGCCTTTACTACCAGTGTCCCTGGATTGTCAACTTCTCCAGGGCAGGAACCATCACACACCAAGCACTGGATAGAAATCGTGGGTATTTTTATTTTCCCCGTACTTTGCAGAAAGCCACGTTAACTATCAGCTGATTGATAGATCTGGGCTCTGGCTGGGCACTAAGAGAAGGACTCTCTTTCTAGTCAGGGATTCTATTCAGTGACCTTTTAGTTTTATATCTTGACAACCACCAATTCAGGCTACTAATCCTCAAAGGCCAGCTTACACGCCCCCGTCAGAAACCTTCCCAAAAGTCCACTTCCGTTTCGGAGCATATTTCATTGTTTCGGAAGGATTTGTTTCCGTATGTCCTCACCCAGCTCCGTCCCTCATCCCCTGAGTGAACCAGGTTCTGGCACTCAGCAGAGGGCTTCTAGTGAAGAACTAAAAGGCCTAGATTCTAAACATACCAATGTCTACAGCACCAGCTTAGGCAGAATTGGTGACCAGCTCAGCCAATCGAAAAGGACCAGCTATAGTGAGCACATCACCTGTTTTTGTGCGTTCGCATGACAGAAAAGGGTTTTCAAATGCTTGAGAATAGTTGGCTCTCTTAAACTGGCTACATATGCCCTTTGCAGTCCTGTTTACGCTTCATTTTTGTCCAGTGAATGAATGACTGAATGCCAATGGACGGTGCCCGAAGTATTATACTTGGTCTTGAAGTCCTAACGGATCTATCCATGGTGGGTGGTGGCAGTGCTATTTCTGAGAGGTGGTATCAATTATTATTGTGAGGGGCTACAGGGCCTCCTCAGTGTGACCTCACACCGGGGGCTGTGATGCTCTTAAAAGACACAAAGAGATGCAGGGTCTTATAGACACAAACTCACACAGGGTTGGACAGACAAAGGCAGAGACTTTGAGATAAATGAAGGAGTGGAGACAAAGAGAACAAGTCACAAATATGAAGACAGACCCATAAAAAGTAGGGGTGGCCCCAAACGATCAAGAACAAGACCCACATGACATGGGGAGGCTTCGCTGGATGCCCAGGAAGGAGAAAACACAGTTCTGCCGTCGGGGATCTCCAGCGTAGCCACAGGGGCAGGGTGCTTGTGCAGGCGTGAGCACGATCCCTACCCCCGCGACTGGCAGGAGACAGGAGCGATGGCAGGCAACAGACCTCCCTGCCCCTTCAAATGAGTCCAACCGCCAGGCTTGATTTCTGTCCCCTCCTCCAAGCCTTCCGAGATGCCTTGATTTCCTTTTTCTGACCACATGACAAAGGGATTAATTATTTTCATAGTAAGTTGTTGTGGACCCAGTTTTTCTTCCTGGCTAGGCTGCAAGCCTCCTGAGCTAGGACCATAACCTAGCTGTTGATGCACTTCCTGCAATTCTTTGCAGAGGGGCTGGTGTCTAAAAGTTGCTCAGTAGAGACTGATTACAGAGGGAAAAAGAAGAGCCAGCTGTTTGGAACACAACCCAACCTTGATGGCCAACTTTTTTCCCTTGAAGGATAAGGTATGATAAGATAACCCCCGTTTCATTCCTTTTGCAAGTTTAGAGGTGTGTGTTTCGGTGTGGGTGGGAGAAAGGAAGAGAGAGGGGGTTGGAGGTGGGGAGGTGGGGAGAAATCCTGGGAGTTTGGATGGATGTGTCTTGTCTGTCCAGACCCAAAGAGAAGCGTTGGTGGTTCCATGGGCATGTGACACACCTGAGCATTCTGAGACTGGCCAATCAGAGTTCTCTACCACACAGAGTTCAATCAATCTGAACTCTGATTGGATCAGAGCTGGGCAATCAGGCCAATCAGAATCCTCTCAGGGTTTCGCGGGAATTCTGGAGAAACAGGCCATCCTGTGCTCAGGAACAGCCAATGATGCGCATGCCTCAAGGCTACGGGGACTGGTTTCAGCAGTAAGTATGGGGAGTACCTGCCTGGGAACAAAACCAATGCCGAAAAGTGGAGTCGGCAGATGGAGAGAAAGAGGCTGATTCCTGGTGTCTTGAAGGGACCGGTGATTCAAGTGTTTGAACCAGCCTGCTTCTTGAACCTCTCAGTTTTGTGAGCCAATAAACCCCCTCCTGATTTTTTTTTTTAAACTAAGACCAGTAATTTGCAATGGAAAGAGCCCTGACTAATACAGTGAGTGGGTAGTCAGTGCACTTTACTCAGTCCCTGGTTTCAAAAGAGAGCCACGGTGCTGTGGGGAAAATGAAACCGCAGTATCTAGCAGCTGGGCGGGGGGTGGCTTCCTTAGACTGCAGGCAGGAAGGAGCCAGCCCTGAGAAGATCTGAGCAGTGGTTCCAGGAGAGGCACCAGCAAGGGCAAAGGCTCTGGGGAGGGAAGGTGCTTGAGCGACTAAGGCGCAGAGGGAACCCATCGTGGCTGTAGCCGAGTGAGCAAGGGGAGACTGAGGGAGCAAGGCAGAGATACGGGCAGGCGCACAGCCTATCGGGCCTTGAGGGTGGACATGGGGAGCTCAGATTGTCTTCCAGAACGGAGGATCTCTGGGAGTGAAGGCATCTGACTGGCTCTGGCTGTTGTGAGGAGAGGGGCCCGTAGAGAAGGAGGAATGGAAGTAGAAAGGCAAGTGAGGAGGCTGATGGAATAGTCCAGGTGAGCGGTAAATGGTTGCTTGGACCTTGGTGGGTGGAGGAGACAGAGGGATGAGGGTGGATTCAGCATGTACCTTGGAGGGAGAGCCTACGTGAGTTATTGGTACACTGGACATAGGAAGTGAAGGAATAAGAAATCAGATATTTCCTGAAAGACCAGAGGAGTAACAAGTTTCGTGCATATATGTGAGCCACCAATGCAAATGCGCTTTGAAAAGTTAAGTGCCAAATGAACGTGCTCTAGGCTGTCATTTCCTGGAGGGCAGGAGCTGGGTTCAGCCTGGAGATTGGCTCAGAGTGGGCTGGCTGGCTGGGAGGATGCCTGGGTGGACAGGTGAATGGGTGAGTGGATTTTGGAAGGGATGAATGCACGGATGGATGGGTGGGAGAATGGATGGATGAGTGGATGGGTTGGTGGGTGGATGGAGTTTTAGATGGATTGGATGGGTTCAGGATAGACGGGGATGAGTGGGTGAGTATTGGGTTGGGTGGATGGCTGGATGACTGGCTATGTCCCCTTTGGATGTCAAGGCCACATCAGAATTTTCTACTGCAAGAAAGGAGGGACATTACCTCCTCTCACTTGGGCTAACAGGCTGTCTCAAGCCTCCCAGGAGGGCCAGTGGGGACTAACTTAAGAGGCAGCTAGATTTTGGTGCCCTTGGCTTGGAGACAGGCAGTACACGCCTGTGAGCCCAGAATCCAAAAGTGCCACTTCCTGACCAGCACCTGCCACTCCCTGGGATCCAGAGGAATGGGTGGGGTCTCACCCATCCTAGTCCTTTCTCCTCCTGGCCTCTCCTATGAACTTCCCCAGGAGGGCTTCCAGGGACCCCCTCTCACAGGCAGAGGGAGAGAGCAGCTGCCCCCAGCGGCCAGCATCCACATTGGAAGTGTCTGTGGACATGTGAAGGGAAATCCCCCCTTCAATTAGACACCCACATAAACTCTGTGAGGAAGTGGATAGCTCCACCTGGGAGTCAAGAGGTCTGGATTTCAGCTGCATGCAACTTCTCACTTCTTCCCTGGACTTTCTATAAAACTGGATTCAGTGATCTCTAAGATCTTTCACAGAGATTTTATAAAATATCAATTTCTTGGTTGTTTTCATGATTTTTACTTTTTTAGAAAACAACTTTATTGAAGCATGATTTACATACCATAACATTCATCTATTTTAAATGTATAATTCAATGATTTTTAGTAAGTTTACAGAATTGTGCAATCATCACCACGATCCAATTTTAGAACATTTTCATCACCCCAGAAAGATCCTTGTGTCTGTTTGCAGTCAATCCCAGCTCCCACTCCAAGCCCCAGGCAACCATTAATCTGCTTTCTGTCTCTGTATTTGCCTTTTCTGGATGTTTCGTATAAATAGCATCATACAATATGTGGTCTTTGTGCCTTACTTCTTTTATTTAGCATAATGTTTCCAAGATTCATCCATGTTGTGGTATTTTTTAAACAATGGAAGTAATTATAAGTTTTAAAACAAGGACTTAATCTTACTTTTCTAAATAATCTCCTGACAGATTCCAACATTTGTTTTAGACACAATGGATTTGAATGAGATTCATTCCAACTTTCAAAGCTTGAATTTTCAATGTAAATTTTGGACAAGCCTAGATTCTTAGTTCTATACAGCACATGTCTGCTTGATTTGCTTGTTGGCCGCCTAGGTCCTTTTGGGCCAACTGATTGGCCATTTCCTCTTGCTCCTCCTTTCCAACTGGTTTACCCATCACGTTACCTCTGAAGACATTCGATGTCTTCCCTTCAGCAGATTGGGAATGGATTGCTTCAGCAGCCACAGAGCTTTTTGTTTATTTATTTATGTGGCACATTGCAGCATTTTGCCTGGGGACATCACTAGGAGAGAGGCCATTTTCAAGAACAGGGTGAGCAAGGATACATACATTTACAGCGACCCGTAGGCCAGCCCTGACATGGTTGGGTGGGAGTATCAGGCTCTATTTGTCTACAGATCTTTTCAATCAGTAGACATTGGCACCCCGCTGTGACCCAGGTAGTGTACCAGGCTTTGGACATAGAGGTGAACAAAATTTGATTTATATGTCCTGCTCACTTCAATGTGTCACCTTGAACAAATTATTATGTAACTTCTCTGGGCCTTGGTTTCCTCATCTGTAAAATGGGGATACTAGTAGTACGTGCCCCATAGGATTTCTATAAAGAAATAATGCTGCCAAATACTTGGAACAGTGCCTGGCATTTAATATGTGCTCAGTAGGTGGTGGCTATAGTATTATTATTATTGACATTATTGCAGCACTGCCCTGCCCTCAGACAATTAGCATTCTTTAAAGCAACATAGACATGGAGTTAAACATCCATAAACAACCTGATGGGTGCTCAGTGGGCATTTGCTCAGGTTACTGGGGGTACACAGAGCAGGTCATGCTTGGCCACCACCTAGCGTGGGTGTCGAAGATTGGCCAGTCACGTGTACTCTTCCAGACACGGACACGCCAAATGTATTTTTGAACAACTCTGACTATATACCATCCCCATGATGGGATTAACATCCAGTTCCACTTGGATTGTCCCCAGCCCAGCTCCTCTGTGTCATGGCTGGTCTTGGTGTCTGCCCTGCCCCTGCCCATCGCACGCCCTTGCTCTGCTCTGACCCCGTCCACTGCTTCCTCACTTGTCTATTCCATCCGGCCGGGTCCTTGCCAAGGTGCTGCTCATATCTAACCTGTTCCCGCAGTTCTTTCCAACTCCTCCAGCGCACCTGGCCCTTCTGTCATGCTCTTGGGGGCTCTGAGGTGTAAGGAGGTAACGTGAAGGACTATATGAAAGGTCTTATCCAACCCCCTTGTTTTACAAATCTAGAAACTGAGGCCCCAAGAGAAGTGACCCTGACAAAGGGCAGCAATGGCAGCGCCTGCAGTGAGCTGTCCACCTTATGAGTCGCCTGGAGTCCTCCCTCCCTGGGACAGCCTCCTGCCCATCCCCAAGGCCTGCTCCTGCATCCTAAATGCCTCTTCCATCCATCCGCCCAGCCCTGAGCCACTAGCCTCCTGCCTGGGTGTTTGCACAGGCCCTCACCTCTGCCTGGGACTCTGCCACCCCTCCTCCCTCTGCCAATCGACCTGGCCCCCTTGGCCTGGATGATAACTACTCATCTTTAAGACCTTCCCTGCCCCAGGGTAAGCCTGCTCTGGGCCCCTGTCATTCTCCGGACCATCATACGCCCACCCCACTACTGAAATGGCTGCTGTAGTGCCATCTTCCCCAAGGGACTCTCAGCTCATACCTGCCGCTCTCAGCACAGTGTCCCGTGGATAAAGGCAGCCAGTGCATGTTTGGCTCTTGTCCTTTTCTTTTACTTGATGGTACAAGTTACATGGTACCTAGTGTTCTCACCTTGCCTTGCCACTGAACAGTATTGGGGTTGGAGGGGGCCCAGAAATAACTCCCCTCCCTCAGACAGGCAGGACTCAAGAAGTCAGCTTTATTTCTGACGAAAGCTAGGCTGGAAGATGTGTTCCACCAAAAGATAGTGCTCACTCTCTTGCTGGCCCCTCCCAGCCCCAGCCACACTTGGGGCCTGCAGGACTGCCCAGGACTGCTACCTCCTTCTGGGAGGAGAGGGGGGAAGAGAGAGGTTGGAGGTGCCGGGTCTCTGACTGGATCAGAAGGAACAGAAGCCCAGCCCTGGCCCCCTCAGCTGTGGCCAGGTGGGCAGGGCCTCTAAGCACAGGGTGTGGTCATTGGAACCCCTTGGCTGGACTAAGGGAAGGCACGTTTCTCACGAGAGGGGAAGATGCTGGATAAATGGAACAATAGTTGTTCCCGTCTATCAGAACTTCTCAGTATGTTCTTTCTGCTCCAGAAACTGCCCTTTAAGAGAAATATTTTAAAATGACATTGTGGTTCCCAACCTTTGTGGGGAGGGCCTGTTTATAATATAAAAATATGTAACTGTCTCCCGCCCTCCCATTCCCCATGATAATGACACTTCTCTAATAAAGCTTGGTGCTCTGCAGAGATTTCTAATTGGTTACCAAATATCCATTCTCCCCTCTTCCTTAGTTAACAGAATCCCACTTTTTGGCTGAGCACATTACAGCCGAGATAAAAGATTGTATTTGCCAGCTTCCCTTACAGCTAAAGTGCAATCATGTGATCAGATTCCAGCTGATGGCAGCTTTGTGTGGCACTTCTGGAAACTCATAAAAGAGAAGACATGCCTTCCTTTCCCCTTTTCCTGCTGCCCCGAACACAGATGTGATGGCTGAATTTCAGCAGCTATCTCAGACCATGAGGATGGAAGCCACATTGTGAAAATGGCAGAGAAGAAAGTAGGAGCTGCGGCATCTGGTAGAATCTTAGAGCTTCCACGTTGGCTCCAAACTGCCTGCCTCAGCCTTCTTCTGTGCGAGCGAGTGAGAACTGTCAATCTTGTTTTAAGCTATTGTTATTCGAATTTTTCTCATAGTACGAAACTGAATCTAATCCTAAGAAATACGGTACAGAAAGATTTAGAGAACCTTTGAAATAAGGCTCCTGGGAGTCTGTGTCCTAGAGTTTGGGACAACTGAACGAGAAAGCGGACTGCTAAGGAAATCATGATGATGGGGGGTGGGGGCCGGGAGGAGCCTAAAAACCACATCCACTGGGCCGTAGTGGCTGAACTGGGAAGGTTTAGGCCAAAAATGAGCACATCCAGGGCAAACATTTGTTAGGGACAGGCCCAGAGAAGAGTGATGAAAATTCTGGGATGTTCCACAGCATAGACATCACAATAGGGCAGAATTCATCACTAACCTCCTAAGAGTTAGACTGGCTCAGAAATGGAACAGGTCTATCAACATGAAATGGGTGGCCACCAATTTTTGAACTGGCTAATCGTTAATTAAATGATGTGATTCTAAAAAAATTAGAGAAGGCTTTCCCCTAAAGTTGGGACTTTACTTTAGAATTTCCGATGTCCACTATAGCTCTTAAAAGCCTAGAAGAGGGCAAAGCACATAGTAGGTGCTCAGTATATCTTTGTTGAATGAATGAATGATTCACTCATTCATTCACTGCTTACAGACCAATTTCTATTTTGATCCAAACAAACAAAAAAAGAACAGGGAATTGTGATTGAAAAAAATGTAAGGCCTTCTTTCTATGCCTGGAACAAAATGCCACTGACGTTGTCATGTACTGAAAACCCTTTTGTGGCATAACTTAAAGACATCTTTGCCCTCTCAGAAGATGGCCTTCCTATGGTATATTTGGGGACAGGCATCGCCCTCGGATCTGTTCCTGTCATGTCTGCAGGGAAGCCGCCTCCTGAATGTTTGCACAGTCCCTGCTGACAACACAGAACTTTTGCTCTCCTTTGTGTGCTCCTGCTACTGCTATAGCCTCACCTGAGGGGCAAGAAGGGAGCCACACTTCCCGCCACTTCCCCATCCCTTAATTCTGCCAAGGCAGTAAGGAAGGTGCTATGGTTTGAATGCTCCCTCCAAAACTCATGTTGAAGTTTAGTTGCCAAGATAATGGTATTGGGAGGCAGGGCCTTTAAGAGGAGATTCGGTGGGGAGGGCTCTGCCTTCATGGATGGGCTGATGCCGTTATCACGGGAGAGGGCTCCCTTCCTCTCTGCCTTGTGTGCCCTCACCTGTCTTGCCCTCTCTCGCCATGTGATGCCTTCCGCCGTGGGTCATACTCCACCGATGCTGGCGGCACGCTCTTGGACTTTGCAGCCTACAGACCCGTGAGCCAAATAAACCTCTGTTCCTTATAAATTACCGAGTCTGTGGTATTCTGTTATAGCAGCAAAAAATAGATGAAGACAGGGTTGTGGACATCTGAAAGAAATTGAGACAAAGGAAAAAAATTAAAGCCACAGGTTAAATATGACACTTCCCATTAAGGGAAAATAACAGCAGCAATAGAACAGTTCACTGTGTGCTGGAGGGGCCCCTGTGGGCACCCCGAGGTCTCCATCTCCCTCTACTCACCTGAGCTCCCGTATCTTCACTCTTTCTTCTCACAAATCTCCATGGGGTGGCTCTCCAGCACTTAGGGGAACCCCATCTCCTACCCATAGGGGCTGGACCCGCTTGCCCACCAGACAGTCCGAGGGACATAATCCTTCCCCAGCAATGCCTTTCCCAAAGCCTAAGGAATCCAATTTGACATGACACTGATCTGAACTTAGGTGGAGAGGTTGGGGACAGTAGGATAAACTAGGGGACCCCTGGGGGGGGGATCTAGCATACACACACACATGCACACACACACACACACACACACACACACACACACCACTCCCAAGGACTAACAGTAATCCCTAGGGACATTAGAGCCCAGACCCATAGAAAAGTAGCAAAACCTTTGCCTGAATATGTTGCCTGCCCTCTGGGGAGGGAGTAGAGTGGTGTCCAGGTCCCTTTCATTCATCCCTGTCCCTCCGTCCCCGGAGGACGGCCGCAGCAGAGGAACAGACCTGTTACCTTTGCAGCTGCAAACAGCAGAGGCACTCTCCCTGGCAGGGCTTCGCTTTCACAGAAGGTAGCGGAAGCTTTGAAATCCCTGCTTTTCCCTGGCCAGGTGCCCCCCACTCACCTCTGAAAGCAGAAGGGAGGCGGATGAGGATTTATGGCCTCTCTGCACATGGCAGCGCCCCAGGGGCGGGAGAGAGTGTCGGTTCTTCCTGTTACAGATGCACGAAGTGTATCAGGACTGGTGATTTATGGGACCACAGCAAGATTTCATCTGGAATAAAGTTTACTTGCATTCAGAGAAGGAAAAGTAACTGGCTCGTGCCTTCCTGCAGCCCTTCCCTAATTCTGACACAATTGCTGTGGGAGGAGATGATCAATTTCCTCCCTGAGACCCTTTCCCGCGGCAGACGGAGCTTCGGCGGGCTTGGAGAATCGCACGGAGCATCTGGCCCCCCTTTCCATTATTCAAGCACGCGCTGTATTGTGGAAGGTTGAATAAGGCAAAATCGTAATGCACATGCTTTTATCTCGAGGGTTGGTATTTTTAGTATGGAAGCCAGGCTAAATGAAATTAAAATTAAAAAAAAATAAGAAGGAAGGGAAAATATACTGAGGCTTAGATCATTGGCTGAGATTACGCAAACATTCTTCAGTTCTGAATCTTGGTGGAACAATTCTTAAGGGTTGTGTATGTGTGGGGGTGGGGTTCATTTCAGGGCAGAGGGCAAGAAGAGGGGTACACAGGGGACCGTGGTGATGGGGCTGTTTCAGTATCCTTGCGCCAAGGCCTGGCTGCCAAGGCTGGATCTCGCAGTTTCTGAGCACCCTCTCTGTGGTCAGCCCTGTCCTGGGAACCTTCCTGTGCAGACTCTTGTTGGCTCTTAGGATGACCCTGCGAGGCAGGTCCCATCGCTCCCCTCTTGCAGGGGTAGCCCCCCTGACTTGCCACTCAGCCGGGAGCAGCAAGGCCAGGAGCTGAGCTCAGTTGTCTGACGCCAAAGTCCTCACTCCTTCCCTGCACCTGCTTCCGGGGCTATGGGAGGTTGGCCTCCAGTCTCAGGAAAGTGGATCCTGGAATATCCCCCACCTCATGTAAAAAACCTGTTTTTCTGGTTAGGAAGGAAGCCTTAGTCCAGGTAGGCCCTGAAACACAATGAAGAGCCCACCGGGCCCCATGGCTGGGGCATGAGCTGGATCAACTCAGTCTGGGACTAGCTGAGGGCTGTGAGCAGGGGCCCCAGATCCAGGCCGCAAGATGACACCATGGCAGTCAGCAGGGACCCGGCAGGCAGCCTCCTCACTGTCCACACGGTCCTAGGCTCAGGCCACCCTTGAGTGGGCCTGGCCCAGTTGACAACAGTCTGCTGGTCCTTGTCAGAGCACAGCCACCACCCCTCCTAGCTGTGCTGAGGTGGCCATCATGCCAGGCCCTTACCCCATGAGGCTGTCCAAGAAACTCGAGCCAGAACCCTGGTCAGTCAGAGCAGCTCTGTGACTCCAGGGCCTGTGCTGTAGGCCACCTGCCTGCCGAGAGCCAAGGCAAAACTTTCTGGAGATGCAGTGAGGAGTAGAAGGAGGTCTGTGCTTTAGAGGCAGACAGACCTGAAATCAAATCTCTGTGCTGCCACTTAATGGCTGGGTGACCTTGGGCAAGTCACTTAACCTCTCTGAACCTCCATTCCCCTCTATTATAAGGATAACTATAACAACCTCATAGAATTATTGCTAAATGAAATGAGATAATTACTTAAAATACTTAGCCCAATGCTGTCTTTGAGGCCAAGCGCCCTGTTATAACCTTGCATCAGGCATAGGGGACTCCACAGTGTAGGTTTTCTGTTCTCTTCCTTCTAGGAGATGACACTATAGCCCCAGCTATGGCCTGGGTGTGGGCTGAGCTCCTACGCACGCATCGTCTCATTCAGTTCCTACGACAAGCAAGTACCATCAACAGGCTCAGCTTACAGCTAAGGCGCTTGGACTGGTAACTCGCTGAGGGTGGCACAGCTGGCATGTGACAGCAGGGATTCTACCCAGGGCAGGTCTACTCCAGAGCAGCTTTCCTGACTATGGTGCTTCATATTCCAATAGATGACACTGAGGTGGCCCCGTGTTAAATCGTGTTTAGGTTGCCTCCCGACAGCCTGTTTGGTATGGAGCCAGGGTGCGTGTGTGTGTGTGTGTGTGTGTGTGTGCACGCATGTGCAAGCATGCATGTGTGCACACGTGTGAGCAAGTGTGGGTGTGTGCGTTTATCTCCCAGGTCAAGAGTAAGGGATGAGTCCTGGGCAGGCCTTTGAAGGAGCAACTGGCTCACGGGCGGTGTCCGTCAGATCTTGCCACTGACTGTCAACCTCAGGCAGTCACTGCGTTCTCCTGGCCCCGCTTTCCTGGCTTTGGAATGCAGAGCTCTCCCTGTGCTTTCCGTGGCAGGACTGCAGAACGGGCAGGACGGCGCCTTCCAGGTTCCCAGGCACCTGCTCTCAGACAATCCCTCTGAGGCCCTGAGCATCTCCTCCCGCCTGGGCGGTAGCTGGCTCTGGAACGGTCCACGCACCCCGTGGGAACGCTCTCCTGCTCCCCCAGCGACACGTGTTCTCCCAGGGAGGGGAAGCCGTGGCTGAGATTTCCCTGTATCCCCAGCACTATCCTAGGAACACGGTTGTGGTATTAATGTAAAGAATCCCTACTAGATCTTACCGCAAAAAGGAACATGCATGGGTATGCATGTACGGGCATGTGAGTGTGTTCCGATATTTTTCCTTGAGAGAGAATGAGCTTCTGTTTACAATGTGCTTTCTGAGGTACCTTCTGTAGGGTCACCTCCTCTGCCCTGCCGGGTGAGAGGGGGCCCAGGAGGCTAGGCGGCTCGCTGGAAGTCACAGACTCGCTCCATCCCAGTCTCCTCTCGCCGACCTGCCCGCAGCAGAGAACGGCTTGGCTGCGCTGCGAAGCTCCCTGTCCTGGCGGAAGGCAGGCAGGTGGGAGGGAGCCCCATGTCCCCGCCCCTGCGGCCTGGAATGCTGAGGGGCTGCCCATGGGGGAGTGGCAGGCGGGGCGCTGGCCCCTCTGGCTAGGCAGCCTCCCTCTCTGGTCAGCCCTCACCGCCTCTGTGAGATTAGTGTCCTCCTGAGTGGGCTGAGGACGACCAGGGCGCAGCGAGGCCTCTGGCAGGGAGGGAGGAGGCCCCGCCTGCAGTGTGCAAGGATGGGGGCCTTGAAGCTAGGGAAGACGGGAGGGTGTGAGGGGGCCACACCGCCCAGGGCTGCTACTCAGGGTCCCCTTCTGCTCCGCGGCAGCCCCAGGGCAGCAGGGGCAGGAAGGCCCAGATTGACACAGTGGTCAGCAGTGGTGGTGGGGTGTGTGTGTGTGTGTGAGAGACAGAGACAGGTGGCCCTGTGCGGGAGCTAGAGGCACCGCGGGAGAAGCAGCAGAGACGATGCCACACAGCTGGCATCTCCAGGGCAGCTGCCTCAGGCCTTTCCCTCCCTATTTCTATGCCCCTTGGCACCCCACTGTGCCCTAGAAAACAGGAGGTGGGCTCCCTGGCCATGGCAGCCTCAGAGCACGAGGCAGGCTGGTGGGTGCCTTGGTCCGAGCCCCTTTCTGACCACAGGCAGGTCAGTGGAGCCCCTGGGCCCGAGCGTCCCCCTGGGGGGTGGGGTGAGAGTCCTGCACTACACCAGGCTGCGCAGCTTCAAAGAGGTGGTGCACGTGGCGCGACTGGCATCAATAACGTGAGGGGCGCAGCCCTGCCGAGAGGATTCTGGACTTGGAGAATCACGGGAAGGCTAAGCCTGTGCTCTCAAATTGACTTAGTTATTTCCACCCTGATGCTGAGCAGGGATGAGCCAGTGTGTCCAGGTGGGGTCAGGGAGGGAAGGGAAGCTGGGGAAGGCTGGGGATGGCTGACCCACTGTCCCCCTCCATGACATTGATGGCCACGGCAGTGCAGGCCATGCTGGGTGTCCTGGGTGGGCTGCCAGCTCCTGAGTGGCCGCCCCCACCCCCTCACCAGCCTGTGCTGAGGCCCCTGTAAACCGCCCACCAAGAGCTGCCCAGCTGTCCTGGGACATGTCTGCTCGTGTTGTGTATGGGTCGTGTATGTCCCGGCCTGCGTTCCTCTCGTGGACCTGCCGAAGCCCGATTTCAGGAAGCAAACGCTGGCCTTGGTTTCAGGGAGACTCGATCTGAATTCAGCTCCATCACTGGGCAAGTTAGTCCCCTCCCGACGTCTCAGTTGTCATCTGTTAAATGGGAGTGACAATAATGCCTACCCCTAGGGCTGCTGGGATGATAAATATGAAAAAAGATATAACCAATATGTAACAAAGTACCTCGTATAAATGCAGTCAATGTTAGCCGTCAGTATTTGCTGTTACTGTGGTTTCTGTAAATGTCTCTCCCAGAGGGGACTCTGAATTCTATGAGAACGGAAACTATGTTTAATTCATCTTTGTTTCCTTTGGGATGCACAACACAATACCCGCTATAAAAATTCGGCATCTTTGTGCATTAAGCACCTACTATGTGCATGCATCATGCTACACTATCCTCAGGATCTTGCTTGTGATGAACCGCGAGGTGCAGGACAAACTGGTCTCCTGGATCACTGTGTGATACCAGGGTGTCTTTAGGGACGACGCGCCCTCTCTCCACTCCAGGCTCTTCTCTGCCAGCTACCAAGGTCCTCGGGGCTCTCACCTCCTCCTCTTGCTCCGAACCAGATGGGCGGAGCTCCAAAGAGCACTTGATAAATTCACACACACTCAGTTATCTATACCTGATAACCCCTTGATGTGTTGTTTCTCCGAGGGATTATTTTAATTCTAAGAAAGATTTAAATCTAAAGCAGGTGTTCTTCATATAGGTCCATGGAAGGTCTGAGTGCGGATACAGTCAACGTACTCACAGTTTTTGTTCCTGGAGGGAAAAGTCCACGTGTTGCATCAAATTTGCCATCGGTCTGTGAACCAAACAAGATTTAAGAAACGGTTCCCTAGAGTAGGGCTGCCGGGTAGAATTTTCTCTGGTGAAGGAAACGTTCTACATCTGTGCTGTCCAACATGGTAACCGCCAACCACTTGCGGCTATTGAGCACTTGAAATGTAGCTAGTGCAAGTGAGGAACTGAATTTTTAATTCTATTTAAATGAGTTGGTTTAGACTTAAATGTGGCTGGCAGCTACCATTAGACGACGTAGTGTGAGATGACAAAAATTCAGTGATGGAATTTTAGATAGATTGGAGAGGTGGCATTTTAGAGCACACAAGGGGATTCTTATGAACAAGAATTTCTCAAGGTCTCTGAAATTTAAAAATTCATTCATTCATTCAGGCATGCACACATGTGTCAACACTGACATCTGCCAAGTAGCCACCAGGCATGTGGTACTAAGAGAACAAATGGTGACTAAGAGAGTTGCCTGCAAGTCACTGGGACCAGAGTGTCTGCCCAGAACGTGCTGGCAGGTCCCTTTGGGGTGTCTTTGTGTTTAGAAAAGCAAAACCACCCTATTGGGTAGTCCGATCCTTATGCGGTTGGCAATCTTGTGAGCAAGAGAATGTTCCTTCCCCTTAGAAGGATGTTTGGCCCCCCCCCAGATCAGGAGAGAGTGGCGTGGGCGGGCTTGCGAGGTGGAAGAGGCTGGGGACGGCTGCTGGAGGACCAGATTCAGTTTATAAACGGAAATTTCATAGTTAACTTTTTGCGGACGTCGGTGAGGCAATCCTTGGAAACAAGGAACTTAGCATCTGGCTTTCACGGATTTTGAGGCTTCTTTTCTTACATGTGATCACCAGCTCATCTACTCCTGGGGCCGTGGGGACGATCAATTAGCTTTGACGGGTGAAGCTCCTACAGCTGTGCCTGTCGCACGGTGAGAGCTCTGCAGCGTCAGTTATTGTTGCTGTGGTTGAGAGATGCCCCGCGAATGCGGGAGTTGCGGGTGCTCCACACGTTTGTCGAATAAATGACTGAAATCGCTGAGTACGCAGAAGTAAAAAAGCATAGAACAGAACGAAACAAAAGCCCAATGTCAAGGTTTGCAGTGGCCTTTGCCAACCACGAAATGGCCCAGTGCCACAGGCGAGGCAATGGCAGTGTCTGCAGGGACAAAAGAAAAAGGGCTTCCATGACGGTATCTATAAGGGTCTGCCATCATGGCTTTGTGACCCGGCTCAGGGCGTGGGCTTCTCAAGTGGAAATGGTCTACGTTGCCCGAGACCTGCTTTAGCTGTCATGACCTAAGAACGCCACATGTGTCTAGCTGGGTCTTTTCAGCACTTGAGGCACGATGACCACATCCACATCTCCTGCAGCCAAGAGAGCTCCAACAATCCACACACTCAGAGACCAGAATTCGGTTCCAAATGGCCTATTTTGCAACAGCTCAAGAATTTCCAGTTGTGTCTGCTAATGAACATCAACCCCAGAAGTGGGACGGCACCACGGGACATCTGCAAGTGAGTTATGGAGGCACTTCTGGCCCTGCCAAGGAAGGGGACGGGCCAGCGTCCACAAAAATAGACAAAACAACTCCAAAGAGGTCCAAATTGCACACTATAGAAATTTTAAAACTTCATTAGGGTGAATAACCTCTTTTGTGTCTGGCTGCCATTAAGCCGGACACAGTCATAACTCCTTTCTGCTGGCTGCCTGCAGCCCTCAATGTGGTCTTTGTCTTGTCAACACAGAACCCTTTGGCCTCTAATTCTATTGTTCTGATTAAAATGCCAGAACTGTTCTCCAGATCACCGTTGATTTTATATCCTCTTAGAAGAAAAGGAAAAATGGAACTTCATCGGGCCAGTTCAATGTGTGAGGAATGGACATGATTTCAGGGTGGGGCGTGGAGGAGGAAGACGGTCCAGGTTAAGGTCACTAGAAGATTCTGTCTGCGTAGGTCCAAGAATGAGGTCTTCATGCTTGAGTGGAGAACCAGGCTGCACAAAGGAATGTGAGTTGGCATCTCTTGGAATGACCTCAGTCTCTGAAGGAATTCTTCCAGACTGGATATTTATGAAAAGTGATAACCCCAGCTCTGTCTGCCCAACCAGTGTTCTTTCTTCTCCCTCTACTCCTCTGGGTCGCACAGTAATGAGAGGGGGAGGAGAGGGAGCTCGGGACGTGGAATTGGCCAAACCTGGCTGGCTCAGTCACTTCCTAGTTGAGTAGCGTTGGGCTAATTTATTTATCGCTCTGAGCCTCTGTTTCCTTACCTGTGAAATGGGAATATTAAATCTATGCTGTGGAATCGTTGGAGGGTGAAATGACTGTATGCGAATCAAGTTACACATTAAGAGGGATTTTTGTTACCGTTATTTAACGTCTTTATTCAGCATTAAGATGTTGGGATCTCTAGTTGACCCCACCTATCTTGATTTCCTCAAAGAATCTTGTTTTCACCTTCAAACTGGATCTTCAAGCAACTAGTGCACTTTGCTCCAAGAACTCCTGGTTTTATGTCTCGTCCCCACCATCTCTGGCAATGCGCCTCCCTTTGCTATCCGCCACGCACTCACAAACCCTCCGTTCAACGCTGAACATTCGACACTCACTGAGCGCCTACTCCTGCGTTATCTGCATGCCAGGCCAATCAGGGAGCAAAACACAGATTTCTATCTTGGCTGAACTTACATCCTAGGGAGGGGAGAGAGACAGTAACTATGATACATAAGTGAGTTATACGATCTGCTACAAAGCAGCAAGTGCGAAGAGGAAACGAAAAGTAGGCTGAGAGTGTAGTGGGAGGCGTGGGCTGCAGTGGCGAGTAGGGTGCTCAGGGTGGCCTCGTGGACAAGGTGAAATTTTAACAAAGACGGGATGGGGGTGAGGGGTGAGGGAGCTCGCCAAGGCGATGGGTGGGAGAGGAGCTTTCTAGATGGAGGGAACAAATGAGCAGAGATCTGAAGGTGTGCCAGAATGTTCGAGGGCAGGAAGGAGCTGGGCTCAGAGTTTCAGAAAAGGCCATGCAGAAGGCGTTGGCAGAAAGCACAAATCACACAGGCATTTGCTAGCCATTGTCGGGAGTTGGAGTTGGACTCTTCCCCCAGTGGAAGGCCCCCGCAGGGTTTTGAGCAGAGAGAATTGATTGCACCCATCTTTTAAAGGGATCCTCTGGTTCTTGTTAAGAGTGGATGGTAGAGTGGAAGCCCGGAGACCCATGCGGAAGTCTTTGCCATAGAGTGCAGGATAAGGGGTGGCGGCTTGGACCAGGCTGGTGTTGGGGGGTGGGGAGACAGGTCAGAATCTGGGTCTATTTGGAGGCGGAAGCTCCAGGTTTGCTAACCCTTTGGATGCGGGTGTGAGAGGAAGAGAGGAATCAAGGGCATCTCCAAGGTTTTTGGCTGAGGGAGAGGGAGGATCGAGGTGCTCTCAGCTCAGTTGAGGAAAGGTGTGGGTGGCGACAGTTTTGGGTAGGAGGAGATTAGGAATTTTGGGTATGTTGAGTTTTAGATGCCTGTTAGACATCTAAGTTAAGATGCTGAGTGGGTGTTTGGATATACAAGACTGAAGTCCAGGAAAGAGGTCTGAGCTGGAAATATACATGTGGGAGTCACCAGCATAAAGCTGGTATTTAAAGCCATGTGACGAGATTGCCATGAGCCTCTCTTCCCACGATGCTTCTGCGCAGTGAATAGGCCACATAAGACCGCATTGATAGTAATGCCTCAGACCTCACTGCTCCGGGCTGACGCAGGACCCCCCAGCCCCTGAAAATGTTCCACCGCTCCCCCCTGGTACTTCTGGGAATTCTACGATGATATCTCATATGTGCTCACAAATAAGTCCAACCTTCCCAGCTACATTTTTTTTAAGAGATAGGGTCTCGCTTTGTTGCCCACGCTGAAGCACAGTGGTGTGATCACTGTAGCCACCAACTCCTGGGCTCAGGGATCCTCCTGCCACAGCCTCCGGAGTGACTGGGACTACAAGTGCACACACCATGACCAGCAGGCAGGTAGAGACAGGGTCTCACTATGTTGTCCAGGGTGGTCTCAATTCCAGAATGCTGGAATTATAAGCATGAGCCACCATGCTTGGCCTTCCCAGCTACATTGCTGTTCTATTGCCATGTCCAAGGGCATCAGTCAGGGGGCCTTGGCCAACGCACGGGAACCTCTGCCTTACCCCCACAAGCCCAGTGTCCCAGGCATCACTGAGACCCCACTGATGCTCCTTATCCGTCCTTGGGGTGTCACCATCCTTGTGCCACAGCTCTCAAGGGCCCAGAGTCTAAGTAGAGGTGGGGAGACACATCTTCCTGATTCTGTGTCGAGCTCTGTCTACTGGAGATCACTGCAGCTCTGTAAGCTAGAGCCAGGCTTCTCACACTGGGACAGGGTTGTCTGCTGGTACCCAGAAGTATGTCAGGGAGTACACAATGCCACAAGATAAATGCAGTGCATCTTATTGGAGCATCAGTTTTTCTCATGGAAAAAATGGAATAATTTTTAAACAGTAAAAGAACAATTATTTTGAAGAGCAGAATACAAAATTGGCATATAATTTGAAGTCAAACCCAAGATACATCTGTAATACTTCTCATTTATCACTATGTCACAGATCTCCCAAGGACCTCCCATAATCTTTCAATGGATGATTAGTTATAACATTTGATAAGTCCTAGGACACTGTCAGTGGTTGGAAGTGGAGTAGGAGAACAAAGCTCAGAGCACTTGTTAACTTTTAAGTCCCTCAGTTGGACTAAGTTGAATTAGCCAGGCACCTACCAGTGCCCAAGGTAACAGAGGTAGGATGGCAAAGTAGGGTGGTGAATTAGGATTTTGAGAGAAAACTTATAATTCAGTGTGGTGGGGTAGTAGTCTCTTCTTTATCTCTGTCCCCATATCTGAGTTTCTGGAATCATACAGACCTGAAACCAAAGCCAGACTCAACTATGGATAGTTTGAGATTCCAGGATAATTGTCCGTGATAAGACACAGTTCGCATCTCTCAGGGTCAGGAAGGAAGGAGATGCACTGACCGAGGAGACTTCATACTGAGATTTGATGGCGCAAGAGAACCGTACAGCGGATGCGGTACACAGTACGTACTACGCGTGGGATTTTGACAGGCAACCATGAGGAGGAGGAGGAGACACGCAGGGATTTCCGGGGAACACACCAGGAAGAAAGTCCACGCACCTCCCACTCCAACCAAACAACCCACACACCCCATAGCTAGTGAACAACCATGCAAGCTATAGCAGTACTGAGTTCTGAGCCAGTGGGTCCAAATGATGGTGTTCATCAGAACTTTGGAGCTTGTTAAATGCATTCATCTCTGGGCACCTCTTCCAGACCTCCTGAATCAGAATCTTAAAAAATATGTTTTTGTAAGGGCCTCTTAGGGTTTCCAGATTAAGTTCCATCTCACCCTGTCTCATGTTGACCTTGGCTCTGCCCTTGGTAATCACTCTGTGCCAGGGAACTGGCCGCATCCTGCAGAGAGTATGAAACCACCTAGACATGGGCTCCGCCCTCCAACAGCTCAAAGACCTGAGAAG
>NW_012139970.1:0-601 GCF_000956105.1 Propithecus coquereli
TAGAACTTTAAAAAAATCAACAAGAAAAAAATCAAACAACCCCATCAATAAATGGGTGAAGGACATGAACAGAAACGTTTCAAAAGAAGACAGGATAATGGCCAGCAAACATAAAAAAATGCTCAGCATCTCTAATCATTAGGAAAATGCAAATGAAAACCACAATGAGATATCACCTAGCTACAGTAAGATTGGCCTTTATCAAAAAATCCCAAAGCAACAAATGCTGGGGAGGATGTGGAGAGATAGAAACACTCTTACACTGCTGCTGGGACTGCAAATTAGTGCAACCTCTGTGGAAAAGAAGTTGGAGATGCCTCAAAGTTACAAGTAGAACTACCATTTGATCCAGCAATAGCATTATTAGGCATCTACCCAAAGGAATAAAAGTCATTCTATAATAAAGACACCTGCATTCGAATGTTTACGGCAGCACAATTCACTACTGCAAGGATGTGGAAACAATCCAAGTGCCCTCAATCCATGAGTGGATTAATAAAATATGGTATATGTATACAATGGAATACTACTCAATTATAAAAAAACAATGGCGATCTAGCACCTCTTATATTTTCTTGGATAGATCTTGAGCCCATCCTCC
>NW_012139970.1:651-1569 GCF_000956105.1 Propithecus coquereli
CTGTTCTTTGCCATAGCAGACCTAGAAAATCAGTGATAATTTCATCAAGAGATAAACAAGCTTCCCAAGATCTGTCATAGAAGCTACACTAAATATGAAACACATGTGCTTAAAATATGAATGTTGTATTTCTTATTTACAAATAAATGTAATAAACAAGCCACTTGTGCTCACTTATTATTTACTGTGCTTTTATTCCAATCTAATTGCATTGTCAATTCTAATCTAAACTTTGTTCCATGATCACTGAAGTAGCTAATTCAGAGTAGTTTGGCATATAAGTCTAACTTGTATTGATAGGTTCATTTTCATTGTAGTGATCTTTCTACCACAATAACCAAATACTCAAGCCATGGTAGGTTTCCACCTAAATCACTCTAGAGGTATGCTGTAAACATAGGCTTATCTCTCTTTGCCTTAGATATTTAAACTCTCTTTAAAAGTTGTAAGATCCCAGATAGCAAGGCTGAATTAGTCTAAACCTCAGTTTATACACTGTCATTTGTCTCTGTAAAAGTCCTCAATTATAAATTTTTAAACTTAATTTGGTTTCTATCATTCCTAGACTCAATTTTCATTCCATTCCACATAAAGACACCTAATCTGGTCTATTTAAGATGCAGTATGGCTTTAGATATACAAATATCTTCTCAAGGTATAGTAGTGAATTACATTGTATTTCCATAAACACCATTGTGTTATGAACCATATTTTAACTCAAAATTAAATTTTACTTTCTCTATTGTTTTGTGCACAACTGGTTGGTTGTTTTTAACTGCTTCAAGGTATTCCGCTTTTTATATCTAGCACATATTGTTTGTATCCATACTTCTATTAATAGACAATTAAATTGCATTCCAATTTCTGCCACCTCTCTCAATACTGTCATTAATATATTACTTCTCTTCCTATAAAGAT
>NW_012139970.1:3421-4071 GCF_000956105.1 Propithecus coquereli
GCTTATTTTCAAATGTTTGTAAAGTCACCTAGTACCATCATAACATTTTTATGTGGAAGTTTTCCCTTTGAAGCTTCGTATTACACGTAAGCCAGAATGAGTTTATTGATCCTTTTAACCAGCACCTATGGGCAGTTTTTATGTGTATAGGTATACATCAGTGATCTTAAAGGCAAGCAACAAAAATAAATTCTGTTTAACTTAAGCATAAAATACATTTATTTGAAGGGAATCTGTAGGCTCACACAACATACTGAAAGGCTGAAGAACCATGGTGAAGAAAGAGCTAAGGAAGGAAGACACAACCAAGATTATCTTCGGTTACAGATTTCATGGGTTTTTCCTGCAATGACATTGCTGTTGGAATTTGACACAGTTGTACTCATTCTAAGATACAGATTGTCACTGCACATAAAATCTTGCTTGAAATACTTGTTTGATTTTTTATCAATAAATTTAATGTAGAGAGAGAAAGACAAATTGCCAATATCATAAATGAGGAATGAAAGGGGATATATCATTAAGATCCCACAGAATTTAAAAGAATAATTATAATTACGGAATAATATGAATGAATTTATATCTATACATTTGACAACTTAGATGAAATGGACTGATTCTTCATATACACACTGCCCAAACACACTCAG
>NW_012139970.1:6296-6601 GCF_000956105.1 Propithecus coquereli
CAGGAAAAAGGACATTCATAGGGAGGCTTGTGATTCAACACATTATTTTGAATATTGATAAACAGAGAGTAAGTAAGTAAGTATTATTTAGAAAAGTTGTCTTTTCTAAGTAAGCAATGATACTGAGGTATGAAGTAATACATAAGGCAATATTTCTCTTTCTAAAAGTATTCCAACTAATAATACAAGAAGGATTGATAGAATTAGAGTCAATTTTGAGACACTCTAATAAATTAATGGATTTGAGAGCATTGATCATTAATGACTACTAACATCACAATAGAAGAGGTAACCAGATTTCTTGT
>NW_012139970.1:8531-8927 GCF_000956105.1 Propithecus coquereli
AGGAATACATGAGTCTATTATACTATAAATAAGCAAATGAATATATAAATACATAGAGGAAAGGCTCTGTTTTACTATAAAATTGCCAACTAATCGATATAGAAGGAATTAGAGAAATAGGGAATTAGCATTTGACAACCATTGTAAGGTGGTTCAGGCAAAAGTTTTCAAAAGAGGCTAATGCGTATGTGTGGAGTTTGGATGAGAGATGGGATTTGGGACTTTAAAGCACAATAATTTTATTGTAAATCCTTAATGGTATGTACCTATTATAAAGATAAAATATTTAGAGTAAACATATTATTTGTGGTCATTAGAATTGATGATCAGATTTTGTGTTTGCATTGTGGGGTAGAGCAAATGTGATACTTTAATTCCATTATTTTCCATGTAGTT
>NW_012139970.1:8977-10918 GCF_000956105.1 Propithecus coquereli
CAATTTTGAGACACTCTAATAAATTAATGGATTTGAGAGCATTGATCATTAATGACTACTAACATCACAATAGAAGAGGTAACCAGATTTCTTGTACTCCCTGACAGAAATATACTCTCTACCTCCTATGAAAGACTCTTGGGGAAAAGAAAGAAAGGAAGAAAGGAAGGAAGCGTAAATCTGATTAACCTCTAGAACCTATGACCACATTCCAGGAAATACAGAGACAATGCCATGGGGATGTAATTAGCAAAATTTAGTCTGTGAAAAATACAACAGGTCAAGTGACCTAGTTTCTTCAATAAATGAATTGCAAGAAAAAAAAAAGATAAAGAGATTAAAAGAGACTTTTCATGTGAATTACAATTTGTATTAATAAAACTTGTTTGAATGCTCAAACAAACTGAAGACAAAATTGACCTTTAGGAGATAATGGGGGTTTGAAACTTCAAGTAGGTATTTGAACTTATGCCTAAAGACTCTTAAAGAGTTTACATGACAGAGACACAAACTTAAGTATTATGGACAAAAATGATATTATTCATGAGATTTTCCTTGAACTAATAAAGGAAATGGGTAGATGAGTAGCTGAAACCAAATTAGCAAAATTGATAATTATGAGCGATGGGTACAGAGGGCCCAAAATCTCATTCTATCTAGTTTTGAAAAGGTTTAAATTTTTCCAAAACAAAATGCTAAAAACAATCAGAAAAATGTCTTGACTTCCTCCCACTCACAGAAGATTCAGCATTCTGTGTGATTCTTTCATATTTCCCACAATAATCTTCTTTTCTACTTTTCAGTGTTTAAGCTGTTATCTAGCCTATCTATTCTCATATATGTTACCATTTTATGAATTTAAAAGTTCTATTTTGGTATATTTTCAAACATATATCTTTTTATTCTTTCATTCCTTTTAATTTATTTTTAATTCTAACTTAAAACACTTCTTAAGTGAGCATGTAATACTGTATGTATTCAGACGTCTCACTGTTCTCAATCTATTGTTGGTATTTTTATTCAGTCTTACTCATCATAGTTGATCGTTTCTTTGTGTATTTGTTAATTCTTCTTTATTGCAAACTCATACTAACTGTGATTCATCGAAATCTTAGTGATGCCATTCTCATTTTTTGTTGATGCCCTTCTTGAAGGTGGATGTTTTCTGAGCCACTGTTTAACTCATGGTATTGGCCTTTTTCGATAGCTTTCTTTTCATTGAATGTCTTCTTTCTCAGCCTTGTCTCCATTGCCTCGAAATCTTTAATTCCCAAAGCTTTTCATTCCAGCTATCAAATTTATCCCCAAGTCATCAAACTTTCTTGATCTCTTCTTGCTCTGGTTTTAGCTTGCTCTTATATTTTGTTTAAATATCAGGGGAACTCAAAAATGTATTTACTGGTGTGATGGTTTTAATTCATCCATCGTAATTTTGTATTTCTTTAGGGGGAAGGGGTCATTTAAATAAATCTATACCATATCACTTCCAGAAGTGGAACACAGTCTTAATATTCCAATGTCTCTTAAGAAAGTTCTTATAGTCATCATTAAAACTATAGACTAAATAAGAGAAATTTGATTCGAAATTATATGTCTGAAAAATATGAATGCATAAGAAAATAAAAATTACTATAGGCAATAGATTAATGTATTATATATTAAGTTTTATAGAAAGTATAAAATTATTGCAATCTTTTAAAAAATGAAAACATATAAACTCGTTTTTTCTAACAGTAATTTTTACTGGGATCCTACTACTTATTTATTCTCCATATATACAGGATATTTAAAGTATAGATCTTAAATGAGTGATTTTTCTTACAGATTTCTTGGTTTTTATGTATTTATTTGGTACTGTTTCAGAAATTACATGCTTCCACAAAGACACTGAGGCTCATAATCAGAATGTCTGAATAATTCAAACTGAAGTATATGAAAACC
>NW_012139970.1:10968-11395 GCF_000956105.1 Propithecus coquereli
CAACTCCTAGTGGAAAATAAAAAAGAAAAAAAAAAGAAAAATCTTAAAAAAAAAAAAACTTGGCATAATATAATAAAATGCTTTAAAAGCATTTTAAATTCTTAAAAACTATAATTTAGGGCTTTGTTTTAATTAAATGTATACTTTAGAAATTCTGTTAATGGCATACATAGCTTATTTGTGAGAAACACAAAATTAAAATAAATAAATGATACAACTTCCAGTAAAACATTCCTTACTGAGCACAATACTTTCAACTTCTGTTTAAATCATCACTATTTTATCAATTTGAAAAATTGTATGTCAATTTAGATGCAAATAGATCTGTCAGCTTTTTGTGGTGGTAAATAGAAGTTGGAGGGTAGAGATGGTGGTGTAGTGAAATAACTATTCTAATAAATTTTTAACTAATTACTTTTTTCTTTTC
>NW_012139970.1:13980-14263 GCF_000956105.1 Propithecus coquereli
TTGTTAATCCACTCATGTATTGATAGATATTTCGGTTGTTTTCACATCTTTGCGATTGTGAATTGTGCTGCTATGAACATTCGAGTCTAGGACCATATCACCCTGAACGCGCCTGATCTCGTCTGATCTGGGAAGCTAAGCAGGATGGGGCCTGGTTAGTACTTGGACGGAAGATACTTATTTTGACATGAATCTTCCCTAGGAGAAAGGTTTACCTTAGTATCCTGTGCTGCAGTAAGACAGTTATCACTCAGTTTCCTGCTGTCTGTCTCACGAAAATATA
>NW_012139971.1:0-346 GCF_000956105.1 Propithecus coquereli
TTACACATGGATAGGTATATCTATAGGATCGATTTCTAAAAGTGGTATCACTGGGTATAAAGACATGTGCAGTAAAATTTGGATTGCCATTGCCAAATTGCCCTTCTGGAGGACATACAGATTTGCACTTCTGCTGGAAGGGATGAGAGTGCTTAATTCCCACTCTTCCCACAGAGAATTAGTTATCGAACCTTTTGATTTTTACCAATCTGGTGGGTAAAAAATTGTGCCTTAGGAAACATTGTTTTGCATTTCTCTCAGTATGAGTGATGTTGAACGTCTTTTCATACACTTAAAAGACATTTGTATTTCATTTTTTTGTTAAGCTTAGTTTTCTACTGGGCTT
>NW_012139971.1:12122-13198 GCF_000956105.1 Propithecus coquereli
AAAATAAAATAAAATATAAGCCCCTTGAAAGTGTAAATTTAAATTATTAGATCCAATTAGACTGGGACAAAGGAAGACCTTCATTATGGGGATTATTCCAGTTGATTAATTGTGAAATAGCCAGGATTTACCCAGAGAAGTCTGGGTACTGAAATGCCTGTGCGAAACAGAGCTCTTAGCAAGGAAGGGCTTCCCAGTGCAGCAAAAGCACAAGAACTGTCCATTACAACAGCACCAAAAAGAATAAAATACTTGGCTATAAATTTAACAAAGAAGTGCAAAATTTATACTCTGAAAACTATAAAACATTGTCGAAAGAAATTAAAGAAGACCTAAATAAATGGAAAGGCATCTCATGTTCAAAGATCAGAACACTTAATATTATTAAGATGGCAACACGCCCCAAAGTGATCTACAGAGCCATGCAGTGCAGTCTCCATCAGAATTCCAGCTGGGTTCTTTGCAGACGTTGACAAGATTGTCCTAAAATTCATATGGAATACAATGGACTCAGAATAGCCAAAATCATCTTGAAAAAGAAGAACAAAGTTGGAGGACTCAATTTCCTGATATTAAAACTTACTATAAAGTTATAGTAATCAAGACAGTATGTTATTGGCATAAGGATAGACATAAAGACCAATGGAATAGAATTAAGATTCCAGAAATAAACCTTCAAATTAACAATCAATTCAGCAAGGGTGCCTAGAACATTCAATGGGGAAAAGAATAGTCTTTTCAACAAATGGTTCTGGGACAACAGGATATCCACATGTAAAAGAATGAAATTGGATGCCCAATCTCACACCAGTATGCAAAAATTCACACCAAATGGATCAAAGACCCAATTATAAAAGGCAGAACTATAACACTTATAGAAAAAAATACATGTAAATCTTCAAGACCTTGAATTAGTCAATAGTTTCTTATATACAAAGAACACCTGAAGTAAAAATAACCAAAGAGATATAGGAAAATTGAACTTCATCAAAATCAACAATTTTTGTGGTTCAAAGGACACCATCAATAAAGTAAAAAAAAAAACCTCCACAGAATAGGAGAAAATATTTACAAAT
>NW_012139972.1:0-1133 GCF_000956105.1 Propithecus coquereli
CAAGTGACACAGTTTCCCTGTTGTAGCTCAAATATCACTTCTTTAAGGATGTCTTTCCCACCCACACCATAGACTATGTGACATAATCTGTTTTATCTTTTCACAGCACCTTCAACTCTTATCACAAAGGTAGTTAAATAATTATATAATTGATTTTTAAATTTATGCTTCTCCTCCTAAAATGTAGAAGGAAGAGGAAGCCTCTACTTTTCCAACACAATAAACCCAGCACCTATTCCCAGATGACTAGTCTGGCTAGCCTTTCTGTATGACAAATGACAGAGCAGTGTACTAGAAATGCCATGGGAATTATACAGATTTTTAAAAGATTTATTGACAAAACAATCATGCAATTTGCTATCTCTTGTAACATGATACTCTTTCTGCCAACAAATCTGTGATAGTTTATAACCATCTCTTTCAGTTTTATATGAAAATTAATGGGTTAAGTAGCATTCTGTATTCTATACCTGGGCCTTATTTTATAAAGTTGTTCTGTTTGGGAAAGATTAGGAGAAAGAGATTAATTCATGTCTTACTGATTCCATTTCTAGTCAAAAATATCTCATTCTTAGAATTCATTTATTCATGGTTCCTTTTCTAATGATCTCAGTGGCAACTTGTTTTCAGGTTTATTTTTCCACTGCCTCACTGAAATTCCAAGTCGCTATAAATCCTATGGACAATTGCTGTTACTTCAGTTACCAGGCAGTTAGGTGAAGGCAGATGACACAATGGATCACATTAACAAGGCAGCCAGAATCCATTAGCTCTCTACTAAGTTTCCCACACAATGTAGACAATAGATATACCTGCCATAGGAGTTAGTCCTCTCAGTGTTATTGTTTATGAAGCAAAATGATTTCCAAGATCATGTTCTACTTTATAATGACTATTATTATGTTCTCTGATATTGCTTGATAGTCTTTTGTGGCTCTGTCCAAACATTCTTGAAATCATGCACAATTTTATTTGCTTGTGTTAAATTCCTTTTTAATTGAAACACACTTGCAAAGTTGAAAATATTCCTGTCATTCTCACAGACGGCTGGAATATAACTTGGATACACCCTTTTTGGAAGACTTGGCAATATTCAATGTTCATACAATTTGACTTTGCAATTTCACCTCTAA
>NW_012139972.1:1713-2636 GCF_000956105.1 Propithecus coquereli
TGCCTATATAATGTTCAAATTTCTCTCACATTTCTAGTAAGATATTTAAAATAATTATATGGAATTTATCAAACAACTATAATAAGAAACTACATTATTAATTTGACCTGATAGTGTCTTAAGGCAATTTCTTAGAATAATAGGAATAATTTTTTTTCATAGGGTTGCTATGCTAAGTGCAATGATAGATGCACTGCAGTATCTAATTTTTTCCCCATTTGGTTCTTTAGCATATTAGCATTTAAGTTATTAAGATATAAGGGTTATTTTTGAGGGAGACTGAAATAGGTTTAATGAGGGCAATTGCCTTCCCTATCATATACCCAGTGTCCTGCACAAAGTCAGTACTCAAAACATGTGTGAAATGACTAAATGCATAATGACCTCGCATTTAATACAAATTCATAACTCTCTCATTTAACACCAGTTGTTAAGGCATTGACTTAAATATTTTCAATATGAAGTTATATATGTAGTTATCCCTATTCAGAATGAAATGAGACTAAAAATAATTATCATGCTTATTACTAATGAATAGCATTTTAAAAATACCTATCAAGTTTAATAATCATTTAAATACATTAAATGCAAATTACAAAATTGTTAACATGTATTATTTTATATGTATTTTCATAGCTTGGGAAAGGGAATGATTTGAGATGGTATGTCTTTTCTTTTCATGTCTGATAATGCTGGGTGGGTATGATACATAGAATTACAAAATCAAAAAGAACTTATGGAGTCACACAGTCCAACTCTATATTTCAAGTAGGGATAGATAGCAGATTTTATTCTTAAATAATTCCAGTATACTAAAGAACTGTGCTTATTTTAAAACTCTATTGAGAGGATCATATGGTCTTTGTTTTTGCTTCTATTTATGTGGTGAATTACATTTATAGACTTGCATATGTTGAACCATC
>NW_012139973.1:0-1308 GCF_000956105.1 Propithecus coquereli
CTCTATAGATTTTGTTTATCTTTTCAAAGAACCAACTTTTTGTTTCATTGACCATTTGTATTTTTTTTTGTTTGTTTCCATTTCATTTAGTTCTGCTCTAAGATTTGTTATTTCTTTTCTTCTGCTAGCTTGGGGTTTGGTTTGTTCTTCTTTTTCTGCTTCCGTGAAGTGTGATATTAGATTGTTAATTTGTGGTATTTCTGTCTTTTTGATATAAGCATTTAAGGTTATGAACTTCCCCCCTTAGCACTGCTTTTTTCTGTATCACAGAGATTTTGGAAGCTTGTGTCATCTTTGTTGTTCAGTTCAAAAAATTTTTTGATTTCCATCTTAATTTCATCATTGACCCAAGAATCATTCAATAGCAGGTTATTTAATTTCCATGACTGTGTGTAGATTTGAGATTCCCTCTTGGAATTGATTTCTAGTTTTATTCCACTGTGATCTGAGAAGATACTTAATACATGGTATAATTTCAGTTTTTCTGAATTTACTGAGACTTGTTTTGTGGCCTACCATGATCTATCTTGTGAACTGTCCCATGAGATGATAAATGGAATGTATATTCTGTAGTTTTGGGGTAGAATGTTCTGTAAATGTCTGTTAGGTTCATTTGTTCTAGTGTCTCATCTAAGTCCAGTGTTTCTTTGTTGATTTTTTGCCAGTTCTGCAGTGGAGTGTTGAAGTCCCTAACGATTATGATGCTATTGTTTATTTCCTTGCTTAGATCTAGCAGAATTTGTTTCATGAATCTGGGAGCTCCTGTGTTAGGTGCATATATATTTATGACTATTATATCTTCTTGCTGAATTGCTCCTTTGATATAATGACTGTTTTTGTCTTTTTTCACCATTGTTGATTTTAAGTCTATTTTATCTGATATAAGAATAGCTACTCCTGCCTGCTTTTGGTTTCCATTTGTATGGAATAATTTTTTCCATCCCCTTTTCCTTAAGACTGAGAATCCTTGCAAGTTAGATGGGTTTCTTGGAGACAGCATATATTTGGGTTGTGTTTTTTCATCCACTTGGCCAATCTATGTCTTTCAAGCAGAGCATTAGGACCGTTTACATTCAATGTTAGTATTGATGTATGAGATACGTTCTTCCCATCATGTTGAATGAATATGAGTTAATCATGTACAATATGACAATTTAAAAATTATTCTGTTGATTGTGGCATGGAATTTGGTTGCCTTTAGTGATTAGTAATAAAATTACTTTATTCTTTGAATTCTTAAATCCAAAACTAACAATCATGGTAGGATTAGGAGACAGCAATTAAACACATAAAGGTTAAAATTATTCC
>NW_012139973.1:3038-3430 GCF_000956105.1 Propithecus coquereli
TAAAAACATTGGGATATTCTATGACTTAGCAATCTTATTCCCACATGTCTAGTCAACAGATTCACATATACATGTGTACCAAGTACATGAGTGTTCAAAGCAGCTTTATTTATAATAGGCAAAAAGTGGAAATATTCTACCGATAACTAAATCGATGTATATTCACACATGGAATACTATATAGCAACAAAAATAAATCATTATATAAGTAATATCAAGGTCAAATCTTAAAAACATAACATTGAGAAAAAAATCAGGCATAAGAGAATACAGACAGTATGATTCCATTTATAAAAAAAAATCACAAGTCTAATCTGTGATGTTAGAAGTATGATAGTGGATACACTTTACAAGGTAGAATGGAGTGGTGATTGTGAGGAGCCATGACAGGG
>NW_012139974.1:0-1076 GCF_000956105.1 Propithecus coquereli
TTTTTTTTTTTTTATTTCTGCATACTATGGGGGTACAAATGTTTAGGTTATGTTGCCCTTTCCCCCCGACCCCCGTCAGAGCTTCAAGCGTGTCAATCCCCCAGATGGTGCGCTTCGCACTCATTATGTATGTATATACCCATCCCCTTCTCTCCGCTCCCATCTGCCTGACGCTGGATAAATGTTATTCCTATATGTGCACTTAGGTGTTGATCAATGAAACCAATTTGCTCGTGAGTACATGTGGTGCTTATTTCTCCATTCTTGCGATACTTCACTTAGTAGAATGGGTTCCAGCTCTATCTAGGAAAATACAAGAGGTGCTATATCACCATTGTTTCTTATAGCTGAATAGTAATACCACATTTTATTAATCCACTCATGTATTGATGGGCACTGAGTTGTTTCCACATCTTTACAATTGTGAATTATGCCGCTGGTAACTTCTACCTTAAGTCTTACAAATCCTAGCTTAAAATTCTCTCCAAAGAGTTTATCATGCCATCCTAGATTGAGGTCATGTTTCTTTCTTCAGTGGTTTCCAAAGCATCGTTTTTCAGATTGAGGGTTGTGACCCATTAATGCTCCACGAAATCGTTTTGGTGGGCTGTAGCCAGACTTAAAACATGTAATAGAAAAGAAAGAAAGAAAAAATATTAGAATGCAGCTTATGTGGTAAGGCTAAAAAGTGATTTATGAAACTTTTGTTCTTTATGTATCTATTTTGTTTTTTATATTTCTAAGGCTAAAAAGTGTTTTATGAAACTTTTTTATGTATCTGTGGTAAGGCTAAAAGATATTTTATGAAACTTTTGTTTTTGATATATCTAGAGGCGTGTGTTTATGTTTATGTATGATGATTTAAATATATTTCTGTGGGTTGTGGTCAACAGGTTTGAAAACCAGTGCCTTAGAGCAACTCTCATTTTTATAATTTTTCCCGTAATTATTCTTGAGAAACAGTAGTCTATGTGTGGAGTGTTGAGAGCCTAAACTAGGCTAGTGGCATTAGTGATATATTAATAGAATAAAAGATCTGTTGTTCTAAAGGTTTTATTTTGTTACCTTTCACATAT
>NW_012139974.1:4256-4748 GCF_000956105.1 Propithecus coquereli
GTTTTCAATTCTCTAGGAATAGAATTGCTGGGTCATATAGTAACTCTATGTTTAACTTTTTTAGGAATGGCTAAACTGTTTTCCAAAGCGGCTGCGTGATTTTACATTTGCATCAGCAGTATATGAGAGTTTTCATTTCTCTACATCCTCGGTGACACTCATTATTTTCCATTTAAAAAAATGATAGCCATTCTAGTGGATGTGAAGTATCTCATTGTAGTTTTCGTTTGCATTTTCCTAATGACTAATGATGAGGATCTTTTCATGTGCTTGTTGGCCATTTGTATATCTTCTTTGGAGAAATGTCTACTTAAATTATTTGCCCATTTTTTTGGTTGGATTCTCTTTTAGGTTTTTGATTAAATTGTAGGAGTTTTTATATATTCTGGATCCTAGACCCTTAATAGATATGTGGTTTGCATATGTTTTTTCCATTCTTTAGGTTGCCTTTTCACTTTCTTGATAGAATCCTTTGATGCACAGAGGTTTTTA
>NW_012139975.1:0-402 GCF_000956105.1 Propithecus coquereli
AAAGAACCAGCTTCCATTGTTAGAAAACCCATCTGGACCATCCTAAACTGGTTTTGGTGGGGTAAATATTGACATTTTGAAATAATACTCTAGCCAGGCCTGGTGGCACACACCTGTAACCCCAGCTACTTGGAAGGCTCAGGTGGGAGGATCGCTTGAGCCCAGGAGTTCGAGACCAGCCTCAGCAACATAGCAAGACCCCATCTCTGCGAATGAAAACCGAAAGTATTAAAATAACACTCTGATTTAATATATTTCAATTCCCTAAAGTCTTATTTATCCAATCATACTGTGCCACAAAAATATATATAGTTAGACAACAATATGGTTTAATAACTTTTCTGTGATCATAAGTCCCTAAATATTAAAAGAAGTCTCCAGAATTGAGCTAATGTTACAATT
>NW_012139975.1:2502-5236 GCF_000956105.1 Propithecus coquereli
CAGAATTTGGGTGTTTTCCATGAATAGCCTCTTTGCTCGTGAGGAAACTTTGACTTCATTTCTCCCTCCTAATTAATGTGTTGGTACATGTCCCATGTTAGCCATCTCACTTCTGAACTCCAGGATGGGGAGAGGCCACGAGAAGCTTTGCCATGGTTTGCAACCTGAATGGAAGGAGGCACTGCAGCCTTGGTCTCTTGTGTCCTTGCAGGGACTCACCCGCTGGAGCAATGCAGTGTTTGCCAATAGCTGGAGAAGGAAGGAGGCGAGGCTGTCACGTGGAAAATACTTCCTATTGCCCCATTGGTGCCCCAGAGGTTTTTAGATACTAGGACTGTGCATCCAGTAGGACTCTGGGTTTGTGAGCGGCGTGCCCTCTTTGTTACGGTAGAAGGGGAGATTGGGAATGAGAACTGGCAGGATGGTTTGATCACGGATCAGGGCTCAAGCTGGTCAATCTTAGGTAGAAGTACATATGCATGTCGAGGGTCCAGACATTGATTCCTTTAAATCCAGTGGTTCCCGGTCTTTAGAGTGCCTCACATTCACTTGGAGTGTTTGTAAAAGCACAGGTGGCTCAGGAAATTTTACCCCAAAATATAACTCCTTGGTATAAAGAGTATTTTGAATTAAAGGCTCTTAGAGATCAACAGGCCATGGAAGGAACTTTCCTTCTTTCTTCATAGAAAACCAAACCCATCAAAAAGTACAGTCAATTTCCTTTCCCCTCCCTGTTATCCGAATATATTGCAGGAAAGAAGATCAAGAATGCAATCAGACATGGCCCACACCATTTTAAATATATTAATAATACCCGTCTCTCAGGTTAATTTCCAAAGAGAATCATTTACAAGTCGATCTGTTTCCCCTCGTCCATTCCTTCTCCCAAGTATCTATTCATCCTCCCTAGTAAACACTTGTGGGCACTCAGCAGGACTACCTATATTCCTCGTCTCCCCTCCCCTCTAAAACGAGGGTGTATAAACTTCTGGACCCTATCGGAATATTGGATAATTACTCTGTGATTCTCCCTGTGCGAACGGTAAATAAATCTCTTTCTCTTAATAATCTGCCTTATTGTGAGTTGATATCCCAGCGAACCTTCCTGGACAAAGGAGAAGTTTCCCCTCACCCCCACAGTTTGGTGTAGTTGGCAGGATCTCCCAAGCTGCACCGCTCTTCTGAAAGCCACAGGGAGGACAATCTGGACTCTGGCCAGCTGGCAACACGGCAACATGTCTTAGTTGCCAGTCAGACGCCCGGTTTTCCTCTGTCTCTCTGTGGGCTCTGGTTGAGCAGATGGTAAAAGTCATCGTCTCATTTGCATTTCCAAATTTAAGATTAATGAGAGACGATGTTTTTGTAAGTGACTAGTCTTGGCACAATGACTCTGGTATATTTTTTGGTGCTTTATGGTATGAATATTCATATTGTCTGATCCTTTTCCTCTCAGAAATATTGTTGTTGCTTTCTTTTGTCATTGTCTTTCTGTGTTGTTCTGTCATATAGAGGGTTATCACAGGGTAGAACATGGGCCTAGAACCCCTATAAGCCCACGGTTCGAACCAGCCCTGCAGTCTAGCCAGTTGTACGATTCTGACTGTTGCTGCCCACCCAGGTTCATTTGCCCACTGCCCAAGAGAGACTCCAGCACTGCCACGTGGTTGGAGAAACTCCATAGAGAGTACAGTTCAGCATTTGCCTGGAACATTGGCCACCTTTGCTTGGCCAAGACTCAGTGATCGGCAAAGAGGAAGGAGCAGAGAGGAATGCAAGTAAATGGAGCGAACTCTACCCAGGACAACAGCTAACATTTTTGCTTCCAAACATTTTAACTAAATTACCCTTCTAGGCGGAACCAATAAGCTTTAAGCCAGGTTATAGCTTAATCAAAGAAGCAAGAGGTATCTCCAGAGAGGTAGAAAACAGTTTTTATGAGATCTAAAAAGTCACAGAAATGGCAGAAAGTCTCACTAGCATCAACAAACGGCAAAAGCCAAACAAATACCAAACCAGAACAAGTTAATTCCCTGCCCAAGAATCGAACCCAGGCTGCTGAGGTGAATGCACAGAATTTCAGCCATTAGACTACAAGGTAAACTGACTTCTGCTGTTCTTCCCACAGAGGCAGTACTCAAAGGTTTTTTATTTTCATTTTAGGTCATATATTTGCTCTTCAATTTTGTCAAGAGAAGTTTTTTTTTTTTCTTGAGACAGAGTCTCAGTCTGTTGCCCAGGCTAGAGTGAGTGCCATGGCATTAGCATAGCTCACAGCAACCTCAGACTCCTGGGCTCAAGCGATCCTCCTGCCTCAGCCTCCCGAGTAGCTGGACTACAGGCATGCGCCACCATGCCCGGCTAATTTTTTATGTATATTTTAAGTTGTCCAGATAATTTCTTTCTATTTTTAATAGAGACAGGGTCTCGCTCTTGCTCAGGCTGGTCTCGAACTCCTGAGCTCAAACAATCCGCCCATCTCGGCATCCCAGAGTGCTAGGATTACAGGTGTGAGCCACCGCGCCCGGCCAAGAGAAGTTTTAAGGTTAGCCACAATATTGTTACATGTTCTCCTTTTAGTTCTTATCTTTTCATAAATACAATTGTTTAGAATAAGAGATCTCTAAGATCTATTTTTAAATTGAGGAGTCTTTAAAAGATCCATTTTGGCCATTAATTTTTAACAAAGTACTTATTTTAAAGTGGGTATCAATGCAAAAAGGCCTTCCAAAAATTC
>NW_012139976.1:0-1155 GCF_000956105.1 Propithecus coquereli
TTGAAGAAGTCATTTTAAACCCCCCAAATTTAAAGGAACATTAAATCCTTGTAGTGTTAAAAAAAATAAATGTACTAATGTGATATGGTTTGGATGTTTGTCCTCTGTAAGTCTCATGTTGAAATTTAATCCCTAGTATTGGGGGTGGGGCTTAGTGGAAAGTGTTTGGGTCATGGGGGCAGATCCCTCATGAATGGCCTGGTGCCCTTCCCATTGGTAATGTGGGATTTCCAGCTCCATTAGTTCGCCCCAGAGCTGGTTGTTTAAAAGAGCCTGTCACCTCCTCTTCCTCTCTTGCTCCTTCTCTAGCCATGTAACATGCCTGCTCCACCTTCAACTTCCCCATGAGTAAAAGCTTCCTGAGGCACTCACCAGAAACAGGCGCCAGCACCATCCTTGTTGTTCAGCCTACAGAACCTGAGCCAAATAAAACCTCTTTTCTTTATAAATTACCCAGCCTCAGGTATTCCTTTAGAGCAATGCAAAACGGATTAAGACAAAATGTGTCTGCATTTTCCTTATGTGTCTTGAGTATTGGGTAAAATCCTGTCAAGCCCTGGCTCCAGTCCTGAGGAGCAGAATGAGAATCCCTGCAACAGAAAATGAGAGGAGCACCCGCCCAACATTTCTAAAAATAGCCGGGGTCAATTAGGACACACCGTTATTAAATGTGACTGTCAGTTATTTCACTCATAGATCAAAAAGGGAAGTGTATTTCAATTATCTAATACTTACATGAAAAGTTGTTTAACTTGTTGCTGCTTGTATTTGATTGCCTACACCTATGTCTCTGGAATATACGATTTTCCAAGACAAGCTTTCCACATTTTTCTGGAACATGACATTTTACTAGATGATTTGAGCACAAATATGGAAATGAATAGATAAATTATGATTTCATGATAATTCACAACTTCATAGTCATAGGAAATATATGCAGGTGTTTCCTTGGATTATTCTCATGTAAACCAAGAATAGGAGTAAGATAAGGAAGAAGTCCTAGAGGATTTAAAATCACTCTTTGCCAATAGATGTTTTTTGATGGAAACATATGAGAAACATTGCACTCAATACCAAACAAAAAATTATATCCTCAATTATATCTCTATAGAGAAAACTCAGGCATATCAATATTTCTATTAAAGCAAACACACC
>NW_012139976.1:3170-4106 GCF_000956105.1 Propithecus coquereli
AAAGCAGGTTTGATTGTAGACAGAAGCCAAAACTTAGATAAGTGACCCTTAAAGAAATAAATATTCCTGTTTATGATGGTCGTTATTATTTACTCACTCATTGCCTTACCCCAAGGGTAGGAGTAAGTTACAGAGAAATGAAACTACGTGGAGAGAATAAAATAAAAATAGAAGTTCCATCTTTTGGTCCAGAGGAACCAGAATCCTCTGTAGGCAAAGTATATAAAATAATTCCAAAGGAAACCTGGAGGAGATTTCCTAATTCTATGCATTAACCCTCACTTGTATTAGCCTAATGCCTAATCTTACAAGACATGGGACAGACCCAAACAACATAACCAAGGCTTTCAAAGCTGAACTGAGATGAGAACCACTCACATCAGTTTCAGACTAAGCCGTGGATAACACGAGTGCAGCAGATGAAAACCAACACAGCAAAGACTTATAGCAGTAATGAGAAGATAATATAAAATTATTGTTTTTTAAAAAAAATTCTCGATAGTAAAAAGAAACTGTAGAAAAAGAACCAAATGGGAAACTTGGATCTGAATAATACAATAGGCTGGAGAGAGGGAATAGGGGAAGGGAAGTCAGTGAATGGGGTCAGCTGCAAAATGTAGATGAGGGAGGAAAGGGCTAATTAACATAAGACCTACCAATAGATATTTTTCAAGTTGAAGAACAGAGGGGAAAAAAGATTGAAAAAATATTGACAAATCACAAGGCACGTGTGGGAAACTATCAAAGAGTATAACGTACGTATAATTGGAATATCAGGAGAAAATGAGAAAGAAATTGGCTTATCTTAATGCATATATATAAACAAACACACATGCAGATACACATTCATATAAAAATAATGGCTAAAAATCATAAACATGATAAATATACTTGTAGATTTCAGAAGCTAAGGATTTCAGACAAGGTAAACTCAAA
>NW_012139977.1:0-566 GCF_000956105.1 Propithecus coquereli
AAATTTTCAAATACTTTAAAACTAAACAGTAGACTTCTAAATAATATATAAGTCAAGGAGAAAGTCTTAAGGAAAATAAAAAATATATTGAACTGAATGAAAATGAAAATACAGCAAGCCACAATTTGTATGACAGAGCTAAAGCAGTACTGAGAGGGAAATTTATAGCACTAAATACATACATTAGCAAAGAGGAAAAGACTCAAATCAATAATTTCGACTCCTACCTTAAGAATCTAGAAAAGGAAGAACAAAAGAAGCTTAAAGCAAGCAGGCACAAAGAAATAATAAAGATAAGAACAGAAATCAATGAAATGGAAAGGAGAAAAACAATGAAACAAAAACCTTGTTCTTTGAAAACATCAGTAAAATGTACTGTCAAAGAAAAAAATGAGAAGGAAAAGATTTCCAATATTGGGAAGAAACAGGGTTTATTATTACAGAGCTTGCAGGCATCAAAAGGAAAATAAGAGAATACTATCAACAACTTTAGCCAGATAAATTTGCCAACTTAGATGAAGTAAACTAATTTTTTGAAAGCACAAACTACCACAAATTACCAAATA
>NW_012139977.1:3941-4232 GCF_000956105.1 Propithecus coquereli
TAGATTAGTGATTGACATTGGTTTAAGAATGGGTGGTGGAGATTATGAGAGGAAACATTAGTGATTCATGTAGTGATGAAAGTGTTATTTTGTCTATACCAATGTTAATATTCTGGTTATGATATTGTTCTACAGTTTTGCAAGATGATGCCTTTGGGGATAATTGGGAAAAAGGAACATGGGGTCTCTATGTATTATTTCTTACAACTTTGTGTGTTTCTACAATTTTCTCAAAGTAAAGAAAGTTTAATTAAAAAAAGTTATAGAAACAAATTCAACTTTCTCATAAAT
>NW_012139978.1:0-704 GCF_000956105.1 Propithecus coquereli
AAAAAATCTTCCCTTACCTCCAACTTATAAAATACTAATCTATTTTATCCAGTTTTAAATTTTTGTACTTCATCTTTTTCAATTTATTTGTTATGGTAAAATACACATAACACAAATTTTCCCATCTTAACCATTTTGAAGTTCACAGTTCAGTGATAATGAAGATATTCATATTGTTGTGTAACCATCACCACCATCCAACTCCACCATCCATCTCCAGGACTACTCTTCTTGCAGAACCGAAGCTCTGTACCAATTAAACGATAACTCCTCATCCCTCCTACCCCCAGCTCCTAGCAGCCACCATGCTACTTTTTCTATGATTTGACGATTTTAGGTACTTTATATAAGAGGAATGATGCAGTTGTCTTTTTGTGATTGGTTTATTTCACTTAGCAAAATGTCCTCAAGTTTCATCCATGTTGTAGCAGAATTTCCTTCCTTTTAAAGACTGAATAACATTCCATTGTATGTATATGCCATATTTTGCTTATCCACTCATCTGTTGATGGACACTTGGTTGCTTTCACATTTTAGCCATTGTGAATAATGCTTCTGTCAACATGGGTGTACAGATATCTCTTTGAGACCCTGCTTTCAATTCTTTTGGATGTATACCCAGAAGTGAAATTGCTGGATCATGTGGTAATTCTATTTTTAATTTTTTGAAGAACTACCATATTATTTTCCACAGCAGCTGTACC
>NW_012139978.1:12569-12967 GCF_000956105.1 Propithecus coquereli
CTCATAAATTTTCAGCTTTTCTTCTTTTTCTAATGTATGCATTTAAGGCTATAGATTTTCTCTACATATCAATTTTACTGTATCCTATATATGTTGATATGTAGTAGATTTATTCTTGTTTGGTTTTACGTATTTTAAGTATCCATAGTGACTTTTTTTTAGCCCATGAATCTAGAGAAAGTTGGCTTTTTCTAAATTATATTTTTGTTATTGATTTGATTTCATGCTTAATTTTATTCTAGACAGAATCTATGTTGTATAATAGCATCACTACCTATGGTTATGGAAATATTCTGTATGTGTACTGTTCAGTATGGTAGCCACTAACCACATGTGGCTATTGAGCCATGAAATAAGAATGAGGAACCAAATATTTAATTTAATTTTTTGATTAATTT
>NW_012139979.1:0-479 GCF_000956105.1 Propithecus coquereli
CTGGAATGACGCTCTCCTGGCTTCTGGTGGTTGTCACAACCCTTGGTGGCTTGTAGCAGCAGTCACCCTGATTATTGCCTCTGACGCCACATGGCGTTCTCCCTGTGTGTCTGTGTCCAAACTTCCCTCTTCTAAGGACTCCAGGCATAAGGGATTTCCTTCTTTCCCTGCTTCTGGGTTCAGCCCTGGGGTGATGCTCCAGCATCCTCCTGCCACTCCCGCGGTGGCCTCCCCCAACTCCTAAGCACTAAGGGGTGTCTCTCCATGTCCCCCGTTTCTCACCTGCTCCCAGATTGCCACAGCCTCCTCCCGACCGCTCCCCTTCCAGCCCCTTCCCCGAAGGTTTCCAGGATCTGCCATTAAAAATACGTATCTGATTATTTCATTCTGACCCACCAGCTCTAATATATCTTAAGAATGTAACACATTAACTGCCACACTAGGAAAAAAATTTTTTTCCCTGGAGCCATGGTGTTTTA
>NW_012139979.1:529-1761 GCF_000956105.1 Propithecus coquereli
CTGGAATGACGCTCTCCTGGCTTCTGGTGGTTGTCACAACCCTTGGTGGCTTGTAGCAGCAGTCACCCTGATTATTGCCTCTGACGCCACATGGCATTCTCCCTGTGTGTCTGTGTCCAAACTTCCCTCTTCTAAGGACTCCAGGCATAAGAGATTTCCTTCTTTCCCTGCTTCTGGGTTCAGCCCTGGGGTGATGCTCCAGCATCCTCCTGCCACTCCCGCGGTGGCCTCCCCCAACCCCTAAGCACTAAGGGGTGTCTCTCCATGTCCCCCGTTTCTCACCTGCTCCCAGATTGCCACAGCCTCCTCCCGACCGCTCCCCCTCCAGCCCCTTCCCGGAAGGTTTCCAGGATCTGCCATTAAAAATACGTATCTGATTATTTCATTCTGACCCACCAGCTCTAATATATCTTGAGAATGTAACACATTAACTGCCACACTAGGAAAAAAATTTTTTTCCCTGGAGCCATGGTGTTTTATTACGAAAATAGAATAAAAACTTCGAAAACAAAACAATGCTTGCAAATTTAATAAAAATTTTGTTTTTTTTTATTGTTTCCTCTACATGCGACCCGAAAACAGCTCATAAGGGTTAAAGGTGAAGAGACGTGTGTGTTACATATGCCGCACGAGGCCCTGGGCTCAAAACTAGCGTGAGTTAAATCCAACTCACACGGCAAGTAGTGTATTAAAAACTGTTTTCTAGGCTTCCCTTTGCCAGTAGGCTTTTCCCCATCTGGTTCCAGCCCACCCTTCAAAGCCTGAAGTCCTAGACCCCTCCACGGGCCCACGCGTGCACACGTGTTCCTTACAGAGTGCCAATATGTGCACTCGGGATAGGACACTGACACTTGTTAACGTTTCTTAAACGTGCCGCATACGTGTATTTTCTGTGCTTTCCCCGTGGGAATGTCTCCTCCCTTTCAGCCAAACAGTCCCAGCCCGTTGCTTCGAGACCTGGCTCGGCAGCGCCTCCTGCGTGGAACCTGCTGCGACGGCCCCTGCAGGCGGGAGCCACAGACCTCGCGTCCTCCGCGGCCGCGGCCGGCACAGGGGCCCGGCGCGTGCGCTGCGTGAGGGAGCGTGCGCTGCGTGAGGGAGCGTGCGCTGCGTGAGGGAGCGTGCGCTGCGTGAGGGGGCGTGCGCTGCGTGAGGGGGCGTGCGCTGCGTGAGGGGGCGTGCGCTGCGTGAGGGGGCGTGCGCTGCGTGAGGGGGCGTGCGCTGCGTGAGGG
>NW_012139980.1:0-791 GCF_000956105.1 Propithecus coquereli
CGTATATATTAATATTTCCCAGGAGATTCTGATACATACCTCTTTAGTTGAGAATTTATTATGGTGACATAATCAGGAGTTTGTCATATTGAGATTCATGAATTCTTTGAGCATTTACTGAACTCCTGTAATTACCAAGGATGGATGTCCCCAAGGTACATTCCCAAGAAACAACAGTGCAGTAAAGGCTCCAAGGTGTGAAAATTATTCAGATAAATAAAATTACCAGTTGTCAGGTCATATTTGACAATTTTCTTTTTAAAAATTTAAAAATTAATTTTGTTTCTTTAGGACCCTGATGTGTTATATGTTAATCTCTTGATTACTAAAATTTAATTTCTCTTCATAAACTTTGAACTTGATTTTAAAGTTCTTTGCTCTTTTAATTTTTCAGTTGCCTTTAAAACTTAATGTCATACCCAGTTGAGGTGGCTCATGCCTGCAATCCTAGCACTCTGGGAGGCCAGGGCGGGAGGATCGCTTTGAGGTCAGGAGTTCAAGACCTGCCTGAGCAAGGAGACCCCATCTCTACCAAAAATAGAACAAATTAGCAGAGTGTGGTGGTGTGCACCTGTAGTCCTAGCTACTGAGGAGGCTGAGGCAGGAGGATCGCTTGAGCCCAGGAGTTTGAGGTTGCAGGGAGCTATGATGATGGCATGGCACTCTAGCCCAGGTGACAGAGCAAGACTCTGTCTCAAAAAAAAAAACAATGTCATATATTAGCAATGTCTTATTTGTGATTTTTAAAAGAAAATTTGTTAAACATTCTTTTAAACATAGGTATATAAAAA
>NW_012139980.1:6269-6882 GCF_000956105.1 Propithecus coquereli
GGGACTCAGACTTTCCTACTTAATTAAGAATCTGGAAGCCAGACCTAGAGTGTGGCTCTACCTTCTGTGTGGAAAAAGTTGTTTTTCTTAGTTCTTTATTTTATTTATATTTTTATATTTTAGAGATAGGGTCTCAGTCTGTTGCCCAGGCTGTAGTGCAGTGTCACGATCACAGCTCACTGCAGGCTCAAACTCCAGGGCTCAAGCTGTCCTCTCCACTCAGCCTCCCAGTAGCTGGGACTACAGGTGCACGCCATCACACCTGGCTAATTTTTTTTTTTTTTTTTTTTTTGAGACAGGGTCTCGCTTTGTTGCCCAGGCTGGTCTTGAATTCCTGGGCTCAAGCAGTCCTTCCCACCTTGGCCTCCCAAAATGCTGGGATTACAGGCATGAGCCACCACACCTGGCCAGTTCTTTAAGTAGTTAAATAACACCAAAGGGGCTAGAAATGCGGTTTTTGTTTGTTTTTTGCTTACAAACATACATTTATGTGTATTTAGATGGTAGAATCAAAAGAACAAGATAGAGTACATTCTTCCCAGGAGAAAATACTTAATGTTATTGAAGGTAAATGTAAAATATTCTTCCATTATTAAATTAATAACACATTTAC
>NW_012139981.1:0-330 GCF_000956105.1 Propithecus coquereli
ATGTTGTTATGTTGTTCATCTTAGAAAGGTAAAATAAGAGCTTCGTAATAACACCTAAGATAAGGGCCTCACAGATGGTGTGATCATATGGGATAGTGTGTTTTATAGCTTCAGATTGCTTGAAAAAACTAGGCCACAACTAGAGAATATTTGATGTACAAGCAGAAACCAGATAAGAAGAAGAGCAAAGAAAGCAACTAAAGATGCTTATCTTGGAAGACAGAAGCTGTAAGGGTGACATTGGAGCTGTTTTCAAATATTTGAAGGCTTGCCAGTGAATGACCAGGGAGACAAATTTTATACTGCCATAATTGGTAGAGAAAGGAATGT
>NW_012139981.1:2015-2356 GCF_000956105.1 Propithecus coquereli
AAAATGCAAACTCAAATATGTCAAAGACATAAGGAGTGCCACTGTGGCACAATGGCAGATATGTTTTCCTTAAGGAACTATGACAAAAGAAAAGAATTAAAAGTTTCAACAGGAAAATACATAAGTTTTATTATCCTTATCAGATAGCTTTAGATTAATGTCCTGATTTAGTAATTATCATATCTGATGATCTCTGAGAGGGAACCTAAGATATCCAAGGTTTTTTGTTGTTTTTTTTCCCAAAATATGAAGCTACCTTCTTATTGAAACACGAGCTGCCATGGCTACCAAGAGAAAAGATTTTTGAAGCCCTAAAACTTCTCAAGCTTATTTTGCAATTC
>NW_012139981.1:3806-4425 GCF_000956105.1 Propithecus coquereli
TGCACGGAGTTAGATTTCAGAAGGCCAGACAGAGAATAGTTTCTGAGGGACAATAAGATGAATGGAGAACCCACTGGTTGAGCAATGCAGAGAGGCATTATGGTTTCAACAAGCCCAAGTGAGGAGACTCACTGAGCATCTCTAGACGTTTAAGTGAGAATCTGGAAAAGTAATGCTTTAAAGTAAGGCTAATCTAGTCCTATAAAAAGAAATACTCTAAAATCAGCCTTAAAAAGCTTAGAACCACGCACCAACTAGACAAGCTGATGTGCCAGTAAACTAACTGCCTTCTCAGAACAAAATTCAACACACTTCCACAAAAGATGGAAATCTAGAATCTAAATAACATAGCATGGGAAACATCAAGTATAAAATAAAGGCAATTATTAAACATGCAAAAAAAAAAAAAGCAAGAAACTGCGACAAAATCAGGAGAAGAAACAAGAAATAGAAACATACCTATAGATGATCAGGACATTGTTAATAGCAGAAAAGCACATAAGAGGTATTAAAATATGTTCAAGGATATAAAGGAAAAGATGGAAGAGAGTGAAGAGATAGGGTCTATCACCAGAGACATGAAAATTGAAAATTCTTAAATGTATCCAGGAGGAAAGGT
>NW_012139981.1:7205-8266 GCF_000956105.1 Propithecus coquereli
TCTCATAGATCTTGTGAAAACATGAACAATGTGGGGGAGAATAGAATTGACAACATCTTTTCATTTATATTTTATTTGTATCAAGTTCTGCCACGTCACTTCTGTTAAACCATCCTCTCCTTTGTGTTTTCCTAGAGCTTCTCGTTGCTTATGTTAAAATCCTTTCTAGGTATAAACTTTGTTGTCAATAAAACCCTTGAGTATATGGGTATACTTGGCATTTTCACTTCATTTACATGTAGGGAAATTTCTTCACAAAATCAAAATTCTTCTTTTTATTATTCTAGTAATTCAGAGGAAGATGATGGAAAATATAAACCAAACCAAAATCTTCTGATATTGCCTCAAGGCCTGTTTGTCAACCTCATCCATTTTATAAACTGGCATCAGTGACCACAACTCTCAGATTCCTTCCTTATTTCTCCACATATACTCTCCCTACTCCTTCCAGGATATCATTACTTCTAGTGAAAATAGATTTTTTCCCATTTTTCATTCTTGTCATCATTTTCAGGAAAGCTTTTAAGAACCATTGCTGCTTTCTTTCATCAAAAGCAACTCCCCAAATACAAATGTATTTTCTTGCCTGCGAAGGGTATTTTTTCATGCTGGAAAGAAGCAAAAGATTAGAAACCAAACCACACACGATCTTGCTCAAGGTAGTCACCAGAGTGGTAACTTTCCACCATTACTTGAGACAAATGTGCGTTGGGGTTTTTGAATTCAACTTGATCTCAAAACTTCTCAATTGATGAGAAAATATATATCTAATTGAAAAAGGATCTGTTCTCTGAGTCATTATTCAAGAGACACTAAATCCAATAAGAAATCTTAAAGCTCTTTAATGGGAAAACTTTATTTTCTTGCTAGAACATCAAATGATAGCTTATTCACATTAAAATCCATGATTACAACAAGCCCCAAAGAGAAAGTCTGGCTATTTTTCATTGAAAACAAAAAAGGATAACAGTTGTAGTAGGACACCTGAATTTATTGGCTTTAATTAAATTAGTTTGTTTTAAACTGACATAATTTAGACAGAATCCATAGAAAAAATCTAT
>NW_012139981.1:11263-11694 GCF_000956105.1 Propithecus coquereli
ATTATGCATTATTCAGTGTGTATTACATTTGTTTTCTAATTATCACAATAATTTTGCAAGAGAGATACATAAAACAAATCATTGTATCTATTTTACAGATGAGGAAACAGGTGCTTTGTGAGTTTAGGTGACACAGGCAACAAACAATACTGCTGGGATATGGTACCCAGGTCTGCTGACTTCAGTGTGAAAAAAAATATTTTATACGCTTCACTGCCACTTATAGTGATTTGAAATAATTATGACCGAATCAGATGGATATGTTGGCATTTTTAGCAGTGCAGACTATTCAATGAGCTCATCATGAACCATGTAGATTACACGTTTGTTTTCTCCCCAAACATTTCTGTCCTTCCTCATCCTCCATTACCTAACCTCTTTTTCCAAACACACACATTACACACAAACATATCTAGTTAAGAGTTGAGGCC
>NW_012139981.1:21144-22229 GCF_000956105.1 Propithecus coquereli
AAAGAAAAATGAAAACTAAAAATGAAGTATTAAATCATAACTGCATAAATTAACTGTAGTAGATACTGTGTTATTGTAATAATTTTTTAGCCACCTTCTGTTAGTATTGTGGTGAGCTCAAGTGTTGTGAGTATCTGTTTAAAATGCTGTGTGAAGCTAGTCATCTCCTCATAAGCAGTTTATGTCCCCAGTAAACTGCATATCACAGTAAAGTTATCTCTCACAGTTTTCACGTATTTTTCATTATGTTTAGTGCAATATGGTAAACTTTGAATAACACCATGGGACCCATTCCAAGTGTCACTAATAATGCTTGAAGTGCTCCCAAAGAGCAGAGAAAAGTCATGGCATTTCAAGAAAAAGTTGAATTGCTTAATATGTATTATAGACCAAGATCTGTAGCTGCAGATGCCTGTCATTTCAAGCTAAATGAATCAAGCATAAGGACCATTGTAAAAAAAGGAAAGAAAATTCATGAAACTGTCACTGCAGCTACACCAGCAGGCACAAAAACCTTGCACTTTTGGTGAAATAGCTTTTTATCTCCTATTAAAAATGCAGCTTTTATATGGGTGCAAGATTGCTATAAGAAGGCAAACCTATGGACTCTAACATGATTCAAGAAAAAGTAAGGTTATTATATGACAACTTAAAGCAAAAGGAAGGTGAAGGATCTAAAGCTGGAGAACTTTATGCCAGCAAAGGATGGTTTGATAATTTTAGAAAGAAGTTTGGCTTAAATAATGTCAAGATAACAGAATAAGCATCTTGTGCTGACCAAGAGGCAGCAGAGGAGATCCCAGATGCCATTAAAAAATCATTAGCGAGAAAGGATACCTGCCTGGATAGATTTTTAATACAGACAGAAGTACTCTATTCTGGAAAAAAAGTGCCACAAAAGATGTTTATTAGTAAGGAAGAGAAGTAAGCACCAGATTTAAGGCAGGAAGGGATAGATTAACTCTACTCTTTTATGCAAATGCAGTTAGAGTTTATGATCAAGACTGTCCTTAACTATAAATCTGCTAACCCCCAATCCTTGAAGGGAAAAGATAAACATCAGCCCCCAGTCTTTGAGTTATACA
>NW_012139981.1:22279-23230 GCF_000956105.1 Propithecus coquereli
CTAGCACTAAAAGTCACCATCAAACTATTTGCTATGAATGAATTAGTGATTAGATTACATCTTAAACTGATGACCATCAACTCAGTTGCCATACTTCTAAACAAAAGTTAGGTCCCCCACTGAAGCTAGGCAGTTGTCACGTATGTGGAGGCTTTGCAAGCAAAACCAGAGCTTGAGTGGTGGGCAGCAGGGATCTGTACCTGCTTCCTGTAGGAAAAGACAAACTCATTGCAGTCAACACCCATCATACCCAGAGGTCACAAGATAGCTGTCACAAGAGCAAGCATGGCTATAATCTTCCAAAATGATGATAACTGAAACTGAGAGAGGGAAAACAATTGTCAAACAGAATCAAATAGGAGTCTGACCACATTCTCTCTTTCAAGATTTTTGCATCTGAGGATATCATAAAGACAAGCAATTCGGAGGTAATCACATGCCTAATGTGCAAATCAATAACATGCTGGTTTAATGCTTGACTTCACGAGATTAGTGTTATATAAATGGAGGCAAAAGCAAATAATCAGGAGCCAAAATTGTTTCTTATCAGGGAAAGTTCATAATTAGTTTACATTTTTACAAAATTTCAAATAGTACTGATTAATTAAGCCAGTATGTATTCTAAGCAGCAACAGCTACAATAGTCAGCCTGTTTGGGGAGAAACATAAATCCAATGAACTCAAATTTAATATCCCTAATTGTACCAATGTAAGTAACAATCAATGACAGAACATTCAACCCTTTCCCTAGACTATCTCTAAAATTGTCTTTTACTGAATTTTGTAAGCGATATGTAGAGAAAGTTAAAAGAAAAGAATACGGTGAAGGCAAAAATATCTAAAATGTAAATCAGATACCATTAAAATGATACCATGAAACGAGGGGTTTTGACAATTAGTGTGTTCTCTCAAGTTCAGTTTATCTTTTTTCATTCGTGTATTATTTTTTCA
>NW_012139981.1:25616-26701 GCF_000956105.1 Propithecus coquereli
CTTCATTTACAATTTCTTCTAATTTTTGTGCTTTAAGTTTACCTTTTGTGGAATTTATTCTTTAATCCTTTTCAAATTTGTTTGAGTGTTTGGTAGATGGTAACAATCAGGTTTTGTGCCATTGTTTGTGTTAGTCTGCTTGGACTGCCACCACAAAATTCCATAGACTGGGTGGCTTAAACAGCAGAGATTTATTTTCTCACAATTCTGGAGGTTGAAAAGTCCAAGATCAAGGTCAATCAATGTTTGGTTTCTGGCAAGGGCTCTCTTACAGATAGTCAACTTCTCATTATATCCTTACATGGTCATGAAAGAACAAAAGAATAAGCTGTTTGGTGTCTATGTTATAAGGGAACTATTTTCATTATGACAGTACCACTCTCATGACCTCATCTAAACCTAATTAACTCCCAAAAGCCTTATATCCAAATACTATCACACTGGGGGTTAGGGCTTCAACATATGAATTTGTGGGGGACACAATTCAGTCCATCACATTTTTTAAATGTTATTATTTCATTTTGTCTTCTTTCTGTGTCTCTGGAATTTTTCATTGTTTCAGGGACACCTTCCTTCTAGGATTGCAGGATATCAGGGCACTGGGTTTTAGTACCAATGTATTCCTGAAGGAATCAACAGAAAATAGACTTAAAGCAACAGATCAAGGATTCCTGTCTGTGGTTGAGTTAACCACTGTAGAAAAAAAAGAAAAATAGAAAAAAACAATCTTAATTGATATGTTTTATGTATAAGTGTTAACGATAAAATATGAGTAATCTGTGATATAATCATTCCAGAAATAATATAAGAGCTTCCACATTTTCGAGGTCACAAAAATCAGTGCCACTTCATCACTTAAAATTTTGTTTCAGTAATATTAGATTCACCAACATGATGATCAGTTATGGATTTCTACATTTATGCTATCAAATTGTGGCAATTAATGCTTTCAATTTGCCTTAAAACGTAGTACTTTGTCAGGTCAAATACACCAAGTGATTCTGGGACACTAACAATTACTTTTATTCAAGACTGATATCATCTACACATAGAAACTACAGTTTCTATGAACTGAACAATGAACC
>NW_012139981.1:31241-31518 GCF_000956105.1 Propithecus coquereli
AGCTCAAACAATCCGCCCGCCTCGGCCTCCCAGAGAGCTAGGATTACAGGCGTGAGCCCCCGCGCCCGGCCTAGACTTTTTAATTATAGCTATTCTAACAGGGGTAAGATGATATCTCATTGTGGTTTTAATTTGCATTTCCCTGATGGTTAGTGATGTTGAGTATTTTTTCATATTTTTTTGTCCATTTGTCTATCTTCTTTTGCCAAACTTCTGTTCATGTCTTTTGACCACTTTTTAATGAGGTTTTTGTTTTTTTGGGTTTTTTTTCTTTGCT
>NW_012139982.1:0-1269 GCF_000956105.1 Propithecus coquereli
CCAAAAAAGCTTTCTTTTGGTTAGTATTTGCGTGATATTTTCCATCCAAAATTTACTTTCAACTTTTCTGTACCTTATATTTTAGATTTATCTTTTAAAAACAGCATGATTGGGATTTTTTTAAATCCAGTCTGAAATCTTTTAAATGAATTATCCATAAATAATCTATTTACATTTGATGTAATTACTGGTATATTGCAATTTATCTTTTTTCTGGGACTTTTTGTCCCACCCATTCTGCATTTCTTTTTCTCTCCTTTGTTGTGTGTGCTCTCTCCCTTTTGTCATTTCATTTTTCTTTCTAATGGTTTAGAAATTTACTCTTTCTATTCTTAGTCAGCTTCCTGGGAATTAAAACATACATATTTATCAAAGTTTAAAGTTAACGCAATACCATTACCTCCTAAACAATGCAGGACAGTGACCTTAACCATTTCAGCACCCCTCAACTTGTTATGTATTTAATCTACCTTTTTCTTAAACCCATCAATACATTATCATCATGTTTTATACTGCGTATATGTAATAAAAGCTTCCACTTTCTGTTCTTTATTCCTTTTGGATCATCTTTAGTGGTGGTATGACAGTATCAAGCTCTAGAGCTGCTCTGATGTCGTTCATGAAGTATTTACAGATGGCAGCTTGCTTTTTGAGAACTCCTGGCTCTGTACCCCTGTTTTAATATGTACTTTTTTTCTCATTATGCCTCTTGCCTCATTCACTAAATTTAGATCTGTTCCTAGCAATTTTTTCTCATTGTAGGATCTTGTTTTGGAAGGGACACAACTTCTGGTTAGTGTTAAAGGAACCCAAATTGCTTGAGCCCCTTTAGACCTTATCACAGGCTCGTTGTACTCATTATTAGAATGTGTCCATCCTTCAGCTGCTGCTCCCAAACTGAGTACCTGTCAAGTCTTTTTGGAATTCTCCAATTTGTCACATGCCTCCTTGCCCTTCCCTCTGCTTCTTTTGCACAAATACTCTCACCATGCAAGTCGTGTAGTTCTCAAAATAGTTTGTCACTACTTGTTCCTATTTTAAGATTCTTAGGGAATATCTTGTCATTTGGTTCGGTTGTAGCTATTGACCATACGTTTTGGTTTTTGCTATTCTGCTACACTGTATTTTATGCAATAATTTGGGAAGATTCAAAAACTACCCTGCCTTCTTTTCATGATTTGGTCTTTTTTAAACCGTACTACTCCTTATCCTTGAAAATTATTTAAGGAGGTTTGTGGGAGGCCTAGATAAAGGTGCCTTCCCTGATAT
>NW_012139982.1:3071-4459 GCF_000956105.1 Propithecus coquereli
TGGACTGGAGAGAGCTGAGATGGGTTTAGGATACGTGTAATAAACAAGTTCTGAACATTGCAGATTCCATTTTCCCACAGTTGTTAGAATACAACTGTATTTCTATTTTGAGGAAAAACTGGCTTAAAATTATTTGACCAGATTTTTACGTGATTGAATTACATGAGCCAATTCAAGTAGAGGCCGCTCGCTCTCTCTCATTTTCTCAGGATTCATTTATTACTTTGAACAGTTAGTTACCTTGGTATGCTGTCTCAGTGTTTGCCTTAATTTTTACTTTCAAAGATTTGCTGTCTCACAAATCCTGTTAAGTGATCAGTGGGAAATCTTAATTTTATAATAGTGCTTCCTAAATTATCCAGTAACATAATTCAAATAGGTACTTAACTTAGCTAAAATTTTAGGACACGTGGAATGATAATTTGCTCTCTTTTGGAAGAGGGCCTGCATCTCTGCACCAGTTTTGAAAATTTATGATTTGGTTTCTAGGTTCATTTCAAGTGTATCAATGAAATTCTTCCCCCAACACAAAACTATTTACTGTTCCAACTTGAAAAGTTGCTGTGAATTTCTGGAGGTGTTTTCTGGGTGACTGATACTAGTTGAAATTAATTGTCCATCTCTGTTGTCCTCTGTCCTCCAGAATGCCATAGCAAACGCATCAACTCTGGCTGAAGTGGAGAGGCTGAAGGGGTTGCTGCAGTCTGGTCAGATCCCTGGCAGAGAACGCAGATCAGGTCAGGTTCTGTCTTTGTACATTCAAATTAATGTTACATTCAAAGTGTAACTCTCAGTTTAGATGCTATAATCTAAGAATGCCAGAATAGTTCCTCCTTACATCAGATCTAATATACACAAAATCCTTTTTAATGCTCTTTGAAGATAAAGTATTTGATGAAGACAGTTAAGTCATAGGACTGTGGGGGAGTTTCATGTAAAAGTTGAAGCAAGCATTATTTCAAAGCCATGGAGTAAACGGAACACTAGAGGTGACCACTTGGACTGTTACGCGTGTGTGTGTGCTCGGTAGCTTAGTAGTTAGTAGCATGGACTCTAGAGCCAGGCAGCACGAGGCTCAAATCTTAGCTTCACCAGCTCTGTCCTCTCACAAGTTTCTCCAAGTCTATTTCCTCATCTTTAAATCTGAGATAATGATGGTACCAACCTCAGAAGGTTGTTGAGATAACTAAGAGACTGTGCTTAGCACAAGGTTCGACATTAGCGAGTATTTGATAAGTGGCAACTATTGTAATATTCAAGTGCAACACGTCGGGCAATGGGCATATAAAATAAAAAAATACTCAAATACATATTGTAAGTTTTGATATGAATATAACTGGGGGCTTCTACCTAGAGACCGGCCGGTAGCTCAGGGAGAGTTTCATATT
>NW_012139983.1:0-323 GCF_000956105.1 Propithecus coquereli
TTCAGCATGTACCAACATAGAAAAAAAAGATGAAATTTGCCTTTTCATGGTTTCAAACCCGGCCTTTTTTGCCAAAAATAAAGGGTAAATCATCTGTCACATGTATCGATATATAGTGCCTCCCTCTACACTCTATGATTTAATGACCAACTATCAGCAGGATTAAGAGACAGGGGGTGTCCTTTAGTGTCTCATCCTACATCAAGCTCAATTTCCCAAGTTAAAGCATGCTGCCCTTAGCACAAAGAAGAATGAAGTAGAAGACAGTATCCTAGGTATTTTGCCTACGTAGAACACGCAGCAAAACCAGCCATCAGACTACA
>NW_012139983.1:2148-3240 GCF_000956105.1 Propithecus coquereli
ATTATTGGAAAGGCAGATGCTAGGAGGAAGTGGAGGCTACTTGCTATTATCTGAATGTCCCCCAAAATTTGTGTGTTGAAACTTAATCCCCATTGTGGTGGTATTAAGATATGGAGCCTTTTGAGAAGTGATTAAGTCACTCTCATCCCTCGTAAATGGATTAGTGTCTTATAAAAGTCTGAAGGGAACTAGCTTAGGCCCTTTTGCCCTTCTGTTTCTACCACCATGTGAGGACACAGTGTTCATCCCCTCTGGAGGATGCAGCAACAAGGCACCATCTTGGAAGCAGAGAGCAGTCCTTACCAGACACCAAACCTGCTGGTGCCTTGATCTTGGACTTTCCAGTCTCCAGAACTGTGAGAAAATAAATTTCTAGTGTTTATAATTCATCCACTCTCAAGGAGTGATGTCACCAAAATGATGGAGTAGAAGCAATATAGCTTCACTTTTCCCCACAGAAAACCAAAAACAACTATCCAGTGCCAAGATGATCACCACCAATATCCCAGAATTCAAAACTGAGGCTGTGAAGATTCTCAGGGCCACAGAAAAGTAAAAAATTATGAGCAGAAGACAAAGGGACACCAAATCAGAGATAAGTTTCAACAGCATTACACTGAAGGAGGTGTGTTCATGTATCCTCTGGGCATGAACCCCTAGCCAGTCTCCCCAAACAGCAGGGAACCTCCTTTGTGACATCCCCCAAACCAGGATGGGCAGTGCTTTGAATTTGTTAGAGCTGTGGCAAACCTGGGCTTAGGGCACCATCTAGTGCCAAAGAGGAGGCAACAATCTAGAGTTAAGGGGACTCAACAGGCATACAACACAGAACCTCTAAACACACATCACTAGAAAGACCAAACCAACCCAGACAATGAAGACAGAAATAAATAATCCTTTGATGAGAAGACCTAGACATATGTCCATAAGAGACAATAGCAAACAGGGAACCACAACCTCCCCAAATGGAAAAAGCAAGGAACCAGTGACCAACCCCAATAAGACATTGATATGGGAGCTCTCAGATCAAGAATTCAAAATAAGAGTTCTAAAGAAAGTCAGTGAGCTCCAAGATAATTCAGAAATTCAGAA
>NW_012139984.1:0-2437 GCF_000956105.1 Propithecus coquereli
CAGGTAAAAAACTTTTATTTTGTTTGGTTCTTCATTTGTTCAGTTATTTGTATGCTTATGAGATTGTGAGACTGTTTTGTGGAATCACATAATTACAGGAAAGGGTTGTTGATTGAACGGGTCCTTTCTGTTCTTTAGGGAAAACACAGAAAAGCAACTTTCACTTAATCCTATTATGACTCAATTTTGGAAAATTTGATGAGTATTTTTAGTTACATTAGTTGTGGCCAATAGATTATTCATTACTCCATCTTGCAAGGAAGACTTAAGTGGCCTAGAGGCAAGAAATGGAAAGACAAATTTTGACTATATAGTTGACTATTATTATAGTAGGATCAAAGTGTAACACAGTTACATGACTCACTAGATTGCAGTGGTAAATGTACGTAAAATGCTCAGATCCTGAGAAATGACAATTCTGCTTTACAGTGCAGGGATGAGGCCAATCTGGATCCCAAGCAGTCCCCTTCTGAGGGAAGCGTCATAACCTCCAGGTTACTCACATGTTTACAACTCAGATTGCATTTGTCTAGAAAATAATACAATACAATTCATTGTTAATAATGGTTCAATCCCTAGATTAGCCAACAAAAGCCAATGTAGCCAATGATGTACCTTAATTATAAGACCATAATGGCACCATAAGACCTAGCAGCCATTTAGAGCAAGGTTACCATGGAAACACGTGTACCATGCTGCTGGGGCCCAGCCTGGGTAATCAAGACTGTCACATATTTTTGGACATAGAAATAGAAATTACCCTTCTTTATGTTCTTCCATGTGAGATGATAAAATATAAATTCCTCCAACTTTAAAGTGTCTAGAGGATTTCCCAAGGCTCAGGCTCCAACACTGCTACTCCAGAAGGTAGAAGTGGGAATAAATACTGAAACATGGAAGTGAGTTATAATCAGAAAAAAATCCCCCTAACAAAAGAATGGCACTCATACTTAGAGATGTCCAAAGTCTGAAATACCATTTTTAGGCAGTTGTAGCAAGCTTTTCTGTACTCAATGGGACTAGGGACTTCTAAAAAGATCTCTAAAATTTTTTAAATCAAATTTGAATTGAAAAGTATGGCATATAGGTGCCACTTCTCTCTTTCTCTCTCTCTCTCTGTCTCTCTGAACAGTCATTCACCGGAAAAAGCTCTTAGCTCCTTTATTTTCATCTTTCTCCTTTGGTTTAAGGATTGAGACAATTAAAAATACCTGTGGTGGAAAATTGAAATAGTGTTGAGCAATGGAGGCAATGTGCTTAATTACTGTGAGATGGGGGAGAGGCAGTAAATGATTCTTGTGTCAATTTGAAGACATCAGCGCTCACATTTCTCACATGATATGGACTGTGACCTGATCTCATATTTATTCAATTAAGCTAAGGAGCAAAATCCCATTTTTTTTCTTTTCACATCTGCCAAATCAGCAACACTTTTTGATTTATTGAAAATATCGTTACTTATTGCTAATCCAAATACTGAAGATTGTGTACAAGTTGGTAATTTAAAAGTCTTACACAGAGAAATTATGATGAGACTATGGATCAAAACTAGACAGCAAAGGCTTTAACCCTACACTAGCACTAACACCAAGCAAGTCACGCTCATTCTTAAGACCTTGACTACTGTATCCACAGAATAAAAAAATAGGGTTAGATATTACTAAGGTTTGCTTCACCCTAGGCTTTCTATGATTAACATCGATAGATTCTACACCTCTCATTGTATCATTGAAGCTTGATTTTTATGCATGTTCATCTCCCAGAGAAAATACTGGATCTGCTACAGCCTATTTCCTCACACTCCAGGAACATGAGAACTAGGAATTCTGTCAAAAGTAGGTGTTAATTCCAATTATTATCAGTGGTGACCATGGATATATTTCAGGACTAACTTGATAATTTTAAGTCTCAGGAATGTTAGAATACAAAATTATTCCAATACCATTAAGCTCAGTGAAGTCACAGCCTTTCCTGCCCTGTGCTGAACTTTACAAACAAGGAATCTCCAGCCAAGAGAAAGCAACCTAGGGCTAGTTGTCATTGCTGACATTATTACCATACAAAGACTTGGTTTGTAGGAAGGGGGAAAAAAAACTAAGAACTAAATAATAGTATAATCACCTAGTTCGTCTGATTGTCAGTTTGAGGAGAAAGATGACAAGACTTCCTGTTGGAGGTAACAAATACATTTTATTTTGGAGTAGAACTTTTTGGACAAATTCGGAGTAACTAATAGTGTAACCTCTGTGGATGTTCACATGTGTATCCTCAAATCTTTCTTGCTTGAGAAAGCTATAGATGAAGAACTAGTCATTCGCTATGAAGAGGAAGAGCATAAACAAATCTTAGCTACTATGTCCAAAACCAGTGTTTATGCCTGTGTCTTCTCATAAGAGGCCTAACATTGGATTTCTGAGGCACCTTCACACTCAAATAT
>NW_012139984.1:2487-6130 GCF_000956105.1 Propithecus coquereli
ACAAAAAATGGCATTAAATAGACCACAAAGAGGACACTAACTCACAGAATGAGAGCTGAAACAAGAAGACAAAGAGTTGTGTTGTTCAACCTTATCTTGGAACACGAACAGGGAGCAAATCAAACTGTTTTTCCCCCTCTGACACACTCACAAATGACCGTGGAAGTGCCACAAGCATTGATTTGGGGCTTACAAGTACATTTTAGTGAGTAGGCAAATCTGCACATGATGAATCTGTGAGTAGTGAGGATGGACTCTACTAACTTTTGGAAAGTGAGGCTGTGAACCAACTAAAAGAGCTTCTCATCCAGGGTCACTTGAAGATACTTACCTCACTGGGCCCACCAATCTAAAACTATTATTTCATAATATCTGCTCAATCTTAGCCAGTTCATCTGGCAAGATCACCTTCAAAATCACCCCGTCAAGTCCTGTGATTGCTACACCCTAATTTTTTTTCCCCATTTAGAGACACTACTAAGGTAGTGTTTTCCCTTGCTGCAGCAAGTCTAATAAACAGCTGTACATGATCAACTCTTCGTTTCCTTCCGTGGATCTTTAGGTGAGTCTATAGTTAGCACCATTTTCAGCACAACGGTAGTCCAAGAATGTGTGGTTGGGTAAAGAAAGGAACCCAGAGAAGACAACTGAGAAGCAGAATTGCCAGGTAAGTCACCAGAGAGCAGTGTCACAAAAGTTAAGAGAAACCAGGGCGTCCAGAAGGGACACACTTCCTATAACAATTTCCTCATGAAAAAATCTTATTTTGGGGTTCTCTTGCTAAGCAGTTATCACTCCCGAGTAATTAGTTACTTTGTCCTTTCTGAAAATGTGAGCAAGATAATAAAATTTCTTTTATTGTTTTTGCTGCCAGGAATCTGAAAGTCAGATTGAATGTCCAAGCCAAGCCTGACAATAGCATTAATCTGTAAGGCAGAAAAGTTGACTTAGTTGACTTACTCTTTTCCTTAGTCATGCCTTTCTAAATATTTCTATTTTATTTGCCTGTTTTTGTTTAGTGTGTTTTTAAGAGGCCCCGGGACCACCCACATGTTTGGTGACTCACAGAACTTGGAGGAAATTGCAGTCATTGCTATGGTTTATTACAGCAAAAGGGAACACAGAAGGATCAGCGGGGAGGAAAAGATGCATTAGGCATAGACTGGGGGAATCTAGGCGCAGGCTTCCAAAGTTCTCTGTCTCAGAAATGGAAGGAAGGGTAGTCACACAGTATGTGCTCTTCTTCCGGCAATGAAATACACCCACATATGTGCAGTGTTTCTTCCCAGTCTTCTTTAGAATACGGAGATTTTCTTAGGGGCTGGTCACGTAGGCCTTCTCTGCCTACATGAGCAGTCATGATTACCAAAATTCACACTCCCAAAAGGAAAGCAGGTGCTCACCATAAATCACATTGCTGCACAGTCTAGACAGGGTGATATGGCAGGGTCTGGTGCCCTACGCCTATAAGGCAGATATCAGTCTTGTGATGCAGGAAGAATTCTAAAAGTCAGGTTCCCAGATGCTGGATAAGAACCAGCTGTGTCAGCAGGGCCTTCTAAAGAGTAATATCAGGTGCGTGCAGGTGAACTATTTACTGCAGTTTGTGTCTGCTTTAAAAAAAACATGTAAACCATGGCAAATTGCTTTAGAAAAAATAATTTAAAAAAAAATCAAGGAATGAAACTCTCATCTTGTATGCTGCCTTATGATTGGCTGTAGTTTAAGGCCCGACTACTTCTGCTGCCATTACCCAAAATAAGACCTCGATTGCCCCTCTCTATGAAGTCTGAGCTTTCCTTAAACTTTCATACTTCTGAGTCTTGCACCATGAAGTCACCTCTGCAAATTTAATCCACACCGTAATTCAATCCAAACTCTCTTGTTTACTAACTCTTCCCTGTCAGCCCATGAACACGGGAAAGAAGTCTGCTCGTCTGCTTAAGTTCTCCACCACATAGCCAGCACCCAAGGCGGTCCTTGGTGCATAGTAGGCACCCAATAAACATTTGATGGATGTTTTTAAATAAATGAATGGATGTGAGATTCATTGTGTGTCTTTGAAAACATCATGTTGCTTAACAGAAAATAATTTCTTGTTTCGAAACTTTATTATGTTGAAAATTACAGGTAAAAAACTTTTATTTTGTTTGGTTCTTCATTTGTTCAGTTATTTGTATGCTTATGAGATTGTGAGACTGTTTTGTGGAATCACATAATTACAGGAAAGGGTTGTTGATTGAACGGGTCCTTTCTGTTCTTTAGGGAAAACACAGAAAAGCAACTTTCACTTAATCCTATTATGACTCAATTTTGGAAAATTTGATGAGTATTTTTAGTTACATTAGTTGTGGCCAATAGATTATTCATTACTCCATCTTGCAAGGAAGACTTAAGTGGCCTAGAGGCAAGAAATGGAAAGACAAATTTTGACTATATAGTTGACTATTATTATAGTAGGATCAAAGTGTAACACAGTTACATGACTCACTAGATTGCAGTGGTAAATGTACGTAAAATGCTCAGATCCTGAGAAATGACAATTCTGCTTTACAGTGCAGGGATGAGGCCAATCTGGATCCCAAGCAGTCCCCTTCTGAGGGAAGCGTCATAACCTCCAGGTTACTCACATGTTTACAACTCAGATTGCATTTGTCTAGAAAATAATACAATACAATTCATTGTTAATAATGGTTCAATCCCTAGATTAGCCAACAAAAGCCAATGTAGCCAATGATGTACCTTAATTATAAGACCATAATGGCACCATAAGACCTAGCAGCCATTTAGAGCAAGGTTACCATGGAAACACGTGTACCATGCTGCTGGGGCCCAGCCTGGGTAATCAAGACTGTCACATATTTTTGGACATAGAAATAGAAATTACCCTTCTTTATGTTCTTCCATGTGAGATGATAAAATATAAATTCCTCCAACTTTAAAGTGTCTAGAGGATTTCCCAAGGCTCAGGCTCCAACACTGCTACTCCAGAAGGTAGAAGTGGGAATAAATACTGAAACATGGAAGTGAGTTATAATCAGAAAAAAATCCCCCTAACAAAAGAATGGCACTCATACTTAGAGATGTCCAAAGTCTGAAATACCATTTTTAGGCAGTTGTAGCAAGCTTTTCTGTACTCAATGGGACTAGGGACTTCTAAAAAGATCTCTAAAATTTTTTAAATCAAATTTGAATTGAAAAGTATGGCATATAGGTGCCACTTCTCTCTTTCTCTCTCTCTCTCTGTCTCTCTGAACAGTCATTCACCGGAAAAAGCTCTTAGCTCCTTTATTTTCATCTTTCTCCTTTGGTTTAAGGATTGAGACAATTAAAAATACCTGTGGTGGAAAATTGAAATAGTGTTGAGCAATGGAGGCAATGTGCTTAATTACTGTGAGATGGGGGAGAGGCAGTAAATGATTCTTGTGTCAATTTGAAGACATCAGCGCTCACATTTCTCACATGATATGGACTGTGACCTGATCTCATATTTATTCAATTAAGCTAAGGAGCAAAATCCCATTTTTTTTCTTTTCACATCTGCCAAATCAGCAACACTTTTTGATTTATTGAAAATATCGTTACTTATTGCTAATCCAAATACTGAAGATTGTGTACAAGTTGGTAATTTAAAAGTCTTACA
>NW_012139985.1:0-384 GCF_000956105.1 Propithecus coquereli
TGGTGCTTTTCCTCGCTTTATGTAGATCTGAGCTTCTAAACTAAAAAATTTACCCATTCCCTAAAGAATTTCTTTAAAAATTTCTTGGAGGGCATGTCTTTACTTTTTTATTTTCTTTTATTTTTCTGTTTTTGTTTTGTCTGAAAAAGGCTTTATCTCTCCTTCATACTTCATAATTCATACTTCATAATTTCACTGGATATAGAATTGTAGGTTGGTGTTTTTTAGCACTTCAGATATCTCATGCAACTCTCTTCTTGCTTGTGTGGTTTTTGATGAGAGCTTCACTGTAATTGTTACTCTTCTCCTTCTACAGGTAAGGTGTTTCTACCCGTGGCTTTTTTGCAAGATTTTTTCTTTGTCTTTACTTTTCTGCAATTTGAA
>NW_012139985.1:3254-4187 GCF_000956105.1 Propithecus coquereli
TAGCTCTTTGAGGTATCTCCAAATTACTTTCCACAGGGGTTGTACTAATTTGCAGTCCCACCAGCAGTGTAAGAGTGTTCCAGTCTCTCCATATCCATGCCAGCATTTGTTGTTTTGGGACTTTGTGATAAAGGACATTCTCACTGGAGTTAGGTGATATCTCCTTGGGGTTTTGATTTGCATTTCCCTAATGATTAGAGATGTTGAAGACTTTTTTATATGTTTGCTGGCCATTATTCTGTCTTTTTTTGAAAAGTTTCAGTTCATGTCCTTTGCCCATTTATTCATGGGGTTGTTTGATTTTTTTCTTGTTTAATTTTCTTAAGTTCTATGTAGATTCTTATTATCAGCCCTTTATCAGATGTGTAGAATGCAAATATTTTCTCCTGTTCTGTAGGTTGTCTATTCACTGTAATGATAGTTTCCTTGGCTGTGCAGAAGCTTTTTAATTTGATCAGGTCCCATTTATTTATTTTTGTTGCTGCTGTGATTGCTTTGGGGGGAATCTTCTTCATAAATTCTTTGCCTAGGCTGATGTCTATAAGAGTTTTCCCAACATTTTTTTCTAGAATTCTTAAGGTTTCACACCTTCGGTGTAAGTCTGTTATCCATCTTGAGTTGATTTTTGTGAGAGGTGAGAGGTGGGGATCCAGTTTCAATCTTCCTCTTGTGATTATCCAGTTTTCTCAGCACCATTTATTGAATAGAGATTCTTTTCCCCAATGTATATTTTTGTCCACTTTGTCGAAGATTAGATGACAATATGAGGATGGTTTTATATCTGGGTTTTCAGTCCCGTTCCAAAGGTCTATATCTCTGTTCTTGTGCCAGTACCATGCTGTTTTGGTTACTATAGCCTTGTAATAAAGGTTGAAGTCTAGTAGACTGATGCCTCCCAATTTGTTCTTTTTGCTTACGATTGCTTTGGCTATA
>NW_012139986.1:0-362 GCF_000956105.1 Propithecus coquereli
CTTCTTCAGATAATCCCACATTTCTTGTAGGCTTTGCTCTTTTCTCTTATTTTTCTGCTCTATCTCTGTGACTGACTTTTTTAATTGGAAGATGTTATCTACAATCTCTGAGAATCTTTCTTCTGTTTGATCTACCCTGTTCTTGAGGCTTTCTGCTGTGTTTTTTAGTTCCTTGAATAAATTCTTCATTTCCAGGAGTTCAGTTTGATTTTTCTTTAATATTTCAATTTCTTTAGTGACTTTTTTAATTGGAAGATGTTATCTACAATCTCTGAGAATCTTTCTTCTGTTTGATCTACCCTGTTCTTGAGGCTTTCTGCTGTGTTTTGTAGTTCCTTGAATAAATTCTTCATTTCCAGGAG
>NW_012139986.1:3282-4217 GCF_000956105.1 Propithecus coquereli
AATCTACAGACCAACATCTCTCATGAACATAGATTCAAAAATTCTCAACAAGATATTAGCAAATTGAATCCAACGGTGTATTAAAAAATTATACACCATGACCCAGTGGGATTTATTCCAGGCGTGTAAGCCTGGTTCACTGTTCAAAGATCAGTTAATGTAATCCATCACATCAACATGCTAAAAAATACTTTGAAAATTATATGATTATATCAATAGATGCAGAAAAAGTGTTTGATAAAATCCAATGCCCATTTGTGATTTAAAAAAGAAACTCTTATCAAACTAGAAACAGAGGGGAACTTTCTGGATTTGATAAGGAATATCTACAAAAACCTACAGCTAACATCATACTTAATGGTGAGAAAGTAGATGCTTTCCTGATAAGATCAGGAACAAGGCAAGGACGTCCCCTCTCTCACTGTATAGATTCAACATTGTATGGGAAGTCCTAGCTAATGCCATAAGACAAGAAAAGGAAATAAAAAGGTACAATCATCCCTTGCTATCCACGGGGTGGGGGTTTGATTCCAGGACCCCCCCTTGGATACAAAAATCCATGAATGCTCAAGTCCCTTATATGTAATAGTATAGTATTTGCATATAGCTTATGCACATCCTACCATACTCTTTAAATCATTTCCAGATTACTTATAATACCTAATATGATGTATTAATAAATGCTATGTAAATAGTTGTTATACTGTATTGTTTTAAAATCTGTATTTTTTATTGGGAGTTTTTGGATATTTTTGATCCACAGTTGGTTGAAACTGCATATATAGAACCCACAGATATGAAAAGCTGACCGAAAATAGATTAGGAAGGAAGAAATAAAACAAGACTGTTTTTGTACATGACATGATTATCTATGTAGAAAATCTCAAAGGATCAACAAAACTCCTGGAACTACTAAACAACTATAGTAAGGCTTC
>NW_012139987.1:0-375 GCF_000956105.1 Propithecus coquereli
AGTAAGAAATAAATTATTATATTAGCCTTCTAAATGTAGATAATTCTTTTCACAGTAAATAACTGGATCTGTAGACCATCTTAAGTGACACAAATGACACAAAAAGCAAGATCTTGAAAATGCAAAATTATATAGGGTCAATGCCCTCGGTTTCTTTATCAAATCAATTGGTTAAAAAAAGGAAGCTTATACATTAAAAGCAATTAAAACTATACCAATAGACTGTAATATGTATACTTGGTTTTCTGAGTCAAACTGAGAAACTCTTAATTAAAAATGCATGAGATATTGGAGGAAGTGTGAATACTATGTATTTCATAACATTAAAGATCATAGTTAATTACTTTAGGAATGATAAATTAATTATTATTTTTA
>NW_012139987.1:13289-14324 GCF_000956105.1 Propithecus coquereli
TAAGTAATTAACATATGTTATATATTTTTAATCCTTATGTTAATAATATTGCTGGCAGTATGTACAATAACCCTTATTTTACATATGAGAAAAGAGAAGCACAGAGACATTTAGTAACTCTTCAAGGTAACTTCTACTATGAGGGAAAGCCAGAGTTTGAACTCAGGTAATCTAGCTCCAGATTAAAAGCCTGTTTTAGCAGAGCCTGAGATGAAGGTTTATTTGAGAATATTGTTCCAGGGAGCAAAATTATGGGATGGTAGTGGGCCTAGGACACTGTGAAACAGGAATGGAGGAAAAGTCAACATAAGGCATTATTGGGTACCTAACTCTATAGATAGCTGGCATTGATGTGGCAATACAATCAGATCAGTGTTCCCCTGGAACAAAGAAGAAGGTATTTTATCCCCTTCTAGCCCTCATGAGCCAGGGATAGTTTGAAGGGTGTTAAGGTCCCTGCTTTTCTAGGTAGCTCATGAAGGAGTCCCAGTAGTTTTCTTTAGGCATCACAAATTGCAGATACATGAAATAGGCCCTAGACAAGACAAGGTGAGCTTGCATTTAAACAAAACTAAAGCCTATGTTCAACTAGTGAACTTTTCCAGATGGTGGCGCTTTGAAATGGTGCATAGGCAGAAACAAGCTCTAAATTGCCTTTAAATTTAGAACATAAAAAAGGTGATCTAAAATGGTAGCTATCTTGTTAATGTTTTCATGAGATTCATTTAAAATAATAGCCATGATATAAAAATATGTATTGAATGCAGAAACCATATTGATTATGAAATCAATAAATGAAATAAAGGTACATAGTTATTTTCTCATATGTTTTTCTGCATTTCTTAATATGCAAATGACTTGGGGCTAAAGCTAATCACGAAATATATTACTTTCTTTATGAGAACTATAAATCAAAGAGGGCAGACTGCTCCTTATCAGAAAGAAATGGAGGTGGGGGAAGCGTGTATTATCCTCAGGCTAAGAGGTTGGAAATGCAGAAATATAGTAGGCCATATCTTATCTCCAGTTAGAGAT
>NW_012139988.1:0-667 GCF_000956105.1 Propithecus coquereli
AATTATCTATAATTATAATATCATATAACTATAATTATAACTAAATGAGCATCTCCTAAGCAACTACAATATGCCAGGGGCTATACATAACGAAAAGATATTTTATTTTATTGGCTTTGTTCCTTTCTAATTTTGGCAGGACTTTGTGTCTTCTTTATCTTTCGATGCCAAAAGAACTTCCTCGTAGAGTGTAAGCTTTTTCCAGAGTTTTCCTCTTCTATACTTACTTTATAAACCTTAAAAGTTTTTCAAAGTATCTTAACCCAATTTTTTTTTAAAAGGAGAGGAGCCATGATACTAATTCTTATTTAATTTATAAAAAAGAAATCCCCCAAGGTATTTATATTTATGGAACTCAAAATAGATGTCCTATTAAACTGTTTTGAGATTACATAAGGAGAAAAGCACAAAAGCTTGAAGGCGAATAGAGAGGTTCAAAACTGGTATAATGTGCTTTGATGAGGGAAATCTAAGGATTGCAGATTTAATCACATGCAGAACTTTAAAGTCTAATTATAGGAGTCCATCATCTGGAGCCAAAGGCCAGAAAACTAATTCTTACTGGTAAATGAAACTGAATTGAAGCTCATTTTGCAGAAGTGTCATCTGAGCTTCAAGAAGCCATGGCTGTTTCAGCCCTTTGCTCCATTTGCTTTGTTGGCAAAAT
>NW_012139988.1:3730-4138 GCF_000956105.1 Propithecus coquereli
ACTGAAATAAAGAAAAAAACAATTTTGAGGGAAGAATGAGTAAGAAGCAGCAAAGGTCCTTTTAAGTAAAGGACACTATTAAAAATAGCAAAGTAACTTTTTATTTCACATTGATGGAGTTCAGTACACATCCCTGCCCAGGGCTGGGAAACTTCAGACCAGTGATACTTGTTTTCATTATGAAAGCTAAATTAGGTTCTGTTCTGTGATGTATGGTAGAATACCTACATTGTTCCAAAGCCTTCTTTTGAAGATTGCTTCAGGCCTCAAACTTAAGTTAATGGTGCCTGTAGAACAGCAGCTCTGACCATTAATAATAGGGTTTATAATTTTGGTCAAGCAAGAATTCATAGGGAGATAGACCATCAGAATGTAGAATTGTTGAAAAGCCACAAAAGGCATGCCATA
>NW_012139989.1:0-1463 GCF_000956105.1 Propithecus coquereli
GAAGCTGTGAAGACAGGCACTTGTTACTGCTTCATCTAACCAAGCACCATTCCTCAAATGCTCTTCTAAGAGGGAGTTGGCTTCACTCAAGGAGAGTTTCATTTTCATTAGTCACGCTGCGAGGGGAAAGAGCTTTGGTAAATATGGGCTTCAGCTTTTTTTGGAAATCCTTCTTGAAGAGGAATTTCTGAACCAAAACTACAGATTTATCTAGACTCAGAAATTCCAGGTTTGGGGGCAGGAGCTGCTTAGAAGCAAAATATCTGGCATCTTCACTGCATTTTGAGATTTTAGGTAGAACTAAGAGGGGCCATATAGAGAGAGAAACAAGGAAGGTGAGAAGGAGAAAGATGTAGCAGCTTAGCTAAAAGTTTTGTTACAGTTTCTTGGTAGGGCTGGACAAGAGGTAAATGTGGTCTGACCTATTTCTTCTGGGAAAGCTAAAAGAGACATACATAGCTTCTTTTTTACTTTGGCTTTGAGGAAAATGCCACATTATTAGAAAAAAAAAATGTTTTAGACACTACCACATGAGAAATTTCCTTATGGGAATAAAGAACAGGGAATAGAAGAAACAATGGACAAAAAGGGTCAGAAGTCTGCTTCGTGAGTCACATGTCCATTTGTTTTTGTGCCTTGTTTGTGACATCAGAACCGAAATGTTTGTATCACTGTTGCCCATGATTTTTTTTCCCTGTGTCAGACATACAAAGTGAATTTGGTTGTGATGTTTTAAACTAAATAAAGCATTCTCACCTACGTTTGTTACCAAGAACTCTTAATTAACACAACTGTCGTTAATCATGATCTGACATTGAATGGCCTCAGCAGGAAAAAGAATCATACAATACATGCCTTCCTCAGACTGTTTAAAATACTATAATAGAGGAAAACGTATTGTGGAGTTATAGCAGAAGCAGGTACTAACAGAGTATAATACGTGTTTTTACAGATTATAATAAGTTACAGCCTGGATGAATTCTGTTGCCACTCTTACCACTCACCACAGACTGTCTAACGTTCAGGAGGAGATGAAGGGTAAGAAAGGTGGTTGGACAAGGTAATGGTACCTAGCTCATTTTCAAGAGGGGCACAAGCATTTGCCTACAAGAAATTACAGTTAGGGATGGGAGGAAGAAAGTTATTCATGGGAGGATATTTTAAGTTCTGAAAAGAGTTGAGAAATTCCACAGCACCATAATTAAGAGAAGGCAATTTAAAACCTTTTGTTAGCAAAAGAAGTGATGAGTACCTCGGGGAACTGTTAATCCTCTTTTGATAGCCAGGCCCTCTTAAGAGAGTTCCAGACTTTAAGGGCCTGGTTCAATGGAAAATCTGACCTTGCCTGAAGCATCTGGGCTCAATCATTTTCTTTTAGGTGTTAACCTAAAAATGTTAACATGTAGATTTAACTTAAATGTAGACTCTAAAACAGTTTAACTCTGATTACATCCTCTGGACTT